>NC_061106.1:41243479-41269827 GCF_015104395.2 Macrobrachium nipponense
GTACAGTATACAGGGGGTCCTCGAGTTACGACGTTGATCCGTTCTTACGATGCATCGTAACACGAATTTCAGCGTAAGTCGGAACATTGAAAAAATACCACATGATTTAATGTAAATACCTATCAATAACAACGAGAGAACAATTCCTTACCTTTATTAGTTTGATTGGCTTGCACACTGGAGAGGAAGCTGCGGTGCTGGAGAGACTGGGGGAGGTTAGTGAAGAGAAAAAGAACCTCCAGAAGTTGCTGGAGATGCTGAGGCAGATGATTCTTGAGGTGAGGCAGAACATACTAGTACTGGAGATGCTGAGGCAGGTGATTCTTGAGGTGAGGCAGATGTTGGGGCAGGTGAGTCTTTAGGTGAGGCAGAACCTACAGAAGGTGCTGGAGATACTGGGGCAGGTGAGTCTGGGTTAGCAGAACATTCAGAAGGTGCTGGATTAGCAGAGGCAGCTGAGGTAGAGGGTACAGGATCTTCTGCAGGCCTCTCTACCTCTTAAAATACTGCTCCAGGTTAGTCTGAACAGAGAGCGACCTCTTTTCATCCAAGATCTCCTTGTACACTGCATCAAATCCATGACGCCTCTGGAAACCCTAGTGAACCTGTCCAAGTTGGGATCCTGAGCCTCAAAAGTTGACAACGCTTGCTGCAACTCTGCAAAACCTCTTATCAAGTCCTGCCTTGTGAAAGCCTTAGGCTCTGGGGTGGGTGCTTCTTCTTCTTCCTCTATTATCTGCTTCTCCAGTTGTATCAGGTCCTCAGCAGATAACTCCTCGCCATGAGACTCCAGCAGCTCTGTAACATCATCAACCTCCATCTCCAAATTGATTTCCTTACTCAGGGCAACAACGTTCTTGACAACTAGCTGAACTGTGTCCTCAAACCCATGGAAATCATTCACAAATTGAGGACAAATTTTCTTCCGACACCATTCATGTTTGTTTGCTTAACCTCCTCCCAGGAATTAGCAATGTTCTTTACAGCATCAAGGATGTGTAGGATTTCCAAAGTCCTTCAGAGTCAAGTCCTTCTTGGTTTCAGTTGCCTGTAAAGCCATAGCAATTGTCCTTCGTAGGTAGTAGGCCTTGAACGAAGCAATCACTCCTTGGTCCATAGGCTGTAAAAGGGCCGTGGTATTAGGTGGAAGGTAAACCACCTTGACATTAGGGTTGAAGTCTCCCAGCTGGGCAGGGTGTCCAGGGCATTGTCCAGCACTAGCAACACCTTAAAGGGGATACCCTTGGAGGCGCAATACCGCTCCACACTTGGCACAAAATGGTTTACGAACCAGTCCTCAAACACTGCAAGTGTCACCATGCCGTTCTTGTGGACTTCCAAATTACTGGTAGTTGACCCTTCCAAATGCCCTTGAGTGCCCTTGGATTTTCAGCCTGATACACCAACAAGGGCTTCAGTTTGAAGTCGCCAGCAGCATTACCCCCAAGAAGTAAAGTTAGCCTCTCCTTGCTGGCTTTATGACCGGGTGCTGACTTCTCCTCCTTGGCGATGTAAGTGCGGTTAGGCATACGCTTCCAAAACAAACCTGTCTCGTCTACGTTAAACACTTGCTGAGCAGAATAACCCCCCTCCTTAATTATCTCAGACAACGCTTTAGGAAATTCACTCGCTGCTTTCTCATCCCCACTAGCAGCTTCACCTTGCAATTTAAGGTTATGGTAATTGGCCCGAGCCTTAAATCGCATAAAACCAACCCTACTAGCCACAAACTCTTCACTTTCACTTCCCTCCCCCTTTTCTTTTTTCAACGCTTCAAACAATCTTTTCGCCTTCTCCTGAATCACCATAAGGCTGACTGGGATACGCCGTTGATTTTGGTCTTCCAACCAAAGCACCAATAACCTTTCCATTTCAATTATTAGACCACTACGCTGCTTAGTTATCACTGTCGCTTTCATAGGAGCAGATCCTTTCACATGTTCAACGATGCGCTCTTTATCTTTGATAATGGTAGCAACGGTCGAACGGCTAAGGCCAAGCGAGCGGCCAATGTTTGTTGGCGTTTCTCCCTTCTCGGATCGCTTTATAATGTCCACTTTAATTTCCATGGTGATGGCCTTTCTTTTCTTCGATGCACTACCATCAGAAGAGTCCGCCTTGCGCTTGGGAGCCATAACAAAGAGCAAAAAGTTACAAAAACGATACAACACGAGGGAGAGAGAGGCAGTGTAAACAACCAAAATGGCGTATGGACGAGGACTGAGCGTAGCGAAGCGACGCCGTCCTCTCCCCCACAAAGCGTATTCTTCCGCCGTGCGCCTGGAACTAGTTCGCGTTTGTTTACGTGCTTACGACGCTAAACCGCGTAAGACGGAACGACGCAAAATATTATTTTTTATATTTTTATGGGGCGCGTTCGTAACCACGAAACATCGTAAGTCGAGACCAGCGTAACCCGAGGACTTACTGTATCAGTTTCTTGTTTTTTATATATACTATACTACCTACTATTGGCTCTGTATTGCATTTTTGTATATCTGATTATTTTTTTACATATTTTAATGTATATCTTGACTGATAAATGCCGAGGTATTCAAATTCCTAGAATACATTTACAGTTCTTGAGGCCTGAAAAAGTGAGGTATATTGCATACTATATACAATTGCAGCTTTACCTTTGCTTGTCCACCTGTATACCAAACTTTTTTTTCCTCTATTTTTTATTTTGAAGTAAAATTTTAGAATAAATCTCTTAGGGTAGCCTGTAACAGACTAGAGTTGTGATGCAGTGTTGGTACTTAATGATGAAAAGTGAAATTTGTGGAAATTTGATGCAGTGTTGGTACTTGATGATGATGAAAAGTGAAATTTGTGGTTAGTTGTGTTTGGTAGACTAATTGTATGACATCCACAATGTAATTTTTTTATTTACTTTAAATGTATCTTGTTGCTTTACATTTAAAGGCAAGGAATTTAATTTTGAAGTAAGAAATTATACGTATTTCAGGTATTTGGTCATCTGCTCTGTTTTGCAAATAAATAAACAGACACTACTATTTTGGTGGGTTATTAATATGTTCAGGCTAAAATTTGGCTCATTTATTGTTTAAAGTTCTTTAATGCTTCAAAATGAAATTTGATTTCTCATTGTCAGTTATTTTCCAAAGTGATTAACTTTGAAAAACAGAAAATTATAACACCCTCATCTTGAGCCTTGCATCCTCATATTTTATTTCCCTTACAGATTTTGTTTTGTAAGTCTTGATATGCAAATTTAATCTCAATCTTTGAGTTCTCATCACATTTCTTTTTTTTTTTTCATATTGACTATGGTTGAAAAATCATAGAACTACACACCTCTCATCTTGTTCTATGTATTTTTGTTAAGATGCCTCATATTCAAGAATTGTAGTTATAACCATAAAAAATATTTTCTCTGGAATACTCGAGATGGAATAAAAGAATTAAAACACTTGTTTTTAAAGTCAGTTTCTCATAGGCACCTTGATAGCAATAATTTACCTTAGAAATAGTGCTAAAGGAGTGCATTTCACTGGGCGACATGGCTTCCTCGCCCAGAAATAGATTTTTCCTACGTCAAAATCCTTTATCTACTCCAATACAGAGGCAGTAATAGTGACACCAAATGTACTACTATACAGTTTTGGAATCATACTGTCCTTAGATCTTGGTGGTTTTACTCCTGTCTCCCTCCAGCAGTGAGTAGACATACTTTATTGTCCTTCCAAAACGGTTTTAAATGAAGTAATCATTATAGAGAAGTATATGGAGGGTCTGATATTCAAAGTTTAAGCAGTTACTTATTTGTTTCTGCTCCTTTTATGTCTTCTGTAATTAAATAAACTATTGGCCTGATAACTCATAATTGTTCCTATGGACAAACAAATCAACACCTTTTAAGTTGGGAATATCTTTCGTGCATGTCTTGAATGTTGGCTGCAGTGAGAGAATGTGCATTGCTTAATTTATCAATCTCACCATGTTTGTTTTATTTTGGCTTTTTATTTATTGTATTTTTTGTTTGTCTCTGTTGCAATGTTTATCTCTCATGGAGAATAAATTAGAGCAATATACTGTGAGGGTCTGGGGTGACCTTGTGGCTGCTTCATATCTCCTACATCTATAGGGAGGGATTTAGCAAGAGGAAGGACAAGAGGTGTTCTGTTCTATCTTCTTTGGTGGGGAGGGATACGCCACTCTTGAAGTTCCTGGATTACTTGGGATGCTTTTTCTGCCTTCTATTCTCTTACCACTGTCTAAGAGTGCTTCTTTGTCAGAGTAACCTCTTCTGGGGTTGATATTCACCTTGACATCTTCCCCCTCTGATAATGATAACGAGTTTTTGGTTTTCTATTATTTTAGAAGTGGTGTTTAAAACTTATCAAATATTTTTTAAAAATATATTTGGAAAATAAGTGCTTTCAATGTTGGATTTGCTTCTATAGGAAGACCAAAAGCTGCAAGTAAAGTTAGCCCCAATAAACCATAGTTCAAATTATTTAAGGTGGTTCCAAGAATTTAATCCCTCTCATGATGGTATATGTGTACAGAAGTATAAAAAACATTTTTTTTTGCCACATGAAAAGCTGTGATGAGATATATTATTGTGTTCTAATTACAGTATAACTACTTCAGCTGAAGTTCCTTCGTGGTGATGTTCCTCATAACAAACTTTTGTATTTTTCCAGTAACAGTCCTTGGAAATTCTTCTTTGAAAATAATATGCTTGGGAATTTTGAAGTGAGCAATCTGAAATGAAATGAAAGCATATTCAGATGAAATCATTTCTCATTATTGGTAGAATGTTTAAACTTGATCTGCAAAGATGCTGTTTGAAGTACCTTAGCTCATTTAGCATTTTTCTCATGCTTTAGAGAGAGGCTGTTGTACGTATACTCTATTACATGCCTCACTGTAAAATCACAATTTTTAAAAAATTGTATTTTTCCTAACTACAGTATATAAACCCGAGTTCCTTTACAATGGGAATTGCTTATGGCGAAACTGGAACACGGCTGTTAAAACTCTCGAATAAGGTGGTTAGGCAGTAACTACCAGCCGCTATGTAAACATTCTAGTTTGCCTTTTGGCCCAGGTTTCAGATTGAGGGGTGGCATGAGGTGGGCGTGATATGTAAAGGGCCACATGTTTGTTTAGTTAGGAAAATTACAATTTACTATTTAAAAATTGTGATTTGTTCGTGCCCATTATACAAACCCTTGGTCCTTTATAACAGGCATATCAAGCACCCATTATGTGAGTATGAATACTTACCTTTCCCTTACACCATAACTTTAGAGATTCTTCGGTAAGTGTTGAGTTTTGAGCAGATCGAATCCAGGCTACAGCTTCCTCTCCCATTCTCGAATCAGGTATGCCAAAAACCTGAAGACAGAATTAGAAGATTATACCCAATCTATATTTCTAAACAAAAGTATGTAAATCATGCCTCTATAAAAAAACTTTCTCTCTTTCAAATTTAGTTGTTGCATTCATATTATGACGATACTTAAAAACCAATTAGAAAAAAACTGAAAAACAATAACAGTTTTTTAAACTTACAGCATTGATAATATTTTACCAGTCAGTTCTCAAACCTCCAGTGTGTTGCACAAAACCTTATGGCATTCATACATAACCAACCTGTGCCTCCAGAACTTCGGGATGTCCCATGAGGAAGTTTTCTATTTCTGCTGGAAATAAATTCTCTCCACCTCGTATAATCATGTCCTTGATTCTTCCAATAATTCGTCCATAACCATCTGGCTGCAGAATTGCCAGATCTCTGAAAAAATAGAATAGCAGTTTTTTTTTTTTGTTTTTTTTTTTAAAGTTTGTAGTAACAATATTTGTTGAAGCTTTGTTAAAAAGAACTTAAATTGTTAATAAGGCTGTCAGAGGTGTGAGAGGTTAGTACCCACTGTCACTTATTTTTTCCTTGGGTTACATGAATAAATGCATAATTATATGGTTAGAAGCATGATTGAATTAATATATATATATATATATACACTTGTTTCAGCAAGAATATAAGCCACTGTCTTTTACAGTGGAGGCTCACTCCATAGGCGGGAACTGTCAGCTTTCCTAAGCACATGCTTGAACAGGGAGTAGGATAACCCCAGTCACCTCCTATATAGCCTGGCATTTACTGATGTAAAAGATTGAGACGGCCCTATGCCAGAGTTAGGCATCTATGACCCTCACCATTTAATTTGTCATAGATATGGGTAAGTGCATTAAGAAAAGAGGAGCACAGCATTCAAGATTCTCATTCACATTATACCTCTTTCATAATCTACTGACCTCTTTATTAACATTTCAATATTCTATTTCTTGTACAGTGGTACCTTGAACATCGAAAGGCTCAACTTACGAAAAACTTGAGATACGAAAGCAAATACGAAGATTTTTGTGGCTCTACATAACGAAAATTGTTCAAGATACGAAAGGTTGTTGCTGTAAAGTCCGAGATTAGCCCGGACCACTGATAACAATTTTAAATTCGCGCGCTGCCAACTGAGTAGACTTGCCACCATCCTCCCACTCTCCCATGGTTCCTGATGCTAGTCACCGCCATAAGATCCTGCTTTCCTATTGGTCAGCATCTCTCCCATCGTGCTCTATGTAGCGGCGTGCTTTTTCGGCCGCTTTGCAGCATCATCGGTATCGTAAGCACGCAGAATTCATTCGTTCTATACGATTTCGTTTATTAACATAAATTAATTAGTGATTTCGTTGTAGTACTACTTTATCATGTTGTGTGAGAACTTTACTTCATATCTATACTTACTACATAACTTAATTATGTACAGTATATACGTAGTCATGGGTCCAAAGAAGGTTGAAGTAGGAAAGAGGATGCTTTCTTTGGAGACAAAGATGGAGATAATTAAAAAGTATGAAGCTGGCATGCGATCGAGTGTGATCGCCAAGGAATAAGGCCGAAATCCGTTGACAATAGGCACCATCTTTAAGCAGAAGGATGCCATCAAAGCAGCTACACCTTCCAAGGACGTGACTATTTTGTCTAGCAAGAGGAGCCACGTGCACGATGAGATGGAAAGGCGCTTCTTGGTCTCAGGATGAAAAGACAAAGAAATCGCTGGCAATACGATAACGGAGATGGCAATCTGCCACAAGGCCAGCGCTTTTTTCGACTATTTGATTGCTCAGGCTGAAGACGACGGAGGAGAAGGGACATCGACGCCATCCCCAGAGTTCAAGGCTTCTAATGGGTGGCTCGAAAAATTCCGTAAACGGATTGGCATCCATTTGGTGGTGCAGCATGGGGAGGCGGCCAGCTCGGACACGAAAGCGGCTGAAGCCTTTATTAAGACGCTCAACGAAGGCAACAGTTCTCAGCAAGTCTTCAACTGTGATGAGACTGGCCTTTTTTGGAAAAAAATGCCTCATCGGATGTACATCACGCAGGAAGAGAAGCAGCTACCCGGGCATTAGCCTATGAAAGACAGGCTTACGCTCTCACTTTGTTCGAACGCCAGTGGGGATTGCAAGGTGAAGCCCCTACTTGTGTATCATTCGGAGACTCCTTGAGTCTTCAAGGCCCACAAAGTGCTTAAGGAGAAGCTTCCAGTGATGTGGAGGGCTAATGCGAAAGCCTGGGTAACGAGACTTGTTCACGGAGTGGGTAAATCTGTGTTTCGGCCCGACAGTGAAGAAATTCTTGGAAGATAAGCGCCTCCCTCTGAAATGTTGCTGTTGTTGGACAATGCCCCTGCTCACCCTCCTGGCCTCGAGGAAGATATCCTAGCAGAGTATTCGTTTATCAAGGTTCTATATCTTCTGCCTAACACCACCCCTTTCCTCAGCCCAAGGACCAGCAAGTGATATCGAACTTCAAGAAGCTGTATATGAAACATCTTTTCAAGAGATGTTTCGACATCACCGATACCACAAACCTCACCTTGCGTGAATTTTGGAAGGAGCATTTCGACCAAGTTTGGCAGGAGGTTTCGAGGCAAACCTTGAATTCTTTGTGGAGGAAACTCTGGCCTGAAGCCGTATCCACCCGAGACTTCGAGGGATTCGACGTGGGCGAAGCTGGTGCTGCAGATTCAGGAACAGTTGATGATCCTGAAACTGTTCACAACCAGATTTTGAAGAGATAGTTGCACCTGGCAAGTCCATGGGGCTGGTCGTCGACGAGGACGACATCAATGACCTTCTCGAGGAGCACCAAGAGGAGCTTACGACGGATGACCTGAAGGAGTTGGAGGCCATGCAACATAACGTTGTTCAAGAAGAGTTCTCTAGCAGCGGCGAGAAGGAGGACGTCGACCCTATGACAACGGCAGAAATTAAGGATGCTCTAGCTGCTTTTCATAAGGTGCAATCATTTGTAGAAAAGAGACACCCCGAAAAGGCTTACACAGGTCGTATGCTTGCACAGTTCGATGACGTTTGCCTGAGTTGTTTCAGGAACACTGTCAAAAGCAGGCAGAAAGCAATCTTCCTTGGATAGTTATTTTTAAAGAGGCCTTTAGTAGAAGTAAGCAAAAGGAAGATCCAATTGATACTACGAAAAAACAAAGTTGAAAGTGGTGAAGAAATTGAAATTGTAAAAACAAAAAACAAAAAAAAAATGTAAAAATAAAGAAAATAAAAAATAAAAATTTAATTTAAAGTTTATTTAATTTAAAGTTTTTTGTAAAGTTAAGTGTTACAGTTTTGTTAATGTGTTTCGAAAAGTTTAGTTTCTGTTTCCTGACATTTTTTAATGTGTTTCGTAAAGTTAAGTGTATGTACTATAAGAAGTTTTCTGCCGTTTGTCCTCCTCCTCTGTCGCCACTTTCAGAGATAGCCTCACTCGAAAGGTAAGCTTCCACATTTTACTTCATATGTCCGTATGTACGTACTGTATTTCTTGTATACCATGTACACAATACACTTTATTTACAGGTATACATATTAGTACTACTAGTACGTACCGAGTTAGGTACTGAATGGTCCAAATTGTTGTAGTATTTCATTGTTTATAGGTCAATTTAGCTTTATTATGAAATTTGCTGGGGTGTCTTGTAGGGCTTGGAACGGATTAGCCATTTTACATGTAAAATGCGGTTCAAGATACGAAAAGCTCATGATACGAAGGCCGCCTCGGAACGGATTAATTTCGTATCTCGAGGTACCACTGTACTTTCTGTTCCAGCTACTCTTCCTTAGCCCAAATATTCCTGAACAACTCCAATAGGTACTTGTGTTCCCCTTCCTTACACCAACAACAAATCAAGGTGCTGTAAGGAAGTTGTCCTCTTTGTCAATATGTGTTAACTTCTTGCACCAACTGGAAAGTTAGCATTTTATATAATTGAACCTTCTTCAAATTCTCATTGTAAGAACAACTCACTAAACAAATCTTATGACATCAAAATATTTAAAGCTGTATATTTACAAAAAAAAACTTAAAGAAACTTCTGCATCCTTAAACATTATTATCAAAACTCTTAAAAACATTTATGCACTAAAACAATACCTCAGACCATGCCAAAAACATAAAATGACATTTTTAACTCATGGAAGTTGCTAACTCCTTTAATAATAAAATAACTGCCAAATTTCTTTAACAGCAACAGCATTAAAAACAGTTTCCAACCTACCCTGTCTTTAACCACCTGTCCTCTTGTAACATCTCCTTTGTTTTCTCTGCATCATCCCAGTATCCCAAAAATGTGCAGTAGCCCCGAATACAAAGTTCTCCACCAACGCCAATGGGTGTCACTCTTCCTTCTTCATCAATTATCTTCACCTGAGGAAATATTAAACTGCTATATTTGTTGGAGGTACAGGATAATAAATTTCTATTAAGGAATAAAACAGATATAAAGACTATTATAGTGGGTTTTGTCAAACCACTCAGGAAGATGAGAATGCTAAAAATTAGTTTTCAGTCTCTGGTTAATCTAAAACTAGTTTTAGGAATGAAAAAGTAGTGAAATCTTTAATTACTTCCGTATGATCTGATGGATATCCTATGGTTGAGGAGCGAACAGATACTGGATCAGTTGGGTAACACTGGAATGTAACCGGACTTGTTTCTGTCATGCCATACATTACCTGTAGTAAATGTTTAAATTTTAAAAATTCAGTCAATACTTTATTGAAATCTCAGGTCCCATGTGAGCTTTCGTTTTTGAAAGATACTGTGCACTTATCAGCTGCTGAATGTTTTAAATGTGTTTTGGTTTAAATTCCCTAGCAAAATACAGCCCTATTACAGAATTGTATTTTGTTTTTTACAGAAGCTTATTCCAATGCATTCAACCCTTTTAGTACTGTATTGAAAAATATCAACTTTAAAGTATAAATGGGCCTTGTTTAATGAATGGGAACAATGGAGTAAATGTGTACACTTACCAAGATATCTTTCATGTTCATTTCATTTATTATAGCTAGAACCAGTTCCTGACGGCCAAGGGGCCCCAGACATAATTCCTGTAACAAACTGCCTCATATCCCTTAGGTTTGCTCTTTGAGCATTTAGGATATCGACAAACATTGTCGGAGTGCCATAGCAAGAGGTGACTCTGAAACAACAGTTACACTATCTGATACAGTACAAAGTTTTTTACTGCAGGAGAAGAACCAAAGTACCAAAACCTTTGATATTCACTAGATAAATTTAAAATAAAAGTGATAATGAATTTCTTGATTAACTATAAGTAAAAAATATTTAAAGCGATAAACTGTCTAAAGTAGTTTCAGTACAGTATTTGAATATGTGCATGAACTATATGCCAGACAAGTTAACCTTCCCTCTGAAGGAGTGCAATAATTTCAAAGATAGGGAACTGCGAAATGTAGTACTTACTCTTGGATAGGATGATTTTCAATTATTATTGTAACAAAATAACAATTTGTCAAAAATTGTATTTTTCATAACTATACAAACCTGAGGTCCTTTACAATAGGAATGTAACTTGAGGCAGCTGGAACCAGTCGTAAGCTTTGAACAAGGGAGTTCGGTAGTTAACTGCTTGTCCGACAGTCCGCGCGACTGGGAGGTGAAGATCCACTTTGCTTTAGGCCCAAGAAAAAACAGTGAGGGGTGGCATGAGGTGGGACTATGTGTAAAGGACCTCAGGTTTGTATAGTTAGGAAAAATACAATTTTCGACAAATTGTTATTTGTTCCGATACGAATACAAACCATCGGTCATTTACAATAGGAAGACACTTCTTGGTGGTTGGAATCTGAATCTTATGAACAGACTGGTGTTCGTCCAACCTTGGTTCCCTCCCTGGTCGTTAGAGCAGAGGGAGGGATCCTAGCCTCTGCCTCATGATCGGGGTATGTACCGCAGGATCAATGGTCAGACCTCTGGACCCAAGTAATAAGAGGGAGGCAAGTGTACCTCTTAAAACTAGCAAGCAAGAACTTGTTTCTATTGCAAGAGGCAATATGAAGTCATGGGTTGTCTCTTCTTGGCTTCCACCTCCCCATCCCCTTGTTGGGGGAAGTGGTGGATAATCGCTCCTATCCCTAATGAAAGGGATAGGATGGGGCTCGGTCGAGTAGCTTACCTGCATCGCTTTCTGTTCCAGCGTAGTGACGACTGCGTCCCTCTGCCTACAGGTAGAGGGAGAGAAAAAGATGGGGAAGAGAAGGCCAGTCACACTCTCATTCACCCATCCCTTCATGCAGTCACACAAGGATGCGATGCTGTTCTGTCCGCTCGGGTGCTGGGTAAGCTACGCAACTTGTTGAGCAGCCACCACAGGTCCCAAGGAAAAAGTGTCCAAGGACCTGTGGGCTATATCCCGAAGGTAGAAGGAGGTGAAGGTGGTCGGGTTGGACCAGAGCCCTGCCTTCAGGACCTGCGCCACGGAGAAGTTCTTGCGGAACACAAGGAAAGGAGCAATACCTCTGACTTCGTGGGCTCTCGGATGAAGGGTACGGATGTCGTCACTACCATCAGCTTCGTACGCCCTCCTGATCACCTCATGCAGCCAGAAAGAAAGTGTTCTTGGATACTTCTTTCTTGGTCACCCCGGTGCTAACGAAGAGGCGTCGACACTCAGGCCTGAGGTGCTGAGTTCTCTTTAGATAGTGCCGTAGCGCCCTCACAGGACAAAGCAGCATCTCATCCGCATCATTGTTGGTGAAGTCCATTAGGGAGGAGATCGTCAGGGACAGAAGGATTCTGAGTCTTCGCTACGAAGTTCGGTACGAAATCGAGCGTCACAGATCCCCATCCCCTGGAATGCTTGACATCGAAGGAAAGGCCATGCAGTTCCCCTACTCTCTTCGCCGATGCCAGGGCCAGCAAGGAGAGGGTCTTGAGGGTTAGATCCCTGCCTGACGACTCTCGGAGTGGCTCGAAGGGACTTCAAGTTAGACTCCTAAGGACGAGAGTCACGTCCCACCCCGGGGGCCTGAGTTCCCTGGGTGGGCAAGACCTCTCAAAGCTCCTCATTACCAGGGAGATCTCGAACGAATTTGAGATATCCACTCCCCTCAGTTTCAGGACTAGGGCCAGGGCAGCTCTGTATCCTTTGACTGTGGGGAAGGAGAGGAGCTTCTCTTGGCAAAGAAACACGAGCAAATCCGCTACCTGCTGAAGAGTGGCTCTGAGAGGAGATAGACCCCGTCTACGACACCAACCACAGAAGATGGCCCACTTTCCCTGGTACACAGTTGCAGAGGACTGTCTGATGTACCCAGCCATCTCTGTTGCTGCTTGGCGAGAAAAGCCTCTCGCTCACAAGAGATGTTGGATAACAGCCAGCCGTGAAGATGAAGGGACTGGACTGACTGGTGGTACCATTCCATGTGTGGCTGGACGAGAAGGTTGTGCCAAGGGGGAATCTCTCTCGGTGCTCCTGCAAGAAGAGCCACCAGGATCATCCAGAGATTCGGGGTGACCAGCACTCAGCTGATCACCTTGCGAATCAGACAGAACGGGGGAAAGGCGTAAACGAAAAGGTTGTCCCACGGGTGTTGAAGAGCGTCCTCTGCAGCTGCCCATGGGTCCAGCACAGCTGAGTAGAAAACCTGAAGTTTCCTGTTGTGCCGGGTGGCGAACAGATCCACGACTGGACGCCCCCACAGGTTGAAGAGCTTTTCCGCCACGTCTGGGTGTAGGGACCATTCGGTCCCTATCACCTGATCCCGACGGCTGAGCTTGTCTACTACTACATTCCTCTTGCTTGGAATGTAGTGGGCTGACAGCTCTACCGAGTGAGCCACGGCCCACTCGTGCACCTGCAACGTCAACTGGTGCAACTGGAGGGACACTAAGCCCCCCTGTTTGTTGACGTATGCCACTATTGTGGTGTTGTCGCACATCAACACCACCGAGTGTCCCATCAGACGGTCCTGGAACTCTTGGAGAGCGAGGAACGCTGCCTTTAGCTCCAGGACGTTGATGTGAAGGTGCTTGTCGTGATGATCCCACACTCCTGCAGCCAGCAACTCCTCCAGGTGTGTGCCCCATCCCTCGGTTGACGCTCTCTGAAAACGGCAACATCCCTGGGGGGGGAGTGCGGAGAGGCACTCCTCTTACGAGGTTCCTGTCATCCAGCCACCAGGCTAGGTCCTGCCTCACCTCCTCCGTGAGGGACACAGGGAAGTACGGCGGGTCTCTTGCCTGTGACCAACTCTCCTTCAGTCTCCACTGGAGAGCGCAGGTGAAGACGCCCGTGAGGGACTAACTTCTTGAGTGACGACAGGTGGCTGATCACGACTTGCCACTGCTGAGCTGGCTGTTCCTGCCGAGACAGGAACTGGTAGGCTGCCTCCCTGAATCTGCTGATCCGTGAGTCTGCGGGGAAGACTCATCCTGCTACTGTATCGATCAGCATACCCAGGTACTTCATCCTCTGCTTGGGCTCGAGATCTGACTTCTCGAAGTTCACCACGATCCCCAGATTGCGGCAGAACTCAAGGGGTCGATCCCTGTCCCGTAGCAACTGCGAGCGGGAGCTCGCCAGGACTAACCAGTCGTCGAGATACCTCAAAAGATGTATCCCTGACGAGTGGGCCCAAGCAGACACCAGAGTGAACACTCGCGTGAACACCTGTGGGGCGGTTGAGAGACCGAAGCAAAGTGCCCTGAATTGGTACACCATCCTGTCGAGGATGAAGCGGAGGTACTTCCTGGAGGATTGATGAACGGGTATCTGGAAATACGCGTCCTTCAAGTCCACCGAAAGCATGAAGTCGTTCTCCCTGATGGAGTTGAGCACGGAGCGTGCCGTCTCCATCGTGAACCGAGACTGGCAAATGAATCGGTTCAGGGGAGAGAGATCTATCACCGGGCGCCAGCCACCAGAAGACTTCTCGACCAGGGAAAGACGGCTGTAGAAGCCCAATGACCGATCCCTGACGATCTCCACAGCTCCTTTGCTCAGCATGGCTTGGACTTCCTGCCGAAGTGCTACGTCCTTGGATGTTCCGGTACATAGGTCTGAAGGTGGACTGGGTTAGAGGTGACTGGTGGCCGAGACTCGAAGGGTAGTAGATACCTCTCCCGAAGGACGTCTGCTATCCAGGTCTCCGCTCCATAGCGCTGCCATGTTGCCCAATGGCTCGCCAGGCACCCCCGCAACTTCCGGTAGCAGGTGAGGGGGAACGCCGTCCATGGCGTTTCCCACCTCTCTTCGACTTCTTCCCAGCTCCCCATCGTGAGAAGGAGGGCTGGTTATGGTCGCTTCTAGAAGAAGTCGAAGGCAGAGTCTTTCCCCTGGGCTTCGACGATGCGATCGTCTTGGCCGCAGAGGAAGTGCTAACCAGACTCCTTCGAGACTGCCTGGTGTACTAGACGGTCACTGTCATCAGTGCGCCGTCACTCCACCGCAGTGTCCACCATCTCTCCAGGGAAGAGAGAGGAGGAACTCCGCACCAGTCCGTTGCGAAGACCCAGAGCCGCCTCACGCCCAGCCGCCCTGGTCACTCGGGTGAGGACTGTGTCCCTACGGCGAAGAACCAGGTTGGCCCACATGTTTGCTGTCTGGTGGGCTAGGTAGGAGATGGCTCTACCTCCAGACTGGCACAGTCTCCCGAAAGCCGGGTCACCTTCAGGAGTGATATTTCCCGAGGTGGCCGCGACCTTAGACACCGTGAGGGACCACAGGTCTAACCAGGAGACTGCTTGGAATGCTGCCATGGCGGTTGATTCCAAGGCGAGTGCCTCTTGCTGCGAGAACCATAAGCTCTCTGACAGGAGCTGCTGCAGAGACACCCCCAGATTTAGCCTAGCTAGCTCTGGGTTAACCTGTTTGGGCGGCAGAGGGTCCTCCGATGGCACGTAGAATCTCCTCTGTCGCAGTAGAGGCGGGGGAAGTAGCTTGGAAGACCTGCCAGACCGTAGCGAACCCTCTTGTCCGGAGACGAGAGTGTCCACCTGGCCCAGCACGCAAACGAGCTCTGGATCTCGGGAGTGACTGCGTCTTGTGGAGTAGGACCATCAAGTCCCTCCAACAAGAGCACCTCCCGAGACCCTCCTCCTTCCGAAGGAGGAACTGCAACAGACCCCTCCTGGTCTCCTCCTGCCACTCTTGCGCGTACGACCTGGTCAGTCCTAAGACCGTGCCAGGCTCGTAGGGCGTCGTGGTGGGACCGTGAAGAGCACTCCGGATCACCTCGCTCTTCCCGGCGTAGCCCGAGGAAGTTGAAGGGATCGGAGAGGAGAGCGGCTGGACCGAGAACAACGGCTCCGGTCCCGAGCACCAGAGGAACTGCTGCTGGTCCCCCTACCCACCCGGTCCCGGTGGGAGCGGTGGTCAGGGGACCGGCAGAGTCCACTGTCGCGGTGAGAGTGGGGCCTGTCCCGAGGGGGACATCTTCCTTGTCTCAACCCGCAGCCGGTCTGGGACCGTCGCGTCAACCCTGGGAACCCACGTATCGCTACGAGAGCGATCGCTGGCCTGGCGGGAGTCACCTGAGCGACTCTCACCTGTCTTCCGCTCTGTGCCTCGGTCCTGGTACCAAGCGAACTCGGAAGCCTGGACTTTGGCTGCACGGTCATCGGCGGGCGACCGCACACTCGGTACCTCTCGTGAACGAGAGGCCGAGACGGAACCTGATGCAGCGGCAGAGCCCCTTGTGGAAGGAGAGATGGGCCCTGCTCCCGAAGGAGTGGGAGGACCAGCGGAAGACCCCCCCCCCCCCCCCCCCCCCCGTCCCACCGGAGTGAGACGGGCCCTTAGAAGTTCCCGAAGGAGACTTCTTGGGGGGGGGGGGGGGGGGGTGGAAGGGACCAGCCTTCTTCTTCCTCGGCCGTGAAGCCTTGGAAGCCGAAGGGGAAGAGGCGGCAACAGATCAGATGACGACGATTAAGACAACGACGAAACCTTCCTCCTCTTCCTCTTCTTCTTCGTCAGCTTCCTCAGGACAGTCGTCAGGTCCTCCATCCAGGACGGAGCCGGGGCAATTGCCGAAACACGGCCTGGCTGCACCTGTCCGGAAAGACCTGTGACTGGAGCAGCAACACCACGGGCAGGTACAGCAGGAGGCGGGGCAGCGGCCAGCGACCTCCTGGGTACTGGTGGCAGGTCCAGGGGCAGGCTCTTGGGGCACCGGAAGTCAGGGGCTGAGGCAAGAGCGGCGAACCTGGGCGGTGGTGTTACGACCCTCTCGGAACGCTAGGAAACGGCGCCTGCACTGCAGCTGAAGGGGTCACCGCTGTAATATGCCGTGTATAAACCAGGAGAGGAGGGGCGGCATACCTTGGGGTCGATACGGTGGTGGTTACTGGACCATGCGTAACCGGAGCAGAGCCACTTGCCAGGTGAAGCAACAGCCCCCGAATAATCGGTGTCCCCTGGTGACCCAGCGAGCACCACACCTGGCCGAGGTCGTCACCCGCAGCAGTCGCACCTGAGGAGGCAAAAGTCGGGTTAGTAGGAGGGGTTCCCCCTCACCCAGGGGGGGACAAGTCCCACCCTGAGCGAATGGAAGACACCGAGTACAATTGGATGTTGGGCTACCTCGCTCCCTCCTCCACGCTCAACGGATCGGGCGAAGAGAAGGAGCGAGAAACCCCCCCCTCTCCGAAGGGGAAGGAGCCATACGCGGGAGCTGAGATGGAGGGAGGAAAGAAGATGATGTGTCCGTGACCAGGGGAGTAGCCGGAGAACTTTCCAATGAATCCCTGGCAGGCTTACGTTGCTTTCTCCTCCCTCAAAGCGCACCCACTGCTCCTCCGACCACAAAACACAAATATCACAGGGCTCGGCGCGAGAGCATTCGTGCCCCCGACACCGAGCATACAGTTCATGAGGATCAACCTCCAAGGAGTGGAAGGCCCCACACTTACGGCCCTCCACACCAGGGCAAATTCTGC
Source organism: Macrobrachium nipponense (assembly GCF_015104395.2). Classification (NCBI taxonomy): domain Eukaryota; kingdom Metazoa; phylum Arthropoda; class Malacostraca; order Decapoda; family Palaemonidae; genus Macrobrachium; species Macrobrachium nipponense. Next base: position 41,260,767 of record NC_061106.1, read on the forward strand.
GGCTGATGGGGGGCATGGGGAACTCTCCAGCTCACGAGAATCCATAATAATGGTAATCAAATACAAAAGCACAAGTACTTATAGTATTTTTTACAATCACACAAGAATAGCAAACCAAGATTGAAGAAACAAAGCATACGACGAAAGGCAGGCAGAGAGAAGTGGAGAACACGTCTGCCACCCAGCGCGGCCGAAAGCAAAGTGGATCTTCACCTCCTATTCGTGCGGTGCACTGACTGTCGGACAAGCAGTTAACCCTTAAACGCCGAAGCGGTAAAAAAAAAATGTCTCCCGTGTGCCGGAGACGTTTCAGAGTGAGAGCGGGAGCGAAAAAATATTTTTTTCAAAAAATCATAGCGCGCTTAGTCTTGAAGATTAAGAGTTCATTTTTGGCTCCTTTTTTTTGTCATTGCCTGAAATTTAGTATGCAACCATCAGAAATGAAAAAAATTATCATTATCATATATAAATAATGCGATATATGATAGCGCAAAAACAAAATTTCATATATAATTGAATTCAAATCGCGCTGTGCGCAAAACGGTTGAAGGTAACAAGTTACTTTTTTTTTCGTTGTAATGTACACTAAATTGCGATCATTTTGGTATATAAATTGTAAAACGATAAAAGAAACAGAAAAAATATTATCACAAAATAATGCATGAATTCGTAACACGCAGACGTAAACACATATTTTTTTCAAAAATTCACCATAATCTAAATATTGTCCTAGAGACTTCCAATTTCTTTCAAAATGAAGACAATGATTGAATATTACTATACTGTAAGAATATTAGCTTACAAATGCAGTTTTCGACCATATCTGACGAGTTAAAGTTGACCGAATGTCGAATTTTTTTATATATATTTTTTTATATGCAATTATTTCGGAAATAAGAAAAGCTACAACTTTCAAATATTTTTCGTTTTATTCTACATGAAATTGCGCACATTTTCATATATAAAACTCTATGAAATGCCTAATATGAAACGGAGCAAATATTCCGAGAATGGGACTTACGCATTTCGGAGATTTGTGGCGGAGAATCCGCGCGCAGGAGGGAAGGAAAGTTTTTTTTTTTATTCACCATAAATTTAAATATTGTGCTAGAGACTTCGAATTTGTTTCACGATGAGATAAATGATGAATATTTACTAGACTGTAAGGGTTTTATCTTAGAATTGCGTTTTTTTTCGGGGGGGGGGGGGGACCATTTTTCGTAGAGTCAAATTTGACCGAACGTGGTTGTTTTTTCTATTTATCGCGATTTATATGCAAATATTTCGAAAATGAGAAAAGCTACAACCTTCAACTATATTTGTATTATACATGAAATTGCGCACATTTTTTCATATATAAAACGTTATGTAACGGCTAATTTAAAATGGTGCAAACATTACCACAATCGCACGTATATTTTTTTCGGAAGAGTTTACCGCGCGGACGTAAAGAAAATGTTATTTTTTTCATAAATTCACCATAATAGAAATATGTGCAAGAGACTTCCAATTTGTTGCAAAATGAAGTTAAATGCTTGAATATTACTAGAATATAAGCGTTTTAGCTTACAGTTGCGTTTTCGACCATTTCGGTAGTGTCAAAATTGACCGAAGGTTGAAAATTTGTCACATATCATTTTTTATATGAAAATATTTCAAAATTGATAAAAGCTACAACCATGGGTTGTTTTTAGTTGTATTGTGCATGAAATTGCGCACATTTTTCATATATAAAACTTTATGTAACGGCTAATTTAAAATGGTGCAAACATTACCACAATCGCATGTATGATTATTTTCGGAAGAGTTACCGCGCGGACGTAAGGAAAAAGTTTTTTCATAAATTCACCATAAATCGAAATATTTGTGCTAGAGACTTCCAATTATTGCAAAATTAAGTTAAATGATTAAATATTACTAAAATATAAGAGTTTTAGCTTACAATTGCGTTTTTTGACCATTTTGGTAGAGTCAAAGTTGACCGAAGGTTGAAATTTTGGCACTTATCGTTATTTATATGAAAATATCTCAAAACTGATAAAAGCTACAATCATGAGTATTTTTTTGTTGTATTCTACATAAAAATGCGCACATTTTCATATATAATAGTCCATGTAACGGCTAATTTAAAATGGTAAAAAAATTATGTCAAAGTGACGAAATAATTTCCGAGATGTGTCACAGATACTTTTTAGTGCGCAAGAAGAAATTCGCGCTTGCGCGCCTGCGTAACGATTGTAAAACAAACAACACCTTGATTCGTGAACTCCCAGCACCCTCCCCCAAGGTCGCGTTGATTCAAGAGTTTTCGGCTGGTAGGCCTAAAGTATTTTTGCGCGAAATTTTAAAAAAACTTTTGTATGTCGACGTAAAATACGTCCAGTCGGCACCCGAGAGACAAAAAATGTCGACGTAAAATACGTCCAGTCGGCGTTTAAGGGTTAACTACCGTACTCCCTTGTTCGAAGCTTACGACCGGTTCCAGCTGCCGCAAATTACATTCCTATTGTAAAGGACCGATGGTTTGTATTTGTATTGGAACAAATATGTAGTAGCATTTTGCTGATCTGTCAGTAATAAAAAGTAAAAGATGACAGTATCTTTTCTTGAAAATAACTGAATATTGTTTTGCTTTAGTGATTTATTAGAGACGTAAGCATCCACAGACAGATGTGAACTGGTGATATGAAAATAATACCAAAGAGCAAATCTTTAGAACCTTTCATCTTGCATTGCTTGGACTGCAGCTTGAGGGTCAAATCCAGGACTTGGGAAAACACAAGTTGCCCCAAAATGAGCACCATTCAGGGAGCCCAGAACACATCCAAAACAGTGATACAGAGGTACTGTCATGCAAATACGATGTTCCTGAAAGGAAATGCAGGATCTGACAGCACACTTAGTTAAATATTCTTAGTTGCTTTTAAGAATCGAAGTATTTTATTCATGAGAGAAAGTTTTTTTATACGAATAAAAAATTTCAGTGCGTGATAAGAGCTACAGAACTTGACATTGCAAACACCTAAAAATTATGTCACCAGGGAAGCCCATTGTCAGGCTGGTAGAGATAGACAGGACAGTACTTACACTTAGCCCATAACCACATCTGTTGCCAACATTAAAAGCATTATTCACAATCATATGATGAGAAAGTGTTGCTGCCTTTGGTTGACCTGTGGTGCCCTGCAAGAATATTACTGTGCAAGTATACCTGATAATGACAAGAAAGGGTAAGCTTTTATATTTGAATTTTTTGCAAATCAGCTTTTGTTGAATATTTCCTCAAAAAAAGTATTATAATGGAATTTTTGTCTTAATCCATTTAATGACAGAATGTTCATGAATTACTGGAAGTAAGGAGGTAGGTAGCCTACTCACTGAAGTAAACTGAATGTTGCAAGGCTCATCAAACTGTATTTTATGTGATAATTCCTCAACTTCCCTCATGTGGTTGCTGTCTCCTGCATTGCAAACATCTTGAAATCTGTGTGCGCCTCTAAAACTTGGAGAAAAAGGACCACAATGTATTCTAAACGGCATTCTTACTCTCAGCCGGGTGTACTTATTCATATCCCATTGTTATTTGACATTTGAAGTTATCATATATCTCCACAAACCTTTCACATCTCGTTGCAGTATTCCTCATGGTTTTACTAATACGTACTCAGAAATATTAAAATAACTACTTGCCATTCAAATATTTTATGTTATATCCACAAGTCACATTCAAATATAAAGTAACACAAGGAAAATTAACAAAAAGGGTAATTCTTTACTGTCTTGAATGGCTTTGTCTTATTTCAGACATCCTGAAGCAGCCTAAATGCGACAAGATTTGTCAGGGTCCATATATGATTTAGTTTCATTTTTCCTTGGTATTTTGTATAAAGTATTTGTGACTACATAGTACATACATATATGAGTACCATATATAATTACAATAAAACTTAAAATACTTCCATACAGTATTTCCCCCTCACCTTAGCTGTTTATCTGCAACGATAATAACCCGTTTTAGGTGAGGTAGCTGGTTGCTAACAAGCTCCTCTTGACCATCAAGCAGCTCTGGGGCTAACTGGCACAGCATTTCATAGTAACTGAAAAAAAAAACCTGGATGTAATTTTATCAACCAACTCTTACCACGCAAGAGATCCACCAGTACGAATGCTTACCATTTAAGAGCTAAATATGTAACATCATTAACTATGTTTTAAATTACTAATATAAAACCTTTAACATTGATGAACCTTGCTACTGTTCGACAAGTCAGTTAAAGTTGTTTATTTCATAAACGGAAAATGACTTGGTTGCCTTACTTTGAAGTTTTGAACTTTTCATCGCAAACCAGGGCTTTTACTCGAACTTTGATTTGACGACACTTGAGCTCCTCCAAACGATATCCAGGGTTAATGTTGACCTATTCAGTGAAGAAGTCGCATGAAGTTAATAACAGGAATATAAAAATATAATAATTCTAATGTAAAGAAAACGACCAATTATGACCTTGCTTTCATATGACAAGTCACACTATCGTTTTCAGTCAAAGATGGACAAGATGTCATCATGAAAGAATAAAGTTTCGTAGGCTTAATAACATAACTCATTTATAACATTCTTTTCATATCCAAAGAATAGATGTTTAACAGTTCTACTTACCAATATCAAACCTGCTTTGGCAGCAGCATACTGTGTAAGGTACCATTCATAAGTGTTCGAACCCCAAATACCGATGCGGTCTCCTCTTTGCAAACCGTGAGCCAAAATCCAGCAGCTAAATGGTCTGCCTAAGGACACCAAAAGCACATGAGCCTTCGTAATAATGATGTTCTTGAAAATAAACACAAAACCATGAATACACACATTATATATGGAGGGGAAAAGTTCTGTACTACAGAAATCAAAACAAGCTTGCCTCTAGCCGGGCTTCTGAGAATGTCTTCCTGATACCCTGGTGGACAGACACAACCGCCTCCCGTTTCCCATAGTTCCGATCTGCAGCATCCAGTAACTGTCCAACTGTCTTCTCATGAAGAGACCAAGAACCAACGCTGTGCACGTAACTGGTTGTCAGTGGAACGCTGCTCTTGTATCTGAGAAACAGTATTGCAAATGTATAGGTAAATCACAGATTGCAACACAAGCACGGCGGGTATTAGCACAGATACATAACAATTAGTTTGCACTTGACCTGTATTAAGGTATAAACCTATCAAGGAGGCTATACGTAAATAGACTACTACCCTAACCAAGATCTGAACCTATAATTTTTGGAATACAAGTAGGGTAATAGTAACCACAACCACTATGTCATTTATTACATACAATTCGCTTTATAAATAAGTTATTCTCCACAAAGTGAATTCGATTTTACGATTTATTTGCTGCTTAATATTTAAAAGTAAAGGACAATTATTTGTAAAAATGAACTCACGACACTGTTCAACATTCAAATATCAATAGGCAGCTAAACTATTAATATCAGATAAATTTCCCTTCGGGATAATTTGGGTTGTATATGTTTTCTGTCATCGATGAATATACGGTGGTTAAAAACAGGTCTAACTAGACCGACTTGAATTTTTCCATTCAAGACATGTTGACTAGCACGCTTGTCGGAACAAAATATTGCAGCGAATCTGTCACTATCTTTATCAATAATTTTCAAGTTGTGTAAACTAAAATAATGGCTTTAGCACACAAGTGAACATGAAAACGAAGAGAGCAACCTCTGTAAGATGGAAATTTTAATCCTGAGAAATTTTATTTTACTTAAGAATAGTTATGGATATAATATATAGATACGTTCCCTTCTTATCTAGAGCGTTGTTGAAATAGCAGTGAGTTGTTAACAATAAAAAATACAGGGTTTATTTATTGATCTATTTATTTTTTACACATATCATAACTAGACTGTAAACCAAGTAAGGATTTCAAGACAGCGTTAACTGCATCTAATATCAGACCTCTTTCTTTCATGTTAAGGTCTTCAATCGATCTAATAAATTAACAATTGAGGACTGTATCACAAATGTGGTGCGAATACAAGGTCAAACAACGAATTTGAGGCTGCACACCACAGTGGGTACGCTGCTCTTAATCGTAGAGTAGCAAACGCTTCCTTATTATTCATGAATACGACTAGCTACATCCCGTTACATTTAAGAGAGGCTGAATTCAAATCACGCCCTACTTAACTTTACCAACTCGTCCTAAGACACGAAACTGCCACTGAATTTTAAATGCAAAGAACAAGCATAAAACCCGAGGAAATTATGCTATGTGAGGCGTCAGGAGTCTATTATATTGTGGGTCTTTACTTCCCAAGGTCACTACACCCCTCTAGCTCTGGCATTGGGTGCAAGACTCTACCTACCTAGGCTTGCTAGTGGAGTTTTGTTGTCCAGTCTAAATATAAATACGTCAAGCAAGCGCAAGTTCCCTTCAATGCAAATTCGGAAACATAAAAACTACTAACCACAGTAAAGCTTACTTAGCATAGCAACACTGTGTACAGCATTTCTGACTGCTGTTAAACCTGTATGGTGAGGATATTAATTTTCACACAAAAAGTAAGTTATCACCATCAACAGCTAACGAACACTACTCCTCACTATGTCGCGTACCTGACACAGGCATACAGCGGTTTATATGGAGTCTTGCTGGCGTGAAAACAAAGACCCTGCTTGAGCAGAAGGACACCACTTCTCACTTTATGCTTCATCGCCAAGCACTAAATTTGAAGACGACGACGACGAGTCGACGACGCGAGGAGCACTGTTTGTGTTGGGCTAAGCTAGTTTACCGTGGGTTGCGGGTTGCGTATGGCTGTTTATCTCAGATTTTACACACCATCCTCTTCGATGAGTGGTAATTTTATCAATTTTTCAGTAGCCTTGCAAGTCTATTTAGCATTGTTTCTGTCTGCGGTGTCTGTTTACAGAGAGAGAGAGAGAGAGAGAGAGAGGAGCAGGTGGGGGCTGCTTTTTTTGTTTGTATGGTGGGGGCAGCTTTATTCTTTGAAACTACTAATTAACACAGAGTCAATAATTGTATTATTTATTACCACCGTGGTAGTTTAATTTAGTCACATCACAGTTAGCTTAGGAAGTGGCATTTAACCGAATACCTGGCAAGACGAATGTTTGTGTCAATACCTGGTTTTAGAAAAACGTGACAGGGAATCTCCACCTCCCCTATTTGCTTAACCATATCACCTACGTATTTTCTTGTTCTGTGGCGAAAAATTTTGGTTAGCGTCATCGTGTGTGTGTGTGTGTGTGTTTAGTAGTTATGGGTCGAGGCAATGCCTTTGCAACGGCGCTATGTTTTCAACACTAAAACTTTCCCGTTATAAATGACTCCAGAGAAAATACAAGGCAACTGTCGATGCCACACTCATACTATTTTTATTGTTCTAACCCATCACACATTTAAAATGTTAATTGGGTTAAGGAGCATATCACTGCAATCTTCACCATGTGATAATATCTTGGGTTTCGTATTTCATACTTGCACTTTATCGCGAGTTTAACGAACTGCAGTTACTATCATAAAGTTTAACAGACAGAATATTATAATTTTGCTCATTTGGAATGAGGTTGTAAAGTAGAATGTTTGACAATTTCAGTCTACGTAACGCAGAGTGGTAAGCGTCCACTTTATCACGAGTTTAACGAACTACAGCTACTATCATAAAGTATAATAGACAGAATATTATCATTTTGCTCATTTGGAATGAGTTTGGAAAGTAGAATGTTTGACAATTTAAGTAGCATTTTTACGTAACAAAGTTTGGGAAACATCCACCAGGTTGGCTTGGCGCTGCTTGCAAGTTGCAACCCTCTACACTTTTGCTCTGCCGTCTTCCAACACCCGCGAACCGCGTCTTTATTTGTGCTTCTTTCGTTCACTATCTTCTTAATGGAGCTTGCAATTGAAGAAATGGATGCAGGAATTCTTCAAGAGACGGTAAGCCAAGGAAAGTGTAATTATATTGACCCATAATGTTGTGTTGATTGGTTTATGTCTTCTTAGCAGTAGATATAGTAGCCTACACTTTCTTGGTAAAATTTCTAGATTTTCGGCATTTTATTTCGGCGCATAATTACGGTGGCGATTTCAGTTTTGACGTCAGAACACCATGAATTTTATGCATGCTATATTATATTGATTAGAAATGATCGTGCTCGTTACGACAAATTGTTTGTAGTAAGTAGGCCTATATGTTAGCCGGCGGCAACCCTTTGGTGTTTTTTAAGTGTCATTGTGATGCATAAGGACACCTTCTTTATTTTGCATGTCATTACGAATTCTTTGCAGTAGGTAGGCCTGTAGGATAATGTCTCCTGCCGTCAGTGTTTCAGTTTCAGACGTATAAAGATAGCGGGAAGAGTTGTTTAATAAATTGCATTGAATCAAACGTGGTTTCTCAACGAAATTTCGGAACGCCACACACGGTGTGAATAAAGACAGCAAACAAACCTTTGAGAGAATCTCTACTATTCGACTCAAAATAGTTCCCTTTTCATTAAGCATAATAATTCATTGTTTACTTTATGTTTTTTATTGACCGATATGTTTTCATAGATTGGTTGACAGCAAGAAAGTTTATTTAGGTAGCCGAGACGACATCTATTCACTTCATTATTATACTCGTTTGTTAAGATGCTGTATCGTTTCAGCCTTATTCTAAGTATACAACCTAGTTTCGAATACTTAGAAAATAATTTCATTGCGATAATATCGATCGAATAAATATTCCAAGAAAAATAGTCGTTTAAGAATGGTAGTACCAACAATGAAACTAATCTCGACCAAGAAAGCGGCTAGACTTACGCATATTGATTCGACAGGAATTTTAGTTGTTTTACCCTTCTTTTAAGAATTTTTTTTTATTCCAAATAAGTAACATTACGTTCTTATTGCAGTCCTTATGTAACTCACCTCTTAGTATCATTCCAAAACCTTAGAGCAGAAAGAAACGACTTTGCAAGGCGTGTTTGTCGTCGGTTTGTTTGACAGTTCTTAATGCCGGGCATTCAAGCATTGTTTACCTGTCAG
>NC_061106.1:41270327-41467827 GCF_015104395.2 Macrobrachium nipponense
TATACTGTACATAAGATATTAGTTGCTTAATACAAACACCACCAAGTTATTGACAAATCTGCCGCCTCGTCACTAGAGGCCCGAGTTTTGCTCAACGACGCTGCTCGATGTGACGTCAGAAGTGGAGAAACCGTGGGTAAGGTTCTGACTTTTCCCGCTTCTGAGGTCACATCGAGCAAAGCTCAACCCTGTGGACGCGGCTTAAGATTACTGCTAAATCAATTGGAAACCAAATATGCAATTTGCTAATGAGTTACAGAACACTCCTGTGTATGAGAAATATTTCTTAGTAGTTCTTTTGTATGACTGCACTATTTTCATATTCCATAAGTGCTACATAAAAACAGGATTATAAAAAAAAGGGTTGTCATAAATTTACATGGCACTTTGCAGTACAGCTGTATAATGTCTATTTAAGCATTAAAAAATAATGGTTTAATTCAGTGTTCCATATTAAAAAATAACTTTTTAATTCAAACTTCCTATTTCTAACAAAACCTGAAACAGAATCTCAATTCTGTTATGGAACTGTAACGTCAGAAATAAAAGAAATGTTAATGTCAATCTCGATTTGGGACAATAGCTTGTGATGTTTGTGTTAACATATAAATCACAGTATGACCACTACAAAAGTAATTTTACCCTTATAAGGCATATGAGCTAATAATATCAACTGATTAAAGTCCTTTAACATGACCAGCAACCACATTCCTAGACTATCTCAGGAATGGCTGTTTTAAAATAAGATGAGAATTGAAGTATATATAGTTCCAGCTGGACTGCCTGATGGAAAAAAAAAATAGATGGGGCAAAATAAAAACTGCAAGTAACCTTCAGTGCTGGTGCAATACTCGCAACATGGCTGCAAACATAAGAAAAAGCCTCCATCCTGATCTTTCTACAGATGGTAAAAAAACTCAGTGAAGTACAAAGACAAGAGAAATAATGCTAAAATTTATAACATGACTCATTATTAAAATACATTACTGCTGGAAAAGAATACAGGGTCATTCACCTGCATAAACTTAGTCAATTAAAACCATTTTTGAGCCATTCTGCTGAATAAACTTATTCAACCAACACCATTTTTTACCAACATGAAAATTTTTTTGAACATAATGCAATTCTACAGTACCAACAATACCATAAAAATATTTCTAATTTCAAGAATAATACGCTACTCAAACTCACCATGGCAGCCAAATCTGTTGTATATCTACATTACACTGAAACTGTTGTAAAGAAGCTGAGTCTACATCCTACCTATCAATACTTCTAAGAAAACCATGATAAGTATTTACTACATACAATTACCTTACATTTACATCTGCAATGATAAAGACTAAAGATCAGAGCTTTTTTTTTACCAGTATGTATTTTCTATATTTAACCATGTATTTTTGGCCAATTTTTACAATTATACACTATTTGTCCATTCTTTACCATTATAACAACCAAATGACTTTAGTACATGTAATGTAAGGTTAATTATTTTTTACCACATCTCAGACACCATATTAAGTATCCAACAAAATTATTCATCACAGAGACTTATAACAAACTTGTGCAAAGATTTTTTATATAAGTACATAGTAATCACAATATACACATAATTTACAACAGATGCATACTTCTCTACAAAGTAATCGATGCGTGCTCAAAAACTAAACTAATACTATAATATGAATTATTCAGTATAGTTTTGTAGCCTAGCTCTGATAGGAACTCATCAAGAGTGAAGGTGAGTTTTCTCAAATATTTTTTTCCTTTTTGTACTACAGAAGAATACTATCCTTTTTTTAAAGATCTTAATTTTCTTAACATGCTATTTTCCGCATGTGATATGTATAGTGAATTTCTATTTAGCCTTAATTAGGTTTTACAAACATAAAACTGCATAGTGGAGCCTAGCCTAAGCCATGTTTCAGGCTAACAAAGATAAAATATAAATAAAAATTATCTTTATGGAACCTTGTCCAATGGTTCTGAAGCAAGACAAAATTAAACCCTATTACTAAAATGTAAAATTAGAATATGCCTACAGCAACTCAACAACCAACCTAAAATTTTAGTAAATAAAAAAAAAATAAAAACTTGTACAAATCATTAAGATTACCGTAGGTTTCGCTTAAAATTCTCATGTCAAAGAATCTCACTTTTCACTTGTTGATGAACATCTATATTTCATCCCATGATTGTATACTGAGAGATTTAAGGAAATCCTTATGTGATGCCAATTTTGCCTGAGCAGCTTTCTCATACTCTGAAAATTCAGGTTCAGGTATTTCACCAAACTTACTCTCCTGAAAAAACAAAACATAAATGATTACAAAATGCCTTAAAAATAACTGATGATATTTTCAAATATAAGTATTTTTTATAGCATTGCTGCTGTATGTCTCATGGTACCCCGTACCAAAGGTCTATAAGACAGAACAACTAATTACATGTAGTTGGTCTTGGCCGGAATAGTGCTTGTTGGCACAGTGATAGAATGTACAGATCAGCATGCAACATCCTTGCCTTTTTACAAATTATCACCTCCAACACTTTCCTATGAGTTCTTCCTTAAATTCTATAGTGTTTCTCACCCTTTTTTACAGAAAGGCTGGCACTTGGAACTTTATTTGTCACTATGATGGCTACCCCCAGACCAGGTGTTACCACCACGGATGGCAGAAAACAAATGAGGATTGTCTGCTAGGTTGTTCCGAAATTCCGTTAGTAGGACAGGCTGACACAAATTTTTAATCTAAGCTGCCGTTTGAGTGGAAATTAAAGCCATGTAATTACAGCCAGACCCTGGTTATTGGCGGCCTCAGTTATTGGCGATACAGTTTAATGGTGCTTGTTTAGCGATGATGATAACCCGTCCTTGGCACTAGTATCAGCCATTTTCAGTTTTCAATGATTTTCAATTATCGTCACGCTCTCTGGAACAAAACCCCCGCCAATAACCGGGGATTGCCTGTACTTGTTAAGTTACTTATATAAAATATCAATTTGTCGGAAATTGTATTTTTCCTAACGATACAAACCTGAGGTCCTTTAACAATAGGAAGGTACTTAGCGGCAGCTGAACTGGTCGTAAGCTTCGAACAAGGGGGTTCGGTAGTTAACTACTTGTCCGGCAGTTGGCGGTCAGCTTGACTGCGAGGAGAGGAGTCACTTTGCTTTAGGCCAGGGAAACGCAGAGTGAGGGCTGGCATGAGGTGGGACTATATGTAAAGAACCTCAGGTTTGTATAGTTAGGAAAAATACAATTTCCGACAAATTGTTATTTGTTCTGATACATATACAAACCCTCGATCCTTTAACAATAGGAAGACTCACTTCTTGGTGGGTGGAATCTGAGGCTTATGAACAGACTGGTGTTCGTCCTACCTTGGATTCCCTCCCTGGTCGTAAGAGCAGAGGGAGGGATCCTGGCCTCTGCCCAGCTGATCGGGGTGTGCACCGCAGGATCAGTGGTCAGACTTCTGGACCAGATTTATAAGAGGGAGGCAAGCGTACCTCTTATAAATAGCAAAAGGCAAGAACTAGTTCCTACTTCAAGAGCCAAAATAAAGTTATGGGTTTGTCTCTTGTTGGCTTCCACTCCCCCCCCCTTGTCGGGGAGTGGTGGATAAACACTCCTATCCCTACTGAAAGGGATAGAATGGAGCTCGGTTGTGTAGCTTACCTACATCGGCCTCCTGTTCAGCGTAGTGATGACCGCGGCCCTCTGCCCCCAGGTAGAGGAGAAGAACGAAGGAGGAAAAGAAACCAGTCACACTCTCACTCGTCCATTCATGCAGTCACACAAGGATGCCATGCTGTTCTGTCCGCTCGGGTGCTGGGTAGACTACACAACTTGTTGAGCAGCCACCACGGGTCCCAAAGAAAAAGTGTCCAAGGACCTGTGGGCAATATCCCGAAGGTAGAATGAAGTGAAGCTGGTCTGGTTGCCCCAAACCCCTGCCTTCAGAACCTGCGCCAGGGAGAAGTTCTTGTGGAACGCAAGGGTTGGACCAACACCTCTGACTTCGTGGGCTCTCGGACGAAGGGTACAGGTGTTGTCACTACCGTGTCGTATGCCCCCCTGATCACCTCACGCAGCCAGAAAGAAAGAGTTCTTGGAAACTTCTTTCTTGGTAACCCCAGTGCTAACGAAGAGGCGTCGACACTCAGGCCTGAGGTGCCAATTTCTCTTTAGATAGCGCCGTAGCGCCCTCACAGGACAAAGCAGCATCTCATCCGCATCATTATCGGTGAAATCCTTCAGGGAGGGGATCATGAAGGACTCAAACCGGTCGTCAGGGACTGAAGGATTCTGAGTCTTCGGTACGAAGTTCGGGACGAAATCGAGCGTCACGGATCCCCATCCCCTGGAATGCTTGACATCGAAGGAAAGACCATGAAGTTCCCCTACTCTCTTTGCCGATGCCAGGGCTAGCAAGAAGAGGGTCTTGAGGGTCAGATCCCTGGCTGACGACTCTCGGAGTGGCTCAAAGGGTCTGCGAGTCAAACTCCTAAGGACGAGTTACATCCCACCCCAGAGGCCTGAGTTCCCTGGGTGGGCAAGACCTCTCGAAGCTCTTCACCAGGACGGAGATCTCGAAAGAAGAGGAGATGTCCACACCTCGCAGTTTAAGGAATAGAGCCAGGGTGGCTCTGTATGCTTTAACTGCAGAGACAAAGAGGAGCTTCTCTCGGCGAAGGAAGACGAGGAAATCCGCTACCTGCTGAAGAGTGGCTTTGAGAGGAGTGAGACCCCGTCCACGACTCCAACAACAGAGGACGGACGACTTCCCCTGGTAGACAGCTGCAAAGGACTGTTTGAGGTATCCCGCCATCGCTGTTGCTGCGCTGCGAGAAAAGCCTCTCGCTTGCAAGAGATGGTGGATAACAGCCAGCCGTGAAGACACAGGGACTCGACGGACCGGTGGTACCGTTCTACGTGTGGCTGGCACAGGAGGTTGTGCCAGGGGGGAATCTCTTTTGGCGCTTCGGCAAGCAGAGCCAGCAGGTCCGGGTACCAAACGGCCTGAGGTCGTTTGGGCGCCACCAGGATCATCCGAAGACGTGGTGATCAGCGCCCTGCTGATCACTTTGCGAATCAAACAGAACGGGGGAAAGGCGTAGACGAAGAGGTTGTCCCATGGATGTTGAAGAGCATCCTCTGCAGCTGCCCATGGGTCAGGCACAACCGAGTAGAAAACCTGGAGTTTTCTGTTGTGCCGGGTAGCGAACAGATCCCCAACTGGATGCCCCAACAGGTTAAAGAGCCTTTCCGCCACGTCTGGATGAAGGGGCCATTCGGTTCCTATCACCTGATCCCGACGACTGAGCTTGTCGGCTACCACATTCCTCTTACCTGGAATGTAGCGGGCCAACAGCTCTACTGAGTGTGCTGCAGCCCACTCGTGCACCTGCAACGTCAACTGGTGCAGCGGGAGGGACACTAGGCCCCCCGGCTTGTTGACGTACGCCACTACTGTGGTGTTGTCGCTCATCAACACCACCGAGTGTCCCATCAGACGGTCCTGGAACTCTTGGAGAGCAAGGAACGCTGCCTTGAGCTCCAGGACGTTGATGTGAAGGTGCTTGTCGCAATGGTCCCACACACCTGCAGTCAGCAACTCCTGCAGGTGTGCGCCCCATCCCTTGGTCGATGCGTCCGAGAAGAGCAGCGAAGAGGCACTCCTCTTAAGAGGTTCCCGTTGTCCAGCCACCAGGCTAGGTCCTGCCTCACCTCCTCCATGAGGGACACGGGGAAGAAGGGAGGGTCCCTTGCCTGTGACCAACACTCCTTTAGTCTCCACTGAAGAGACCGCAGGTGAAGACACCCGTGAGGGACTAGCTTCTCGAGAGATGACAGGTGACCGATCACGACCTGCCACTGCTGAGCTGGTTGCTCCTGTAGAGACAGGAACTGTCTTGCTGCCTCCCTGAACCTGCTGATCCGCAAATCTGCAGGGAAGACTTGCCCTGCTACCGTGTCGATCAGCATGCCCAGGTACTTTATCCTCTGCTTGGGCTCGAGATCTGACTTCTCGTAATTCACTACGATTCCCAGATCGCGGCAGAATTCGAGGAGTCAATCTCTGTCCTGTAGCAACTGCGAGCGGGAGCTCGCCAGGACTAACCAATCATCGAGATACCTCAAGAGACGTATCCCTACCGAGTGGGCCCAAGCAGACACCAGCGTGAACACCTGTGGGGCGGTTGAGAGACCAAAGCAAAGTGCCCTGAATTGGTACACCGTCCCGTCGAGGATGAAGCGGAGGTACTTCCTGGAGGATTCATGGAGATATCTGGAAATATGCGTCCTTCAGATCCACCAAAAGCACGAAGTCGTCCTCCCTGATGGAATCGAGTACTGAACATGCTGTTTCCATCGTGAACCGAGTCTGGCAAACGAATCGGTTCAAGGGAGAGAGATCTATCAACAGGCGCCAGCCCCCCGAGGACTTCTCCACTAGGAAGAGTCGGCTGTAGAAGCCCGGCGACTAATCCTGTACGATCTCCACAGCGCGTTTGCTCAGCATGGCTTCTACTTCCTGCCGAAGCGTCACGTCCTTGGTCGAGCCAGGAACGTAGGTTTGCTGATGGACCGGGTTGGAGGTGAGGGGTGGCCAAGACTCAAAGGGTAGTAGATATCCCTCCCAAACGACGTTTACTATCCAAGTCTCCACACCATAGCGCTGCCATGTTGCCCAAAGGCTCGCCAGGCACCACCCCACTTCCGGCAGCAGGTGAGGGGGAACGCCGTCCCTAGCGTTTCCCTCCTCTCTTCGACTTCTTCCCAGATCCTCCTCGAGAGAAGAACTGGGAGGAGGGCTGGTTGCGGTCACTCCTTACACCAGAAGTCGAAGGCAGAGTCTTTCCTCTCAACTTCGACGAGGCGACCGTCTTGGCCGTAGAGGAAGAGCTAGCTAAGCTCTTGGGCTTAGCCGCAGTCGTCCGAAGTTGCCCAGCCACCTTGGAGACTGCCTGGTGGACAAGACGGTCCACCGCAGCATCCACCATCTCTCTGGGGAAGAGAAAGGAGGAACTCCGCACCGGTCCGTTGCGAAGACCCAGAGCCGCCTCACGTCCAGCCGCCCTGGTCAATCGGGTGAGAACAGCGTCTCTATGCCGGAGAACCAGGTTGGCCCACAGTTCCCCTTCAGGAGTGATGTTCTCCAAGGAGGCCGCGGCTTACGACACTGTGAGGGACCACAGGTCGATCCAGGAGACTGCTTGGAATGCTGCCATTGCAGTAGATTCCAAGGCAAGTGCCTCTTGCTGTGAGAACCAAAGGTTCTCCGACAGGAGCTGCGGCAGAGACACCCCCGGAGTTAGCCTAGCTAGCTCCGGGTTAACCTGTTTGGGCGGCAGAGGGTCCTCTGAAGGCACGTAGAAGCGCCTCTGTCGTGGTAGAGGTGGAGGAAGGAGCTTGGCAGACCTACCGGACCAAAGAGAACCCTCCTGTCCGGAGACGAGAGCGTCCACTTGGCTCAGCACGCTGTCAGCCAAGGCCGATCGCGGCAGACCCACCGTCGTCCTGGGTTCCTTCTTAGGTCCCCAGAATGACTCCAAGCCCGATGTGGGCTCGGAGGGGGGGAGCGGCGATCCTTCCCTGAGGTCGTTGTGCTGACGAATCAGCGCAATTACCTCCGCGAACGACCTCTGGATCTCAGGAGTGACTGCATCCTGTGGAGACGGACCGTCAAGCCCGTCCAACGAGAATGCCTCCCAAGACCCTCCTCCTTCCACAGGAGGAACCACGACAGACCCCTCCTGGTCTCCTCCTACCACTTGCACGTACGATCTGGTTGGTCCGAGGACCGTGCCAGGTTCGTAGGGCGTCATGGCGGGATTGCGAGGAGCGCGCCCCTCGCGATCACTCCTGATCACCTCGCTCTTCCCGGTGAAGCCCGAGGAAGTTGAAGGGATCGGAGAGGCAGACCTGACGCTCCCCCCCCCGCCCACCGGCAGAACCGGTGTGCTGAGGGGGCTGCAGGCGATCACCAACCCGCGGTGGCGATCGGGCTGCAGGCCTGGTCGAGCAGCTCTCCCAGGGAGCGGCTGGACCGAGAACAGTGGCGACGGTCCCAAGCGTCAGAAGAGCTGCTGCTGGTCCTCCTCTCCGCCCGGTCCTGGTAAAAGCGGCGGTCAGGGGACCTGCAGAGTCTGCTGTCGCAGTGGGAGCGAGACCTGTCCTCACGGCACGTCACACCGCTTGGACCAGCCGAGGCTGGTTCAGGCGACCGAGGGGACAGCTTCCTCACCTCAGCCCGCGAGCGGTCTGGGACTGTCGCATCAACCCTGGGTACCAGTGTATCACCACGAGAGCAATTGCTGGTCTGGTGAGAGTCGCCTGAGCGACCCCCACCAGTCTTCTGCTCTGTGCCTGGCTCTGGTGCCAGGCGAGGAGGTACTGGTGTTAGCTGGCACTCCTCCAGTCCCCGTCTTCTTCTTCCTTGCAGAAGGAGAGACGGGCCCCGTTCCCAAAGGAACAGGAGGACCGACGGAAGTCCCAACCGTCCTTAGAAGTCTCAGTGCAAGACTTCTTGGGGGGGAGGAGGCAACCTTCTTCTTCTTCGGCTGTGGGGCCTTAGAAGTTGTAGGGGAAGCGGCGGCAGACGACGACGACACCTTCCTCCTCTTCTTCGTCAGCACCACCGTCAGGTCTTCCATCCAGGACGGAGCCGGGGCAGTTGCCGAAGCAACAGGGCCCGACTGCACCTGTCCGGAAGGACCTGGGGTGGGAGCAGCAACACCACGGGCAGGAGCGACGGCGGCAGGAACTGGTACCAGGACTGGAGCGGCAGCATACTTAGGAACAGGAGGCGGGGCAGGAACCGGCAGCATCCCCTGCACAGGAGGCAGGTCCAGAGGAGAGCTCTTGGGACACCGGAAGTCCGGGGCTGTAGCAGGAGCGGCAAACCCAGGTGGCGGCGTCACAGTGGGCATCGAAACCCCCGGCAGTGGTGCCTGCACAGCGGCTGTCAGGGTCACTGAGGCTACGTGCTGAGTGTACACCAGGTGCGGCGGAGCAGCGTAGCCCGGCATGGACCGTCGCGGTAGTCGTGGTGGTCGGCCCGTGTGTTACTGGCATGGCCCCTCTCGCCTGGGCCGTCGGTGTCCCTTGCAGCCCCACAGAGTACCAGGCCCGTCCGAGATTGTCCCCCGTGGCAAGCATGTCTGAGGAAGGAAAAGTCGGGTGAGTTAGTGGGGGGGTCTCCCCTTGCCCGGAGGGGGACAGTTCTCACCCCGAGCGAACGGAGGACCCCGAGTACAACTGGATGTTGGGGTATCTCACTCCCCCTCCACGCTCGACTGATCGAGAGAGGAGTGAGAAACCTCCCCCGAAGGGGAAGGAGCCATACAAGGGAGCTGAGGTGGAGGGAGAAAAGAGGAAGACGCGTCCGTAACCAATGGCGTAGCCGGAGAACCCTCCGACAACTCCTTGGCCGGTTTGCGCGGCTTCTTCCTCCCCCTATAGCGCTCCCACTGCTCCTCCGACCAAAAAATACAAGTATCACATGTCTCGGTGCGAGAGCATTCTCGCCCTCTAAACCGAGTACAAAAATCATGAGGATCAACCTCTACAGATGATCGGAAGGCCCCACACTTACAGCCCTTCACACCAGGGCACAATCTGCGGCTGATGGGGGGGTGAGGGGGTCTTTCCGGCTCTTGGGAATCCATTTTCACTTGCAAAATTCATTGAGAATGAAATACAAAACACAGATACGTACCAACGCAGGCTTTGTACATTCACACTGAGTAAAAGTCAGAAAGAAAATAAAGCCCCTTCACACGAACGTGAAGAAAACAGAGCATACGACTGAAGCGGGCAGAGAGACGAGCAGCACGTCCATCCACTAGCGCGGCCTAAAGCAAAGTGACTCCTCTCCTCACAGTCGAGCTGACCGCCAACTGCCGGACAAGTAGTTAACTACCGAACCCCCTTGTTCGAAGCTTACGACTGGTTCAGCTGCCGCTAAGTACCTTCCTATTGCTAAAGGACCGAGGGTTTGTATACGTATCAGAACAAATTCATACTTAATACGTAATCAAGGGATATTAACTTGTACGTAATACAATAATCCTGTACAATGAAAAAAAGAGTATGTAGTAGTTAACAAACATACATTAATACAAATGCAATTGGTTACTGATTTGCAATTTAAATGTAACTGACAAATGAAATGAACTTTTACAATGGAAATTTAATTGCATAGTACATGTTAAAGTTATCCCTTAATGAAATGTGATTAATATAATTGCATCAAGCAGTAATATTGCATTTCATACTTACCAAAGAGTTCAACTAGACATCCGATTATCTAAGCTCTTGTAGCAGCATATGATGTATTCCAGGTGGTGTACAGACTTCATAAATTTTTGTATGCCATACAAAACAAATAATAATATTGCTGAAACTTTCTAACAAGCATTGCACACACACACACACACACTGATTTGACTGAAATGTTTGTCAGATTTTTAATGCAGAGGTACCGAAATACAGTACAAAACGGTAGTGATTTGCTCGATATAAAATCAGCATGTGTATACATGTACAGGTATGTGTGTGTGTATATGTACACATATGCATCATGCTCAGGTAAACTACAGTATGCACTTGCTGTGCATCTGCTCACCTTTTTATTCCTCTCTGGCAATTCTTTTTATTATAAAATGTAGAGATATTCCAAGTCTGCCCCAAATAGTAACTAGTTTTAACATTCTCGCAGGTATGAGAGAGAAAGACAGAGAATTTCAAAGTTGCATTTTTCATACATTTTACACATGGTATGCTAGAATGTAGTTTTTATTTTTGTAGTGAATCTTAATGATAATGTACAATAGTATTGCACTCAAACGCATACAGTACCCTACTTATCTATTTATCAAGCATTTTTCTTTTACACAGTGCATAATTTCATTCTTTATGTATAATACTGTGCAGTGTATTCTATGATGTTTACAAAGCATATAAAGCACTGTGAGGTGACAGAAAAAAAAATAAGCATGATTTTGCCATTTTGCGTCAACACATACATAGTTTTTGGCCATGTCCACGAGCTTTCAATATCCACAAGGGCTTTGGAAGTATTAATTCAGATAAGTGAGGTAATACTGTGACATGTAAACAAACCAAGAGTGAGAACTATAGCACAGTTGGCTGGTCCAATGTCAAAAATTAATTTCAAGAGCTTACTAGAGAAATTTTCATTAGAACAATGTGCAATGCATATTAGATACTGGAGTGATTGATACAGCTTTAATAAATAATGAAGTAACACTTCTACGAATACAGAATTCATGCAGATATTCATAGTACTTACTTTAACCTTTGGAGGCTTCTTTACATCATCGCTGCTGAGGGAAGAGTCACTGTCACTGTAGTAACTGGCATCATCATTGACTTCCTATTTTCAAAAAACAAATAAGCTTAAATTAGTCAGTGTGAATATGAATATGTAATGTTCACGTACCTTAAATGAAGTATTAGTGGGAAAATTTAAGAAGGATAAAACAATCACTTAAGAGTAAAATTATGTGCATAAATTTTTACTTGATTTAACTGAGCTGCCAGTGAACATTTTATCATAAGAGAGCAAACCAAACAATGCAATAGCAAGTACATAACTGAAGACAACTCTATTCAAGAACATGTAAATATGTAAATATGATATTGTTATGTTACAATAAAGAAGTTTCATACATACTTACCTGGCAGATATATACATAGCTAAGACTCCGTCGTCCCCGACAGAAATTCAAATTTCGCCCATGCCACGCTACAGGTAGGTCAGGTGATCTACCGGCCTGCCCTGGGTGGCAGGACTAGGAACCATCCCCGTTTTCTATCATATTTTCTCTCTTCCACCTGTCTCCTGCGGGGAGGCTGGGTGGGCCTTTAATTGTATATATCTGCGCCAGGTAAGTATGTATGAAACTTTATTGTAACATAACAATATCATTTTCATACAATCAACTTACCTGTCAGATATATACATAGCTGATTGGCACCCTTCGGTGGAGGGTAAGAGACAGCTACTATATGGAAATAGACAGGTAAACAACATATGTTGTAGGTATAAATAAACCTTGGTTCCTACCTGATAGGTGGTAGACTTGGTGGGTGTTTGCCCAGTAGTCTGCATCACCTCAAGAAACTTTAGCGAGATATGTGATCTATGGCCAAGAGTTCTTGTGGGTCTGCCGATGGGGTCTTACCCACTTACTCAGCAGAGCCTAAAAGGACTTTGTCAATGGGTGCTGATCCACTTATATGACAATACACCTTATGAAGGAGCACACAACCAATCCCGACCACCTGATCCTAACCATGTGTTAGAACTAAGGATTGTTACGAGTTATCCCCGAACTCGTCACAACAACCGTAACTCAAAAACCACTACGCACACATACATAATTTTTCAAAAAAAAAATTATACTCAACTAATTGGATATGACGAGAATTCTCTTATGAACAACATAGACGGCCGCCCGTGCGAGCCTGAATCCTCCATTGTTCGAAGAGATTCTCGACCATATCCAACAGAAGAACAGTATATACATATTAAGGATTGGTGTCGGCTCCCGTACCCAGAATCGTATCTGCCGATACGATAGGACCTAGAGAAAAGCACTTCTCATACGTCACACGCACGTCTTTCAAGTAATGAGATGCAAATACCGAGTTGCATCTCCAATATGTCGTATCTAATATGTTTTTTAAGCGACCATATTTTTTATAAAACGAGAGAGACGTCGCAACCGCTCGTACTTCATGAGCTTTTAACCCTCAGAAGTTGTAATTGTTCGTCCGGACAGACCTTGTGAGCGTCCGTAATGACGTTTCTTACAAAGAACGCTAGAGCGTTCTTTGACATCAGTCTGTGGGGGGTCTTTTACGCGCACCAAAGACCTTGTCTAGAGCCTCCCAACTGACGCTTCCTCTGAAGATAGAACTTCAGAGCTCTAACAGGGCATAGAGACCTCTCTGCTTCTCTGCTACTAGACTAGACATTCCTTGACTTCGAATGACCTAGGCCAGGGATTCGTGGGATTCTCGTTTTTCGCTAAAAACAGAGTCTTAAACGAGCAAATCGCCGAGTCTCCCTTGAATCCTACTTTATCCTGCAGAGCTTGTAACTCACTAATTCTTTTTGCCGTTGCTAACGATAAAAGAAATAGGCATTTTCTAGTTAGTCTCTAAATGAGGCCTGATGAGGAGGCTTCAAATTTATCCGAAGACAGGTATTTGAGAACTACGTCCAAGTTCCAGTTCGGAGGTACTGGCTCCTTAGATTTTGACGTCTCAAATGATCTTATGAGATCGTGGAGATCTTTGTTATTTGCCAGATCTAAACCTCTGTTCCTGAACACAGCCGAGAGCATACTCCTGTATCCCTTTATTGTGGATACAGCTAGATGCGATTTTACCCTCAAGAATAGCAAGAAATCCGCAATTTCCGCTATAGAGGTAGAGGAGGACACAATTCTTGGCTCTACACCACCTTCTAAAGACCTCCCACTTCGACTGGTATACTTTCGAGTGGAGGTTCTGCGAGCTCTCGCGATCGCGCTTGCCACTTCGCGAGAAAAGCCTCTCGCTCTGACAAGTCTTTCGATAGTCGAAAGGCAGTCAGAGCGAGAGCGGGGAGGTTTTGATGGTACCTCTTGAAGTGTGGTTGTTTGAGCAGATCCGTCCTTCCTGGTAGGGATCTTGGAAAGTCTATGATCCACTCTACCACCTCCGTGAACCATTCCTGGGCCGGCCAAAAGGGGGCTATTAAAGTCATCCTCGTCTCTTTTGACGCCACAAACTTTTTCAATACTAACCCCAGGATTTTGAATGGGGGAAAGGCGTACACGTCCACTCGAGACCAGTTTAGCAGGAAGGCGTCTACCATAATTGCTCTTGGGTCTTCCACGACCGAGCAAAACACTGGGAGCCTTTTTGAAATGTATGTTGCGAATAGATCCACGTGAGGAGTTTCCCCCAACAGAGACCAGAGATCGCGACATACTTCCATCGTGCAGAGTCCATTCTGTATGAGGACCTGGTTCTCCTGCTGAGCCTGTCCGCCCTCACATTCCTTATCCCTGTACGAACCTTGTCAGCAGGGAGATGTTCCTGTGAGACGTCCAAAGTAATAAGTCCCTCGTGAGTTTCGTAAAGGAACGAGGAGTGAGTCCCTCCCTGTTTTGAATGTAGGCAAGTGCGGTGGTGTTGTCCACGTTTACTTGTACTACCTTGTCTCTCACCAGCAGGTTCTAGACTCTTCAAAGCCAGGTGAACGGCGAAGAGCTCTTTGCAATTTATGTGCCAGGACACTGTGCTGGTTCCAGGTGCCTGACACTTCCTCCGAGCCTAATGTCGCTCCCCAACCCGTCTCCGACGCGTCGGAGAACAACACTAGGTCGGGTCTTTGGGTTCTTTGAAGTTAGAGAGACCCCTTTGTTCTCTTCCAGATGGCGCCAACCACCACTGTAGGTGTGCCTTTACCTCCATTGAATGGGATGGGGAAAACGTCCGACAGCTGTCCGTTTTTCCAGCTCCAAGACTTCTTGAGGAAGAATTGAAGTGGACGGATATGCAGTCTTCCGAGAGGGAAGAATTGTTCCAGCGAGGAAAGCGTCCCCAGAAGGCTCAACCATTCCCTCGCTGACGTTTGCTGTTTCTCTAAGAAGAGAGAGATTATCCTCAAACCTTTTTCTGTTCTCTCTTGCGAAGGAAAAACTCGAAAACCCCGAGAATCCATCCGAATCCCCAGATAGACTAGGTCTTGTCTGGGGGTCATCTGAGACTTCTCGAGGTTCACAAGCAATCCCAACGCCTTGGTCAATTGTAGTGTTAACTTTAGGTCCTCCAAACACTGTCTCTCCGATCTGGCCCTGATGAGCCAGTCCGTTCTAGGTACATCGAGACATTCACTCCTTTGAGATGAAGAAATCTCGCCACATTCCTCATCAGGCTTGTGAAGACCTGAGGAGCTGTGGACAGGCCGAAACACAAGGCTCTGAACTGAAAGATCCTTCCCCCCGTCATGAAACGGAGGTACTTCTTCGATGAAGGGTGGATCGGGACGTGAAAGTAGGCGTCTTGGAGATCTAGAGACACCATCCAATCTCCTTGTCGTAATGACGCTAGGACTGAAGCAGAAGTCTCCATGGAGAACTTCTCCTTCTGAACAAATTTGTTCAGAGCGCTGACGTCTAGTACTGGTCTCCAGCCTCCCGAGGCTTTCGCCACTAGAAAAAGGCGATTGTAAAACCCCACCCCCGGGGAGTTTTGATCCAGTACTAGTTCTACTGCACTCTTGTCCCACATTTGTTCCACCATTGATCGAAGAGTATCCCTAGCACAGGATCCTTTTGGTACTTTGCTGAGTTCCCTCGGGTATGACGTTAGGGGCGGAGTATTCAGGAAAGGGATACGATATCCCTTCCTTATGATCTTTAGTGAAGACGCGTCCGTCTATCAGTGTCCCAGGCTTAACACGAATTCCAGGAGTCTGGCACCTACTGGTGTTTGGAGGAGAAATGTTTCATTTGCCCTTTTTTTAAAAGGGACGAAAGGCGGACCTACCTTCTCTCTGGAGCCTTCCTTCTTGCGGGAGGTCTGGAGATCGGACCACCTCGAAAGGGCTGCCTAGAAGTGCTAGGTTCTTTCTTGTCCGACACTAAAGCAGGTTTCTTCTTCCTAGCAGACTGCGTCAGAAGATCCTGTGTCGCCTTCTCAGTTAATGAGTGAGCTACGTCCTTCACTAACTTAGAAGGAAACAAAAAGTCCGAAAGAGGTGCATATAGCAGAGCTGCCCTCTGCGCATGCGAGACTGCCTTTGTTAAGAAGGCGCCATACACTGTCCTTTTCTTCAAAAGACCTGCTCCAAATAATGCAGAGACTTCCAAAGATCCATCCTGTACTGCTTTGTCGATGCACGACAAAATGCATAGCAGGCTTCAGGTTCGATTCCCTGCGAATCGTGAGCTTTCTTGGGACATCACACCCCAAAGGGACCAATCTAAGAAGTTGAATACTTCCAATACATGGAAACCGTCCCTTGAGGAGATGATCCAGTTCCGAAAATACTCCAAGTAATACGGGCAGAATTAGACTAGGACGCCTTGAAGCGTCAACTAACGTCGAAAAGTTCTGCTCTGTAGTAGAAGGGAGAGCGATACCCATATCCTCCCCCGTCTTCGTACCATATGCCTCTTTTCCAGTAACCTTGCTGGAGGCATGCAAAATACTGTCCTGGTTAAGTCTTTCTTCGACTTCATCCAGGCGTCTAGGCTGTAAAAGCCCCGCTTCATCGAGATGGTGGGCTTCATCTTCAGAAAAGACGAAGTCTTCTTCGCCTTCGCACTCGAAAAGAGCGAGCGCGGAGAAGGAGGAGCAGCCGGAGTCAACTCGTCTCCGTATTCCTCCAGAAGCATGGTAGTTAACACCTTATAGTTTGACAAGCCCTCTCTTCCAAGATCTTCATCCTCCGAGTTTCGTTCGAACTCGTGATAATCCTGAGTTTCTGTTCTCCTTTCAGAACTATCTTCTTTCTGGGGGAGACAAACTCCTGATCGGAGAGGGGCTAAGGGAATGAAAGTCTTTCCTTTTTCCGTTCTGATCGACTTGGAAGGAGTCACAACCTGAGGCTTCTCTGCGCTTTAGAAGACGTCATGTATGACGCTTCCCGCTCTCCGAGCGTCATGGATGACGTCTCTTGTTGGACGTTTAGATGACGCTTCGCGTCTGGAAGACGCTTCGCTTTTCTAAGGGCTTCCTACTCGGCGTCACAATCTTGGACGGAGCGTCACGTCTACGATCCTCTTGATTTGACGCGTTCACTTCTAAAAAGACGTCTTCCGAGCAGGAGCGAGAGGACGAGACTCTTAATAGGAAGCGTCACGTCCTTCACCGCCGGGGCGCTAAAACACCCACAAGAGATGACAGTTGTTCTTGCCACCGCCATAATGATCTTCCTTGACGCTTCTCCTACGTCTAGCGCCTGGCGCCCTTCGTCATCACTAGGGGAAGAAGCATGATAAGGTACTTCCTCATAAGCGTCAGGTGACGTTGACGCCACCTTCGCCTTCTTGATAGCAGACGGGGCGTCATCAGAGAAGCGCTCCGGGCTAGAGTCGATATCTTGCTTCATATGACGCTTCAGCGGTCTCGATAAGGTCGATTCCTTCCACACTCGTTTAGGTGAGGGGGTAGGGAGGGAGAGGACGAGAAACACTCGCGAAGGACGCTTTCCTGTAGCGTCCTTGAGCTGGCTGCCATGAAGCAAAGCTAGCTGAAGGGACGTCTGACCGTTGGGTTCCCCACGACCTCCTTAAGGCTTTCGACTTTCCTTCTCCTCTGGGCATGTGAGCTTGGAAGAGGTCTAGGCCTGGGAGCGCCGCAGGGACGATCAAACGCCCCCTCCACAACACTGATAGGGTTCACTTCACTAAAATTTTCACTATCACTATCACTAGCTTACCTTTCGAGTCCGCCATCTTGGACTTCATGTCTCGAATTGTCGCTTTTAGATTGGCGATTTCCGAAGCCGAATCCGAAAAGACACTCTGAGAATGAGATTTATAGGGAGAATCTCCAGAAGTAGGGTTAGAATTATCATTAAAAGGCTCAATAGGCCTTGAATTCACACCTTTCAGTCTTCTAACTCTATCCCTCTCTAACTTCTTCAAATAAGAAGTCAAAGTCTTCCATTCTTCTGCATTCAAACTCTCGCATTCCTTACAAGTGTTAGTAGCAGAACACTGCACCCCCTACATTTACGGCATACAGTGTGAGGATCAACCGAAGCTTTCGGTATCCTCACCCTGCAGCCTACATTCACACACATTCTCACACTCACATTAGAATCAGACATCCTGAGAAAAATCCAAAAGAGTTATTCCAAAAACAGTCCACAGTAGCGAATGCCAAAACACGATCCAAATACTCACCAAAAGTCGAAAAAAACGTTGATCAATGTTGAAAAAAGAATCCAAGTCAGGAGGTAATAACAACAATGTTGATACCACCGGCGACAGAGAAAATATGATAGAAAACGGGGATGGTTCCTAGTCCTGCCACCCAGGGCAGGCGGTAGATCACCTGACATACCTGTAGCGAGTGGCGCGAAATTTGAATTTCTGTCGGGGACGACGGAGTCTTAGCTATGTATATATCTGACAGGTAAGTTGATTGTATGAAAATTTTTTTTTATCTATTCACACAGCTACGTTGAATATCATACCCCTTACTATACAGTCATACCTCAATTCAGTTCAAGACATTTTGCCCAGGGAAAAATATGCCCAGATGCTCTATTAACAACAAACTTTTGCCCAGTTTAAGGATGACAAACACAAATGGCTATGACATGTATGGAATTAGGCACATATGTGTGTGGTTTCCAGCTGAAATGAAGAGTGGTTAAAAACCGATAATAAAACACCACTGACTGGAATTAAATCAAGTACAGGAGTAAGTAGTAAGAGATTGAAAATTGATATTGCACCAATAGGAGAAACAACAGAATCTGCAGAAATAAAGGGGGTGAGAGGTAATAAAGGAAAATATCAAATAGCTGATCTATGTCTTGACTAAAGCAGGAGTTTAAGGGGGAAATATCAGAAATTACATGAAGGGTAAAGAATTGAAGAATAATGGAGATGGATAAGAAGAGGTTGGGGGGAGAGAGAGACAGAGACAAGTGTGATTATCTGTCAGTTTTATAAATTTATTCATTATTATTTTGTATTTTTATTATCTAGGTTAGTGAAGTAGGTATAGGCATTATATACCGTATATTTCGGCGTATAAGTCGACTTTAGCCCCAAAAAATCATGCCAAAATTAGGGGGTCGACTTATCTAACAGTAACAAAAAGTGAATCTTTATTATTTTGGCAGGAATCCAGGCTTTACAGTTGGCTAATAACAATGACAGCCTTGTTGAGGTAACTATATGTAAATACCAGTATTAAAAACATTTCACACTGTAACTACGACAATAATAATACATTAGAACATCCATTACCTTAAATAAAATGAAAAAAATGAAAGTAACTTGAAGAAACCCCAATCACACAGCAAGTTTATACATTGCGTAGCCATTTGTAGTACAGTAATTGAGAAGGATGCGTTCACTGACAGTTTTGTATTTACTGGGGTATTGTTAAAAAACATTTATAGTATGAAATCTTTATTTATCACTTTAAATGAAATAAAAAAAAATTATTTAATAGTAAAGATGTATTTAAAATCCTTCAAAATTACTAGTCATCGTCACTTGAATTAAACAATTCATCAAACAGTTTCATCATAAGGATCCCAGTTTGAATCTGGTGAATCAACAGCAGGTTCGTTTTCCCTCAAATGAGGCTCTTTATGCCACAGAAGAACCAATGGTCAAGGAATATTCCAACATAATAATAAAATACCGGCACGTTGTTTTAACAACCCAATCAAAACATTAACTTGAGTGGCAGTTTGTACATACATATATACGTAGGCTGTTATGCAGCGTTAGTTAGCGCTTTGTTTGTTTACATTACACTCGAGTAACGTATCTTTCGTTTTCGTCATTTCTAATCATATTTGCCAGTATTCATCTTTTATATATTACACAGATTTGTTAATATACCGAGTATATTACCTGTATTTCTTATGATAAGTAGAGCAACATATGTACCGTAATAACATTCAGATTATTTTATATGATACGTTTTACCCTACTGCTTATTTTGAGCATACGGCTGGCCTCACATTTTATAGGTCGATTAATATACCCGATACTAGTTAAAATCATAAAAATTTACTCAGAATTGGGGGGTCGACTTATCTTCCGGTCGACTTATATGCCGAAATATACGGTATTTAAGAAATGGATAAAAATTACATGATTAATTTTAATGCAGAATTCATGCAGTTTATTCATAGTACTTACTTTACGCTTTGAAGACTTCTTTACATCTTCGCTACTGGTATCATCAAAGTCCTCCTATTTTCAAAAGCAATAAAGCTTAAATTAGTCAGTGGGAATATGAATACATAATGTTTATGTACCTTAAATGAAGTATTAGTGGGAAAATTTACGAAGGATAAAAAAATCACTTAAGAGTAAAATGCTGTGCATAAATTTTTACTTGATTTAATTGAACTGCCAGTGAACATTTTATCATACAAGAGCAAACCATACAATGGCATCAGGAGCTTGGATTAGCATACTGGGGTATCTTAGAAAAGGACAACATTTCGCAACTCATTCACCTAGTTGTCATTTACTGTTGTCTCCTAGCCTATCACTCCTAGTCAAGAATGAGGACTTTTTAAAGGGAAAATCCCTTTTCTGATGAAGGAACTCCGTATTTCTTATAAAATTTTATGGCTGATTAAGCAACTAAGGTTTACCTAGATGTCAAGGGAAACAACCCAGATGGTCCTATTTTGCCTACACCTTAGCATAAACAAACCATTCTCTCTACATGGGGCCTCATTATAGAGGCAGACCCTCACTTCTTTCCTAAGTTGCATGACATCCAAAAGGTGAGTACATAGTTAACCTTCTTTGGAAATGTTTCCTTCGTATACATATTAGAGGCAGTATTCCTGAGCAGGTGTAGGCACAATAATCCTGCAGCCAGACTCCAACTTAATTAGGTATGGCAATGTAGAACCACAAGGGATAATACGTTTATATGTTTATGTGTCTCCTGTTCTTTATTGCCAGACCCTGATCAGTATCCAGAATTAAAAAAAAAAACTTGATAACCTGTGACTTTAACTTGAGTAAAAAATTCCTGAAACACTACTGCCATGAGAGTGGTGATCATGCTGAGAGATCGCTGGGGAAGGTGCAATAATCCAGCAGCCAGACCCTGACATAATCAGTTAAGTCACCTTTGAACCTCAAAGAATAATACATATACTGGTTCCTGTGTTGTTTCTTTATTGCCAAACCCTTTGGGTATCTATTAATCTGGGTGGTTGGGATTTATAGTTTTGGAACTAAGCCATTTGTCACCGTTCAATTTATTTTGTAAGCTCTTTTGAGGGGGGGGTGGGAGCTCGATTGATGACCAAACATCCGCCACGTATGTGCATAAGTTGCCAGATGCCACAGATTCCTAGTTTTTTACAATCTTTGATTGTTTTTACCAGTTTCCAACTAGCACTAGAAGATAATCCCAAAGGTTTGTTAGCTATGAAAAATACGAATTGATTAAAAAATTTGACGTAAGAAAAACCTATTTTCGCTAGTTGCAGTGAGTCCTAAACCCATCCATTTTCCCTGATGAAAAAGCATGGTACTAGTGTGAAAATATGACAATTTGTCCAAAATTGCATTTTTCCTAACTATACAAACCTGAGGTCCTTTTACAATAGGAAGGTTACTAGCGGCAGCTGGATAGGTCGTAAGCTTTCGAACAAGGGGTTCTACTTACTGCTTGTCCGACAGGCGCGCGCGCGCGACTGGGAGGTAAACAATCACTTTTGCTTTTGGCCCAAGCAAAAACTGCAGAGTGAGGGGTGGCATGAGGTGGGACTATGTGTAAAAAGGACCTCAGGTTTGTATAGTTAGGAAAAATGCAATTTTGGACAAATTGTCATTTGTTCCGACACGGCATACAAACCTTCGGTCCTTTTACAATAGGAAGACTCACTTCTTGGTGGGAGGAATCTGAGTCTTTTGTGAACAGACTGTTGTTCGCCCAACCTTGGAATGCCTCCCTGGTCGTAAGAGCGAGGGATGGGATCCAAGCCTCTGTCCGATTGATCGGGTGTGTGGCACCGCAGGATCAATGGTCAGACCTCTGGACCAAGTACTAAGAGAGAGGCAAGCGTATCTCTTCGTACCAGCAAGCAAGAACAAGTTCCTATTTGCAAGAGGCAACATAAAGTTATGGTTTGTCTCTTGTTGGCATCCACTTCCCCCCCCCCTTGTAGGATGAAGTGGTGGATATTCGCTCCCATCCCTAGTGAAGGGATAGGATGGGGCTCTTGTCGAGTAGCTCACCTGCATCTCGTCCTTATCCAGCAAGGTGATGACCGTATCCCTCTACCCACCGGTAGAGGGGGAGAAAAAGATAGGAAGAGAAGCCAGTCACTCTCTCATTCACTTATCTATTCTTACAGTCACACCAGGACTCGATGCTGTTCAGCCTGCTAGGGTCTGGGTTAGCTACACAACTGTTTGAGCAGCCACCACGGGTCCCAAGGAAAACGATCCAAGGACCTGTGGGCAATATCCAAAAGGTAGAAGGAGGTGCCAGCGTCTGGTTGTACCAGACCCCTGCTTCAGTACCTGCGCCACGGAGAAGTTCTGTGTAACTCGAGGGAGTGTACTTCTAGGTCATCTTGGTGCTGACGAAGAGTCTTCAACACTCAGCCTGGGATGTCAAGTTTCTTCAGAAAGCGCGGGTCGCGCTTTTTCACAGGACAAAGCAGCATCTCCTTCGCATCGAAGGCGGTGAAGTCCATTAGGGAGGGGATTGTGAAGGACTCTAACCGATCGTCAGGAACCGAAGGGTTCTGAGTCTTCGCTACAAAGTTCGGTACGAAATTGAGCGTCACGAATCCCCATCCCCTGGATGCTTGACTTCGCAGGAAAAGTCATGCAATTACCTCAGAGGAAAAGAAGGGGGAATGGTCGTATGACCTATCCCTCTTCTCGACTTCGGTGATGTCCTGTACCCATACTGGTCTATCCGTCTGCAGCGAAGTGTTTCACATTCTCCTATCCCATGCAGTGAAGTTTTCTCGGTAGTGGAATAGGACACCCGACACTCAATGGTGGGTGTCGATGGTATGGGTACTGTGACAAGCCGTTAGGACGAAGAAAAGACTGTTATGGAACAACCGAACTAAGTCCACAGCGAAGTTCGTAACTGACTTGGGCGCTCTGACAGCTGCCGACTGACTGCGTTCGGTAGGAGGCAAGTTGTCCAAGCACCCGAGCAAGTCACGTGACCTTCGCCTTAAAAGGGTTATGCTAAGAGACTAAACAAAATAATTTGTTTCGTCACCGATGCCAGACGGCGAGGTGATGATTCTCTTAAGGCATGTGCCAACAGGCGCAAAGTCAATTGCCTTCTAGAGACCGAGGTCCCTGATGGCAAGATCTCATAGTATAGTTGACTCTCAGCTAAGGAGAAACAACACTATGTTTCGTTGAAGACGAAGGTGTACAGCCTACGTCTTCACAGCTGAATCGAGAGAATTTTCTCAAGATTCTGAACCTGTGCTACAAAGACTGAGAACGCTAACCGCTATTCATTGCTGTCCGTGAGGATCGTAGTTGCAATGAAAGCGAGCGCTTTTCAGTAATGAACACACAAGGAAATACTGCCTGAATAACTGCTTCTCATGGGCTGAACATTTGGAAGTAGAGCTGTCAGGTCGGAGAGTAGGCGATGTCTTCTGACACATCTGTTCATTCGGGGCGAACAATGCATAATTGCAAACCTGCGAATATTGACAATTTGTCTAAAATGCATTTTTCCTAACTATACAAACCTGAGGTCCTTTTACAATAGGAAGGTACTAGCGGCAGCTGGATAGGTCGTAAGGCTTTCGAACAAGGGGTTCGGTAGTTACTGCTTGTCCGACAGGCGCGCGCAGCGCGACTGGAGGTAAACAAATCACTTTTGCTTTTGGTCCAAGCAAAAACTGCAGAGTGAGGGGTGGCATGAGGTGGGGCTATGTGTAAAAGGACCTCAGTTTGTATAGTAGGAAAAATGCAATTTTAGACAAATTGTCATTTGTTCCGACACGGCATACAAACCTTCGGGTCCTTTTACAATAGGAAGACTCACTTCTTGGTGGTGGAATCTGAGTCTTTTGTGAACAGACTGGTGTTCGCCCAACCTTGGAAGCCTCCCTGGTCGTAAGAGCGAGGGAGGGATCCAAGCCTCTGTCCGATTGATCGGGGTGTGCACCGCAGGATCAATGGTCAGACCTCTGGACCGAGTACTAAGAGAGAGGCAAGCGTATCTCTTCGTACCAGCAATGTAAGAACTTGTTCCTGTACAGGAGCAAAGTTAAAGTCATGGTTTTGACTCTTGTAGGCATCCACTTCCCCCCTTGTAGAAGGAAGTGGTGGATTATGCTCCCATCCCTCGTGAAAGGGATAGGATGGGGCTCTGTCATATAGCTCACCGGCATCTCGTCCTTATCCAGCAGGGTGATGACCGTATCCCTCTACCCACAGGTAGAGGGGTAGAAAAAGATAGAAAGAGAAAGCCAGTCACTTTCTCATCATATCTATTCATACAGTCACACCAGGACTCGATGCTGTTCAGCCTGCTAGGGTCTGGGTTAGCTAGACGACGTGTTGAGCAGCCACCACGGGTCCTAAGGAAACCGATCCAAGGACCTATGGGCAATATCCAAGAGGTATAAGGAAGTTGCCGGTGGTCTGGTTGTACCAGACCCCTGCCTTCCATACCTGCGCCACGGAGAAGTTCTTACGAAACGCCAACGAGGGGCCAATACTTCTGACTTCGTGAGTTCTCGGACGGGACGTACGGATGTCGTCACTACCATCAGCCTCATACGCCCTCCTGAAGACCTCACGCAGGCCAGGACGAAAGAGTGTTCTTGATACTTCTTTGTTGTTGACCCCGTTGCTAACGAAGAGGCGTCGACACTCAGGCCCGAGGTGTCGAGTTCTCTTCAGATAGCGCCGTAGCGTCCTCCCAGGACAAAGCAGCATCTCATCCACATCATTATCTGCATGACGCTCCCGTACTCTCTTCGACCGATGCAGGTCCAGCAAGGAACGAGGGTCATTTGAGGTTCCCTGGGTTGGCAAGACCTTGGAAGCTGCTCCTAAGCAAGGAGATCTCGAAACGAGTTCGAGATGTCCAATCCCGTCAGTTTCAGGAGGAGCGACAAGGCGGCTCTGTATCCTTTGACTGTGGGAACTTAGAGGAGCTTCCTCGGCGAAGAAAAAAACGAGGAAATCCGCTACCTGCTGAAGAGTGGCTCTGAGAAGAGATAGGCCCCGTCTACGACACCAACCACCGAAGACGGCCGACTTCCCCTGGTACACAGCTGCAGAGGACTGACGGACGTTTCCAGCCATCTCTGTTGCTGCGCTACGAAAAAAGCTTCTCGTTCGCAAGAGAAGGTGGATAACAGCCAGCCGTGAAGACGTAGGGACTGGACTGCCTCGGTGTACCGCTCGACGTGTGGCTGGCCGAGAAGGTTGTGCCAATGGGGAATCTCTCTCGGTTCTCTTGCGAGAAGAGCCAGCAGGTCCGGATACCAAACGGCCTGTGGCCATTTGGAAGCCATCAGGATCATCCTGAGATTCGGGATGACCAGTGCTCGACTGATCACCTTGCGAATCAGGCTGAACGGGGGAAAGGCATAGGCGAAGAGGTTGTCCCACGGGTGTTGAAGAGCGTCCTCTGCAGCTGCCCATGGATCCGGCACGGCCGCGAAGAACACCTGGAGCTTCCTGATGTGCCGGATGGCGAACAGATCCTCGACTGGTCGCCCCCACAGGTCGAAGAGCCTTTCCGCCACGTCCTGGTGTAGAGACCATTCGGTCCTTATCACCTGATCCCGACGGCTGAGCGTGTCTGCTACTACATTCCCTCCCTGGAATGTAGCGTGCCGACAGCTCTATTGAGTGTGCCTCGGCCCACTCGTGCACCTGCCGAGTCAACTGATACAACGGGAGAGACACTAGGCCCCCCCTGTTTGTTGACGTAAGCCACCACCGTGGTGTTGTAGTACATCAACACCACTGAGTGTCCCATCAAGCGGTCCTGGAACTCTTGGAGAGCAAGGAAACGCTGCCTTTAGTTCCAGTACATTGATGTGAAGGTGCTTGTCGTTCTCGTACCACACTCCTGAAGTCCGCAACTCTTCCAGGTGTGCACCCCATCCCTCGGTCGATGCGTCCTGAGAGCAGCTGCATGTCCGCAGAGTGCGCGGAGGCACTCCTCTTAAAGGGGTTCCTGTCGTCCAGTCACCTGGCTAGGTCCTGCCTCACCTCCTGTGTCAGTGACCATGGAAGGCTTGGGGGATCCGTCGCCTGTGACCAACTCTCCTTTGGTCTCCCTGAAGAGACCGCAGGTGAAGACGCCCGTTAGGGACTGGCTTCGAGTGACGACAGGTGTCCGATCACGACTTGCCATTGCTGAGCTACTGTTCCTGCCGAGACAGGAACTGTTGGCTGCCTCCCTGAATCTGCTACCGTGTCGATCAGCATACCCAGGTACTTCATCCTCTGCTTGTGCTCGAGATCGGACTTTTCGAAGTTCAGAACGATCCCCAGATCGCGACAGAACTCGAGCAGTCGATCCCTGTCCTGTAGCAACTGCGAGCGGTAGCTCGCCAGGACTAACCAATCGTCGAGATACCCCCTCAGACATATCCCGTGCGAATGGCCCCAAGCAGACACCAGAGTGAACACTTGCGTGAACACCTGTGGGGCGGTTGAGAGACCGAAGCAACGTGGCCTGAGCTGGTACACCGTGTCCCGTCGAGGATAAGCGGAGGTACTTTCCGAAGGACTGATGAATGGGTATTTGTAGATACGCATCCTTCAAGTCCACTGAAAGCATGAAATCGTTCTCCCTGATAGAGTCGAGCACTGAGCGTGCCGTCTCCATCGTGAACCGGGTCTCTGGCGAAACCAACCGGTTCGGGGGAGAGAGATCTCATCTGGGCGCCAGGCCTGTCGTAGACTTTTCCATCAGGAAGAGTCGGCTGTAAAGCCCGGTGACTGATCCGTACCGATTTCTACAGTTCTCTTGCTCAGCATGGTCTTGATCTCCTGTCTCAATGCTACGTCCTTCGATGCCCCTGGAACGTACGCCTGCTGTTGGACCGGGTCCCAATGGCTGGCCAGGCACCCCCCACTTCCGGGCAGCAGGTGAGGGGGAATGCCGTCCTTCCACTGTGAACGTCGTCTGGTTGGGGCTGATCGAGACCTGACAGGAGAGAGCCGATACCGCTCCGACTCATTCCAGTCCTCGTCGAGGTCGAAACCTCAGGAGGACCGAAGGGATATATAAATACAATGTCCGAAGACACGTAGAAACGCCTCTGTCGCAGTAGAGGAGGTGAAGGAGCTTGTTCGACCGTCCAGACCGAGAGAGCCTTCTTGTCCGGAGACGAGAGACTACCTGGCTCAACCCAGTCGGCAAGCTCCGATCGCGGCAGACCCACCGTCGATTTGGATTCCCTCTCGGGCCCCAAAACGACTCGAGCCGAGCGTGGGCTCTGCTGGTGGGAGCGGCGATCCTTCCCCGAGGTCATTGTGCTGACGAATCAGCGCCGTAACCTCGGCAAAGTTCCTCTGATCTCGGAAGTCACAGCATCTTGCAGAGTGGGACCGTTAAGCCCTTCGAACAAGAGCATATTCCGAGAACCTTCCTCCTACGAAGGGGGAACAGCGACAGCCCTCTCGGTCTTCCCCATCCCACTTGCGCATACGTCCTGGCCGTCCAAGAACCGTGCCTGGCACGTAGTGCGCTGTGGTGGGATCATGAGGGGCGCACCCCTCACGATCACTCCTCAATACCTCGCTCCTCCCGGTGTAACCCGAGGAGGTTGAAGCACGGGAGAGGCAGACCTGACGCTCCCTCTTTGCTCGCTGGCAGAACCAGCAGGCTTTGAGGGCTGCAGGCGATCGTCAACCCGCGGTGGCGATCGAGCTGCAGGCCTGGGTCGAACCGTCTCGCTGTGGAGAACGGCTGGACTGAGCACAGCGGCCCCGATCTCGAGTGTCAGAAGAGCTGGTGCTGGTTGCCGTACCCGGTCGCTTTCTGTGAGAGCGACGGTCAAGGCGACCTGCAGGCTCCACTGTCGCAGTGAGACCGGTGCTTGTCCTCACGGCACGTCACGTCGCTGGTTCCAGCCGTGGCTGGCACCGGCGAACGGGAGGCCCACCTCTTCCCAGCCTCAGCCCGTGGTCGGTCGTGGACCGTCACGTCCCCCGGGTAGCCAGCTGTTCACGCGAGAGTGAGAGCTGGTCTGGTGAGAGTCGCATGAGCGGCTGTCACCAGTCTTCCGCCCCGTGCCGTGAACCTGACCGCTGAGCGGACTCAGAGGTCTGGTTCCTGGCTGCACGGTCGCTGGTAGGCGACCGTACACTCGGTACCTGCCTCCCGCGAACGAGAGGCCAGAGACGACCCTGATGCAGTGGCAGAACCACTGACACCAGGCGAGGAAGTACCGGTGTTAGCCGGTACCCCTCTGGTCCCCGTAGTCTTCTTCCTTGCGGAAGAAGACGGGCCCCGCTCCCGAAGGAGCAGGAGGACCAGCGGAAGGAACCCTCCCGTCCCACCGAGGTGAGACGGGTCCGAGAAGCTCCCGAGGAAGCTTCTTAGGAGGGAGGAGGCGACCTTCTTCTTCCTCGGCTGTAAAGCCTTAGAAGTCGAAGGGGAAGAGGCGGCGGTTCCGACGACGATGAAGAAGATGAGACGGACGACCACGACACCTTCCTCCTCTTCTTCGTCAGCTTCCTCAGGACAGACGTAAGATCTGCTATCCAGGGCGGAGCCGGGGCTGCCTGTAGCCGAAGCCACAGGGCCCGGACGCACCTGTACAGACAGACCAAAGTCTGGGTAGTACCACCACGAACAGGGACGACATCAGCAGGTATGGGCATCTCAGGAACAGCAGGCACGGCCAGCACATCATCGGTAGGGACAGCCAGCGCAGCAACGGCAGGAACAGCCAGCGCAGCAACGGCAGGACAGCCAGCGCAGCAACTGCATCCCAAGAATCGGCAGGTACGGCAGGCAGCACCGGAAACACAGGAAGTGGAGGCAGCAGCCAGCAACATCCTGGTACCGGCGGCAGGTCCAGGGGCGAGTTCTAGGGCAGCGGAAGTGTGGTCGCTGCAGCGCGCAACCACGAGGCGGAGGCGGCACGCCCCCCTCTCGGTACGGCGAACGGCACTTCACAGCGGCTGTAGGCAAGACTGTTACCACTGAGGCGAGTACACCAGGTGAGGAGGGACGTCGTCACCTGGTTGCGTGGTCACCACTCCATGGGTGACCGCAGTAGGCCCAGACATAGAAACCGCAGCCCCTGGACACCAGCACGCTCTGCAATTGGAAGGACGCCCACACCTCACCAATGTCCACGCTCGTGGCAGTAGCACCTGCGGAAATAATAGTAGTAGCGATTAATGGGGGGGAAATCCCCTCGTGCGGGGGTTTGATCCCTCCCGACGAGTGGAAGACCCCACGAATACAATTGTACATCGGGCACCGAGCGCCCTCCCCCTCCCCCGCGCTCGACGGAGGGTCGGGGGGGGCGAGGAGAAAGAACGCCGATAACCTCCCCCCCCCCCAAGGGGAAGAGCCATCTGTGGGAACTGAGCGGGGGGGGGGGGGGTCTCGTTCCCCACCCCCGCACAGTACCCATGTACCCAACAACAAAATAAGAGCCCTAGAGCAATCGTGCCATCGGCACGAATACAAGGCATAAGGATCAATTCCCTGACTGAGCGGAACTTGAACCAAATAATATTGATGCAATCAATAAAAAGGAACAAAATGAAAATGCATCTTGCAAAACGAATCACTTCACAATGAATAAGGGCTCGGATCGAGCGCATTTGCGCCCTCGGTACCGAGCGCAAGGGTGAAAGGTTTCATTCCTTACCTTTATGGATCAAGGTTTCTGAAACCTTGATCCATAATGAATTGATGCAATCAACAAATATATGAAAATGAAAGACTACTGCGCTTGCGATTTCACTTCATATAAATAAAAAGGGGAAGGATCAATTCCCGTGATAGCGGAACATTGATCCCAGTCAACAATGCAATCTCAATAAAAAAAATGAAAATGAAAAGAACTGCACTTGCGATTTCCACTTCATTCAAAATAAAAAGGGGGAAGGATCAATCTCCGGTAAGCTCGGGAAACTGATCCAAAATGAGTATTGCTACAATAAAAAAAATAATATATGAAAATGAAAAAGGGAAATCTGTACTTGCGATTCCACTTTCATACTGAATAAGTTTCCGTGCCGAGCGCATTCGTTCGGCAACGGGCATACAGGTCAAAAAAAATATAAATGAAAAGAGCACTTACTTACGATTTTCATCTACACATTTCCAACCCAATATACGCTCGGAGCGAGCGCTCCCGCCCTCGGCACCGAGCATACACAATACGAGGATCATTCTGGGAAAAATGAAAATTGAATTCCCGCAATTACGCCCTTCAGTCCCGGCACTCGGGTAATCGGAGGGCGTTGTGAAGCCAAGATCCTTTAATTCACAATTGAATTCAATGAAATGATTGTACTTACAATTCAGTTTCACTAGATACATAGAAAAAGAAAAACACAATCATGCGAAAGCAAACGACGATGAAGCGGGCAGAGAGCGATGATACCACGTCCCCACGCCAGCAGGCCGAAAGCAAAAGTGGTTTGTTTACCTCCCAGTCGCGCGCGCGCGCCTGTCGGACAAGCAGTTAACTACCGAACCCCTTGTTCGAAAGTCTTACGACCTATCCATCTGCCGCTAGTAACCTTCCTATTGTTAAAAGGACCGAAGGTTTGTATGCCGTGTCGGAACAAACGAGATATTTTGAAGACAAACTCAGATGTCTGCAAAAATCATTCGCATTATCGCGGTGCGATGCAGCTGGAGAACTAGTACAGACTTCTGTTACCGTGCGGTAAACAGAAAGATGAAAGAGTCCAAGAGATATCTCTGTTGAAAATTCTCGCAATGTCGAAGGCGATGAAATCGAGCGTCACAGCAGTAGATGTCCTTCATTATTGCGAGAATCCCCCGTTAATCAGAGACCTAAGACCATGATTGTTGGGTAGAGATACGGTTCGGTAGTCAATCAAACCAGGGGAGAGAGAGACGTAAACGACCGTGCATCTCCGAGACCTAGCTGATACTGAGCTGCTATCAGGCAGTTTCAATACGCAGTAGCTCTCGGACTCGTCATCCTGAGTTGCCAGGTAATCCCTTCCACGAAGGAATGCGTTCGGCTAGAACCATCGAGCATAAATAATACGCTCGAGCAAGTTATATTTAAACGAAACGGATTTCGGTAAATACAAAGCTGATTTGGTGTTGTCGTGACAATACCAAGTATTCTAAAATCGAAACTGATAACTGCTGGGAGGTTTGCAGGCAACCCCGAGTTGCAGTTCAATTAAGATACAATTCGTCTCGGTCACAAACCGTAGAGTTAACTACGGTATGCGCCTACCCCCCGGACAATTCAACTGTTAAAGAATCATGTCGCGAGGGTAATATAACGTAGTATATTTGTGGAGGTTCTGTAAAACGACCTCCATCCTTAATTCTTTTCCCCTTAGGAATGAGAATAAGATTGGAGATCGACCGCCTTCGTTGTCTAGTCAAGCGAGGGTGAAGGAGAAGTCTTTCCCAAAGGAAAGCTTCAATGGTGAACAGAATACCGAAGACGATAGTTCAAGCCAAACTGGAAGTTCCCGTCCGTTCTTCTCTATTCCAGGTTAATCGCCTACGTGAGATACTCTTCTTTCAGCAGCAGTCTTCTTCCAAATGCTAGAAATTACAGGAATTCGAGCATAAGCGAGGTTCCGATTATCGTGTAACAATTATCGGGGATTCTCGCGCACATTGGACCGTGGTTCTCGCCTAAGTGTTTGGAGATCGTAAAAAACTCGAACACTCTGAGTGCGCTAGAAATTCTGTAGAATTCTAAGCACTCTGCGAAACCCCCACCGAATTCGTCAACGATATCGGCTGGTGGTCCTCTCGATTCCCGTAGAAATCGAGAAAGGGGCAGGATCTCTCCTCAACGACCAGGGCTTACGTCAGGTAGGACCCGAAGGTCCCCCCGGTAGCGCAGTCCCTAACGTGGGATCTTACAGAGAAATCTCTGTAGGATCCCTCCCCTTTCCCTCGTAGCGTAAGGAGAGAGGGAATGGGGGAGGAATTGGATACTGGCTCGCCTTCCCAGCGGAACTAGCAGT
The DNA here is from genome assembly GCF_015104395.2 of Macrobrachium nipponense. NCBI lineage: Eukaryota > Metazoa > Arthropoda > Malacostraca > Decapoda > Palaemonidae > Macrobrachium > Macrobrachium nipponense. Next base: position 41,302,275 of record NC_061106.1, read on the forward strand.
TGGAGAAGAAAAGGAGCAGCCATCGCCTTACGGCGATGGCCTCTCAAGAGCCTGGGAAAACATATCGTCAGGAGAAACGTTTTCCGAGGAGGTTACGAACTCATACTGTAGGTAAGGGTCTGCCGCCACTGTGAACGTCGTCTGGGTGGGGCTGATCGACACCTGACAGGAGAGAGTCTATACCGTCCTCAGACTCATTCCAGTCCTCGTCGAGGTCGAAAACCTCTAGGAGGACCGAAGGGTATCAAATACGGTGTCCGAAGACACGTAGAAAAGCCTCTGTCGCAGTAGAGGATGTGGAAGTAGCTTGTTCGACCGGCCAGAACTGAGAGAGCCTTCTTGTCCGGGGACGAGAGACTACCTGGTTCAACAGCAGTCGGCAAGCTCCGATCGCGGCAGACCCACCGTCGATTTGGGTTCCCTCTCGGGCCCCAAAACGACTCGAGCCGGGACGTGGCTCTGCTGGTGGGAGCGGCGATCCTTCCCCGAGGTCGTTGTGCTGACGAATCAGCGCCATAACCTCGCAAAGTTCCTCTGGATCTCGGAAGTCACAGCATCTTGCAGAGTAGGCCCGTTAAGCCCTCCGACCAAGAGCATATTCCGAGAACCTTCCTCCTAAGAAGGGGGAAGGGAACAGCGACAGCCCTCTCGGTCTCCTCCAGCCACTTGCGCATACGTCTTGGCGGTCCAAGAACCGTGCCTGGCACGTAGGGCGTCGTGGTGGGATCATGAGGGGCGCACCCCTCACGATCACTCCTCCAATATACCTCGCTCCTCCCGGTGTAACCGAGGAGGTTGAAGGTACGGGAGAGGCAGAACCTGACGCTCCCTTCCTCGCTCGGCAGGAACCAGCAGGCTTGGAGGGCTGCAGGCGATCGTCAACCCGCGGTGGCGATCGAGCTGCAGGCCTGGTCGAACCGTCTCGCTGTGGAGAACGGCTGGACTGAGCACAGCGGCCCCGATCTCGAGTGTCAGAAGAGCTGGTGCTGGTTGCCGTACCCGATCGCTCTCTGTGAGAGCGACGGTCAGGCGACCTGCAGGCTCCACTGTCACGTGAGACCGTTGCTTTGTCCTCACGGCACGTCACGTCGCTGGTTCCAGCCGTGGCTGGCACCGGCGAACTGGGCGGGGGACCTCTTCCCAGCCTCAGCCCGTGCCGGTCGTGGACTGTCACGTCAGCCCGGGTGGCCAGCTGGTCGCCGCGAGAGCGACGAGACTGGTCTGGTGAGAGTCGCTGTGAGCGGCTGTCACCAGTCTTCCGCTCCGTGCCGTGAACCTGACGCTGAGCGGGCTCAGAGGTCTGGTTCCTGGCTGCACGGTCGCTGGTAGGCGACTGTACACTCGGTACCGCATCCCGCTAACGAGAGGCCGAGACGGACCCTGATGCAGTGGCAGAACCACTGACACCAGGCGAGGAAAGTACCGGTGTTAGCCGGTACCCCTCTGGTCCCCGTAGTCTTCTTCCTTGCGAAGAAGAGACGGGCCCGCTCCCGAAGGAGCAGGAGGACCAGCGGAAGGAACCCTTCCGTCCCACCGAGGTGAGACGGGTCCCGAGAAGCTCCCGAGGGAGACTTCTTAGGAGGGAGGAGGCAACCTTCTTCTTCCTCGGCTGTGAAGCCTTAGAAGTCGAAGGGGAAGAGGCGGCAGCCGACGACGATGAAGAAGATGAAGACGACGACGACGACACCTTCCTCCTCTTCTACATCAGCTTCCTCAGGACAGACGTAAGATCTGCCATCCAGGGTGGAGCCGGGGCTGCTGTAGCCGAAGCCACAGGGCCCGGACGCACCTGTACAGACAGACCAAAGTCTGGGGTAGTACCACCACGAACAGCAGGTATGGGCATCTCAGGAACAGCAGGCACAGCCAGCACAGCATCGGCAGGGACAGCCAGCGCAGCAACAACAACCGGACAGCCAGCGCAGCAACGGCAGGGACAGCCAGCGCAGCAACTGCATGGACAGTCAGCACAGAATCGGCAGGTACAGCAGGCAGCACCGGAAACACGGGGAGGAGGTGGAGCAGCAGAGCCAGCAACATCCTGGTACCGGCGGCAGGTCCAGGGGCGAGCTCTAGGGCAGTGGAAGTGTGGTCGCGGCAGCGCGGCAACCACGAGCGGCGGCGGCACGCCCCCCTCTCGGTACGGCGAACGGCACTTCACAGCGGCTGTAGGCAAGACTGTTACCACGTGAGGCGAGTACACCAGGTGAGGAGGGACGTCGTCACCTGGAGTCGATTGTCGTGGTCACCACTCCATGGGTGACCGCAGCAGGCCCAGACATAGAACCGCAGCCCCCATGGTGGACACTAGGCACGCCCTGCAAATCGAAGGACGCCATACCTCACCAAGGTCCACCCTCGTGTTAGTAGCACCTGCGGAAATAACAGTAGTAGTGATTAGTGGGGGGGAAGTCCCCTCGCGCGTGTGAGCCCCACACCGAACGAGCGGAAGACCCCGAATACAATTGTACATCGGGCACCGAGCGCCCTCCCTCCCCCGCGCCCGACGGATCGGGCGGGAGGAGAAGAACCCAGATAACCTCCCCCCCGAAGGGGAAGGGCCATCTGTGGGAGCTGAGCGGGGGGGGGGGGGGGGGGGGGGGGGGGATCTCGTTCCCCACCCCCGCACAGCACCCATGTACCCAACAATAATAATAAGACCCGCCCGAGAGCAATCGTGCCCTCGGCACCGAATGCAAGGGCATAAGGATCAATTCGCTGACTGAGCGTAACTTGAACCAAATATATATTGATGCAATCAATAATAAAAGGAATAAAATGAAAAAGAATCTTGCATTACGATTCACTTCACAATGAATAAGGGCTCGGATCGAGCGCATTTGCGCCCTCGGTACCGAGCGCAAGGGTAAAAGGATCCATTCCCGATTATGAACGGAAACCTTGATCCATAATGAATTGATGCAATCAAAATATATATGAAAATGAAAAAGAATACTGCGCTTCCGATTTCACTTCATTCCAATAAAAAGGGGAAAGGATCAATTTCCGGGTAAGAGCGGAAACTGATCCAAAAACGAGTATTGCTTACAATCAAAATAAATATATGAAATGAAAAAGAATACTGTACTTGCGATTCCACTTCCATACAGAATAAGTTTTCGTGCCGAGCGCATTCGCTCGGCAACGAGCATACAGGTCAAAAAAATATAAATGAAAAGGGTACTTACTTACGATTTTCATCTACATATTTCCAACCAAAATATAAGCTCGGAGCGAGCGCTCTCCCGCCCTCGGCACCGAGCATACACAATACGAGGATCATTTCTGGGAAAAATGAATTCCCGCACTTACGCACTCGGGTAATCGGAGGGCGTGGAGAAACCAAGATCCTTTAATTCACAATTGAATTCAATGGAAATAAAGATGAAATGATTGTACTTACAATTCAGTTTCACTAGATAAATAGAAAAAGAAAAACACAACCATGCGAAAGCAACGACGATGAAGCGGGCAGAGAGCGATGATACACACGTCTACACGCCAGCAGGCCGAAAGCAAAAGTGGTTTGTTTACCTCCCAGTCGCGCGCGCGCGCCTGTCGGACAAGCAGTTAACTACCGAACCCCTTGTTCGAAAGCTTACGACCTATCCAGCTGCCGCTAGTAACCTTCCTATTGTAAAAGGACCGAAGGTTTGTATGCCGTGTCGGAACAATGACCTTGCACATACATGGTGTGTAATTAAAATGACCACCAACTTATGTTGTTGTCACATGTCTAGTTGAGACATAGTGAAACCCGAGGCAGTCATTACAGGACAGGACATAGCGCCATCCTATCCTGAGTCCTTTATACAGGCAGTCACCAGTTTTCAAAGCAACTAATCTTCAGAAGTGCAATTCGTATTCTAAAATTGTGGTGGACCACAATACAGTCTCTCCAGTTAACTGCGGCATCAGTTAACGGCGTGTCGGCTTTATGTCATTAACCAGATTTTCAGTGCTGATAAATCACTTAACAGCGCCATTAACCAGTTAATGGGACCATCAAGTGGACCATAGGCACTTTTGGTGCCATAAATGCCATTTATTCGGTTAATAGCGATTTTCGGTTGCCGGTGCTTGGCTGATAAATGGACCCCTGCTGTTAACCAGGGACTCTGCACACAATTTCACTTACTGTATCATCCATGTCCTGGTAAGCCTTGGTTATCTTTTCGCAAGTTTCAAGTGCTGCTTTTCTGCGGGGATTTTTTCGCACCTCGTGTGTAACCCAATTATCACGTTTTGATCTTGATTTAGTACTCTGAAAATCATAAAAAAATCTGGCTTAGAACATTATGCACATAAAAGTTATTTCTAATCCTTCTCCTTACACAATGTCCAATCTGATGTGCTTTGCATTAAGTGACAATGCCTTTTGTTATTCAAACAACAACAGATAAATATGAAAGCTGATACAGCAAATAATACAATGTGGTTTCATGTATTCATTAAAAGGCTGGTTCAAAGACTGGACCATTGGATACAAAAACAAATACTAGGCATTATCATAAAACTGAAACCATAAATGATATCACAAATTATTCTACACTTTTAATGAAATACAAAAATGATATTGTTATGATACATAAAGTTTGTTTCATACTTACCTGGCAGATATATATATAGCTGTACTCCTCCGAAGTCCCGACAGAATTTCAAAACTCCCGGCACACGCAGTGGGTCGGCCAGGTGGTAGTACCCATTCCCGCCGCTGGGAGGTGGGCGTAAGGAACCATTCCCATTTTCTGTCAGATTTTTCTAGTGCCACTGTCTCCTGAGGGGAGGTGGGTGTGGGCACTTTGATTATATATATCTGCCAGGTAAGTATGAACAAACTTTATTGTATCATAACAATATCATTTTTGCTCATGAATCTTACCTGCAGATATATATATAGCTGAATCCCACCTTTGGAGGAAGGGGGAGACAGATTCGATTTTGGGAAACAATTTCATATATATGATTGATATTTTGGTTCCTTAACTGTTAGCATAGCTGACTTCGTGAGTACCGTCACCCAAGTCTGCTTCTGCTTTACTAGAGACTCCAGCTAGGTAGTGACCTGTGAAGCTGTTGAGTTCTAGAGGATCTGTCAACGGGGGCGTGACCACAATGCAACTAGATCCTATATTATAGACCTCCAATTTCGGTACTGCATTCCTAGAGGTGCCAGCAAGGACGTGACCTGTGTAGCTGGTGCGCTCTAATGAACTGTCACGGGGAGCGTGACCACAATGTGACAGATCATATAGGTGTTGTTTAGACACCGAATGCTGTTAATGCTTCACTGGAGGTGCCAGCAAGGACGTGACCTATGTAGCTGGTGCGCTCCAGATGATTTGTCAATGGGGGCGTGACCACACTGTGACAAAAACATTTTACCCTACTATGAGGGCGAAGCAAAAACATTACCACCTGACCTAGCCTATCTGGTTAAACTTCGTATAACCAAGGCTAATGGAGGGAAGTCCGCCTAAGGCAGCCTACCCAAGACCACAAAAAACTAAACACCTACATAAACATAATAAAAATAAAAAATAAAAAGAAATAAAATTAAAAAGTCCAAACTAACATATTATTTTCTAAAAGATAGGAAGAGTGCTACTCTCTGTCCCCAATATAGTGTCTGCTGCGACATATGGGCCCAAAGAGTAGCAGTTCTCGTATGTAATCCTCACCTCCCGAACGTGGTAGTGAGAGGCAAACACTGAATTACTACTACGCCAAAATGTGGCATTCAAGATGTCATTGAGTGCCATGTTCTTTTGGAAGGCTACCGACGTAGAAATAGCCCTCAGTCCATGCGCATTCACCCTCAACACTTTCATACACTGTCTTGACAGGATGAATGCACTTCCTGATGGTGCCCCTCAAGAAAAAAGCCAAAGCATTCTTTGACACTGGTAACCTTGGCTTCCTGACCAAACACCACAAGTTATCAGAAGGACCTCTTATAAACCTTGGTTCCTATCTTTTCAGACGGAGGGTTGACTTCCTAGCTATTGCTTAGGAGTCTGCTTCGTCTCAAGAGCCTCAGCGAGGATGTGACCTATGGGTAAGAGTTCTTGTGGGTTTTCCGATGGGGTCTTATCCACTTACTCGGCAAAGCCTAACTGGCATTTGTCAATGGGTGCTAATCCACTCATATGACCATATACCTATGCCTATTAGCATAATTAAGGAGCACAACACCGATCCCGATCACCTGATCCAAACACGAGGGTTAGCGCTTAATTTGAAAAGAGTTAAACTAAAAAAATTAACTCACTAGTTAAGGATCAGTGTCGGCTCCCTATCCAGCAACGTATCCGCAGACACGAATAACCAAGAGAAAAGGATCTCTTGTAGGTTGAATTGACATCCTTCGTGTAACGGGAGGTCAACACAGAATTGCATCTCCCGTAAGTGACAACTCATATGTCCTTTATGACATATTGTTATGGAACCAAGAAGAATTCATAAAAGCTCGCACTTCATGAATAGGTTCGAATGGACTGGACATGAGGAACTTCAGAACTACATCCAAGTTCCAAGACGGCAAACTTGGGTTGTTGAACCTTCATCGTTTCGAAAGATCTCAAGAGATCGTGAAGGTCTCTGTTGTCCGCCAAGTCCAGGCCTCTGTGCCTAAAGACAACTAAAAGCACACTCTTATAACCCTTGATTGTAGAGACTGCAAGTTTTAGATCCCTTCTCAGAAAAGGAAGTCAGCAATCTGGCTCACAGAGGTCGTGGTGGAGGAAATGCCGTTCTTCTTGCACCAACTCCTGAAGACTATCCACTTCGATTGTACACTGCGTTGGAAAACGCTCTTCTTGCACTGGCGATAGCTTCCGCCATTGACGTATAAAAGCCTCTCGCTCTGGCAACTTTGGATAGTCTGAATGCAGTCAGACTCAGAGCGAAGAGGCTTCTGTGGTACCTCTCGAAGTGGGGCTGTCTGAGTAGATCTGTCCTTACTGGAAGCGTCCTCGGGAAGTCTACTGCAAAGGCCATGACCTCTGTGAACCACTCTCTCGCAGGCCAGAACGGGGCGAACAAAGTCATTCTCGTCCCTTCCGACACCGCAAACTTTCTCATGACTTCCCCTAAGATCTTGAACGGGGAAAGGCGTACAGGTCCATCCCCGTCCAGTCCCAGAGAAGTGTGTCTATCGTCACTGCAGCTGGGTCGAGTACTGGGGAGCAGTACAGTGGAAGCCTCTTCGTTCGGAACGTTCGCAAAGATATCCACGAGTGGACGTCCCCATAACCCCCACAGCTCTTGGCATACCTCCTGATGCAGAGTCTACTCGGTTGGCAGAAGTTGGACCCGCTTTCGCTGCTTGAGGAGATCTGCCCAGACATTCTCTACTCATGCTACAAACTTCGTAAGGATCATGACGTCCAGTGCCCTTGCCCACAGCAAGATCTCCTTTGCCAGAGCAAAAAGGGACTGAGACTGTGTTCCTCCCTACTTCTTCAAGTACGCCGATGCTGTGGTGTTGTCTGAGTTGACTTGGACTATTCGATGAGAGACTTTTTCTTGGAAAACTGGAGAGCTAAAAAGATGGCTGCCATTTCCTTTACGTTTATGTGCCAGGACACCTGTTCCCCTCTCCAGGTGCCTGCCACTTCTTTCCCCCTAATGATGCTCCCCATCCCGTGGTGGACGCGTCGGAGAACAACACTAGGTCGGGGGCTCTGAAGCTTGAGAGACACGCCCTCCGACAGCTACACTGGATCTAGCCAACATTTCAAGTGATGTTTTACCTCTCCTGAAATTTCCAAGATCATGTGTAGATTCTTGTTTTCTTTCCAATTGTACTTGAGAAAAAATTGTAACGGTCTGAGGTGCAGTCTCCCCAAGGAAACAAACTTCTCCAGCGAGGAAATGGTCACCCCAGTTAGACTCATCCATTCCCTCACCGAGCACGAATCTTTCCTTAGGAAGGCTAACACTTTGTCTAAGCCTTGCTGCTGACATCCCTGGGACGGAAAAGCTCGAAAAGCCACTGAATCCATCTGAATCCCCAGATACACGATGGATTGGGTTGGGATCAGATGTGACTTTTCGAAATTCACCAGTAGTTCCAGGGACTTCACCAACGATTAAGTTGTTTGAAAATCCTTCAGACACCGCGTTTGAGTGGAGGCATGAATGAGCCAGTCGTCCTTCGAAGATAACAATTGCGAAGGAGGAGACTGAAACTATTCTTCAAAAGAGGCTTGAAACCATCGAACCAAGACCTCTTCTTCTTCTCAACTGACACACGTTCGGGAAGATGGTAACCGTGCTCTCTAGACAACCTCTGGAGAGCTGCATGAAATCTAGAGAGCAAGGCAACTGGCGAAAGAGCGGAACGAGGAGAAGGAGAAGGGACTGCCTGGACTCTTGATTGGCAGCCTATCATCCTTCCTCTCGCGATGTGGCTTTTGCCTTTCTCACTGCAATCAACGAAACAAGTTGTTGTTGCAAAGACACAATCATCCTTTTCGATGGAGAACATTCCTTCTCAGGCAAAGGCTGATCCTTTGAGAAGACGATGGGCGAGGGGAAGCCCTCCTCCTTCTCACATGGACCGCCAAGGATATATCTTTGGAGCGACCGAAGCGCTCAAAAGCATACTCATCGGAAGACGTCCTCTCCGGTGAAGATCGCAACACAGTAGAAAAGAGAGAGGACGTGAAGCGTCCCCCTCCCTGAGACCATACATCATACATCTTAGCTCTCTTTTACTGCGGAAAGTCTTCCAATTGCCCAGGAGACGACTGCAAAGCAGAAGGAGCTAACGGACGAGAAGCGTCCCCCTCCGAGGAACCAAAGACAACGGCCGCCTGTGCGACATATAGCGTCTTCGTTCTCCTCAGAGGAAGCGAGACCCTCCGAGAGTTCCAACTCCTGCGCGGGGAGACTGTCTCTGAAGACAAAGTAATCTTTCAAGATTCAAATTCTATGAGATTATGAGCCATGACATCACCTATAGACGAATCTTGACTATGAGAGATGTTCAGAATCATTTCTAGATCATCTATGCTATTCCAGTTTTTCTGCAGGAAAAACTGGAGAGGTGTGAATTTCAGTCTATTCAGGGAAAACAAACTTCTCCAGCGAGGAAATGGTCCCCTGCAATTCATTCATTCCCTCACCGAGCATGTTTCCTTCCCTAATAAGGCTGCGTTTCACTTAAACAGGAGTAATTTGAAGACACTGTAGAAGATTGTTCATTTGTTTTCTTCTTCCTAAAAGTCTCCTTCCTGAGATCCATTACTATTCTCTGATTCTCGGCGAATGTCTGAAGAAGCATTACGTTGTGCGTCCATCCAAGCGTCCAGCCGAGCATCCTGCCGAGCATCACGCTCGGCGCTGTCATATTTGGCAGCGGAAGGAGTCCCCTTCATAATCAAGCAAGGGACGTCTCGGCGAGCTAATTGACTGCATCTCTTGCACATCATTCTTGTTTCGAGGGAAATCACGTGTGCTATGCCGCTGTAGACTCGGACAGAATTCTGTTACCATGCGGTAAACAGAACCGAAAAAGGTCTAATACATATATATATATATACATACTACATACACATATATATATTTATTTATTTATTTATTTATTTTTTTTTTTATGAAAAAATTCTCGCAAAGTGAAGATGTTCAGCCATGTATGCTAGAATTCCCCTCAACCCGAGGCTAAGGGCGTGATTGTAGGGTAGAAATACGGTTAGTCCGTCAATCCCGCAGGAGAGAGAGAGACGTAACCTACCGCGCATGGCAGACAATCAGATGGAACTGAGCACTGGCATTACGCATTAGTGACAGCAGACTCAAGAGAACGTTCGTCGTTTCCTCGCGCTCTTGCTTTGCCTGGTTGCCACCTACACCATTCTCGAATTGAATAGGTTTACTATCATTATAGAGCAGAAACCAAAATCCATCAAACTGGTATATTTAAGCGAAACTGAATTTGCTAAATATAAAAGGCTAACTTGGTATTGTCATAACAATACCTTAAATGTTTAAAAATAGGGAAACCGGCAACCCCTGAATAGTTGCAGGGAGAACCGATTAAATGTAATAAGAATAATCGTACTCTCGGTTGTCCTCCGTAGGAGTAACTATGGTATGAGTATATAACTTGAACCATACAACCGCTTGATAGTAATATGACGTAAGGGCAAAAATAATATTACTATGATACAACTCGCTTGTTCACCTTTACCCGGCAGATATATATACATATATCTGACTGGTAAGTTTTATGAACAAACGTAGAGTATTTTAGACACTTGGACAGCTACCTCCCTACTACATTCTGCCTCACCGAGGTTAGGGAGAGCCATCACGCCGTAGTGTTTGTCAATGAGAAATTATACGCTTACGCGATAGAATGAACACTCATGGCATTATCACTATACTTCACTACACTACTAAAACTTTCCAATGCAAACATGATTCCAGGCTACGCAAAGATTTAAGAATCACAGATAGGGTATTACCCTCCAAAGACACTATTGTAGGGCCCGAAGGCATCACAGGTCTTTGGAGGGATAAATTCTACTGGACGGGTAACTTGTGTTACACGCCTGGAGGAAGACCTCCTTACACTATCACGTTCTAGTTTACGTACCTATGATTCATAAGCCTTCCACGCAGAATCAGACATATTTTCACACTCGTTGCAGCGGTCTCAAACATACAAACATGTTTCCTACAATTCGCGCACACTGTATGAGGGGTTTCCTACCGAAGTTGTTTTTCGGTAGCCTAACCTTGCATTCTTCCACAACATACTCTGGGCTAGTCGAAACTAGATCCAGACATCGTAAGTTTAAGGAAAAATCAAGCCAAAATAAAAACAATCCACAATTAGCGTATGCCTAACCACCGATCCTAATCAAATAACCAAAATCAATCGGGATACTCAAGTGACCAAAAGAGTTCCAAAATCCAATGACGGAGGTGCAGAAAACACTTGTTGTCTGCACCGGCGACAGAAAATATCTGACAGAAAATGGGAATGGTTCCTTACGCCCGCCTCCCAGCGGCGGGAATGGGTACTACCACCTGGCCGACCACTGCGTGTGCCGGGAGTTTTGAAATTCTGTCGGACTTCGGAGAATACAGCTATATATATATCTGGCAGGTAAGATTCATGAACAAATACTCATTTAGTCAATAAATATTCACTAAGTAGTGTATTTTAATGTCATTTTCATGACTAAACACATTTTTATGATAAAAGTGTTTACTAATTTTCAAATAGTGTTAACAATTATTCAACAATATATCAAGTTTAACAAGATTAAATGATACTAAATAAAAAAATATTTCTCTCTCACTCTCTCTCATACTGAGATGTATGTATGTTTCTTGTATGATAAATTAATTTTCTATTAATGTTAAATGTAAACAGCAATAACATCAATTCATTAAAGAATTGCTGATTTTTGGCACTAGACAAGCACCATAAAACCAGATCGCCAATAAATAACCAATAACCGATAACCAGGGACTGCCTCTAGTATATCAAAACCTGACCTATTTATTGAATTGCTATCACAAAATGTATGGCACGTGGCACAATGAAACTGATATTGATACCTGCAACATAAAATCTTGATATAAATTGAATTAATCCCTAAATACATAATGTCACTTACCAATTGCTCAGTATTGCATGCCTGCGTCATCTTTATAAAGCAATCACTTGCTGCCTTTCTTCTGGGATTCCTTCGTTTCACCTCAAAAACATAAAGACCATTTTTATCCTCAGTGTTATCCTGAAATAAATGGAAGAGATTGGATTTACATATTCCCTAAATACAGGGTATATTCTTCACCATTTTCTAATACTACTGAAGATATAAAGTATGTTCTTCTTTCCCACCGTTATCCCTACATTAAGGGGTTGGTTACCTAATGTGCCTTCTCCACTGCCTTCTATCAAAAGGCATCATCCTACATCAAACCTCTTCTGTCCATGTCTTCCTTCACTTTATCTCACCATCTAATTCCCTGTCTCCCTCTTGATCTTAATCCAACACTAACTTCAAAGTTAACTGTTTTCCCAACTGCTGTTATAACTGTTATTTAGCACCAACATTTAGATAAAGGATTGTGTACCTGTATGATTATTATTATTTGGAAATTAGTACTTATTATTATGTATATAATTTATTTATCATACAAAACAAGCATACATACTAAATCCCAAGAACTGACCTTAGAAAATCCCAAAAAAATCCTATGATAAATTTTTTTTGTACATCTCACAAAACTTAGTCCTAAATAATCTCTCTCTCTCTCTCTCTCTCTCTCTCTCTCTCTCTCTCTCTCTCTCTCTCTCTCTCTTTTATTGGCTGTATATATATTTTTAATGGTAAAATGTTTAAGACTACTTTGAAATTATAATAATATCATTTCTACAGTAATACGATTATCATTTAAGGTATATTTGATTAGGATGATAATTTTAAGTATATACATTTGGTATCTGAAGTTTCAACATACGCAGTTATAAGCACTTTTAGAGGAGGGGTGTTAACTATTCGTGGATTTCAACTATTCGTGGGGGCTCTGGTACGCATTCCTGTGAAAATGGGGGTTTACTGTACTGTCGTTAGGAGCAGACAATAAAGGAAGTAAAATGCCAATGACCCGTTTTATTTTATCTGACTCTCTCCTCTTCCTATATTAAGGAATTTATTCAAAAATTCTTCTGACTACTCCCTTAACTCTTCTCACCTGCAGTTGAAATCGTACCCCTAACCCTTACAACCAGTACAAACTAGGTGCCTATCTAACCCTATTGAATACCTACTTTTAACACAGTACTCATTCCTGCAATAACTGACAGTCAAAGACATCCTGAGCATACAAAACAAAGTTACATTACCGTGAAAAACAGCTAACAGTCAAACTTGCGAATACACTAAGCACCACACAGAAGAGGAACAAAAAAAATTCTGACAAGAACTAAAACATTCCAGACACACCTGGTAGAGAACAGGTGATCTAGTCATCCAGGCTATAAGCATGCCAGCATCTCCATCTTAGTCCTTTCTTCATAAGACTAGCTATATTATTCCCTATCAATAACAAACAGTTAAACTACTTACCTCTATCTCATGTCCTTCAGCTCTTGACAATTCTGGTCCACATACTACATCTTCACCCTCACTAGACTTTCCTAGGTAATATTCAATGACAGAAACTGGCAATCTTTCAATCTAAAAGAAAACCACAACAATAATCAGAACCTTTTAAAATGTAAAGCAATATACTTATACCAGTTATGTTGTAAACTGCAAAATATAATTCAAATAATAATCAAATGATAATTTAGAGGCATTTGTATACAGGCAGTCCCCGGGTTACGACGGTGTCGGCTTACGACGTTCCGAGGTTACGACGCCTACAACGCTCATCTGGGAAATGAAATATGACACCAAAAATGCAAAATAATCAATATTTGAAGGTATTTTTGATGAAAAATGCCATAAGAATGCAGTTTACATAGTTTTCAATGCACCCAAAGCATTAAAAGTAAGGTTTTCTTAGGATTTTTGACGATGTTCCGGCTTACGAAGCGTCTCAAGAACGGAACCCCTGTCGTAACCCGGGGAACGCCTGTACTCCTAGAGATCCATAAGACTGACCAACCAATCTCAAACACATAATTCTTTTATACGTAGTTGGTCTCGGCAAGAGTAGTGCTTGTTGGCACAGTGGTAGAATATAAAGGAGTCAGGACCAGAGGGCTCTATCTCCTGTCCACAGCGACTGTCTTAGTTCTCCCTTCATCCTACTCACATAAGATGTGACAACAGTGCTTATGTCAGCTATCTCATTACACTGGTCTGTCCAAGAGTTCACTGATTCTTAAGTTTTGCTGTTTGAATGCATTTTCAGTTATTTTTTTTTGAGTTTTAACTAACAAAATAGACAGTTTAAAGCATTTTTATAGGGGTTTCAACTATTCACTAGTTTGAGCTATTTGCGAGGGGGGGGGGGGGGTGTCTGGTATCCATCCCCCGCAAATACGGGGGGAACACTAAGCTTTCTGAAACAGTAGTTATGATTCATCCAAAACAATTATCAATTACATTCCAGACACTGTACCTGGATACAAAATGCTTCCTAAAACAAACTGATAAACTGCAACTAAAATCCACTACACTATGTACTACTTCAATAATTCAGTCCCAGTTTTCAGGAGAAATTTAATAAGACAGAACACACGGCAATAAATTATGATATTTGGGACCATTACAACAAATGTCATTTGGTAAATTTATCCCTAATTACAAACCCTCACCACTGAAACAAATAAAAAAATCAATAGGCTGCAGAATATGATTAAAACAAATAGTTTTAATCCCTTAAACAAACATTATCAATGACAAATTCACCAATAAACATCCTATTCAGATTGAATGCTGCAACAAGAGGCTATATCAATCCACTTACCTCCAATAAAATTTCTTTATTTTGCTTCATTTTCTCATTCTGTTTTCTTTTTTTGGCTGACAAAGGCTGAAATAGAACACAGATAATTACAGTAAAACTTAATCTTGCACTACATATTTCTGTTCTTGAAGTAGCCAAGAACAAATTAGTTTTGAAAAGGGTAACATTCAGAGAGCATTTCTAAAATAACTAAAACATTGCAAATGTAATTCACTGTTACAGTATTTCACATACCAAGACAACTTTTTACCCTAAATAAATTTACATGTCCAAATGTGCTCAATAGGTTGTCACAATAGGTTGTAGGTTGTATTGACCTCTCCAATTAAAATAAAAATGAGTAAAAAGCAATAAGTCATCTCAGCAGCAGATAGACACGCCAGCACTTCTTATCTCATGCCTCTCTTCATGAAAATCTGTAGCAATAGTTATTCTATATCAATAACAAACAACATTAAACTGCTTACCTTTATATTATGTCTTGTAGCATCTGAACCTATAACAGGCAAGAGTTTTCTTTTGACTTTTGACAATTTTGGTTTAAATACATCTCTGGCCTCGTTAGGTGGCTTTCCAAGGTAATATTCAATGAGAGAAGCTGGCAATTTTTTTATCTGAAAGAAAATACAAACAAATCAGAACTTATTAAAATGTAAAACTATACCAAAACGTACCTAACAAGTATACATTGTCAACTGCAAAACAACTCAAAATCATAATCAAGTAATAAATAGTTGTTAAGAGAAGCAAAATTGTACTAAACATCACGTACAAAATACAGTGTCGTCATCATAAAGAGTTTTATGAAAGGTTTACTCTTTAAGGGGCTAGACATATGAAGAGCATTTTCAGTTATTTATTTTCAGTTCGTAGACGGTGTGTATACAGGTAAAATTAGAAATTTTGTACGTACAGTAAACACATACAGAGAAATAGAAATAGTAATACATAGGCTGTAAAATATGTGTTAGCAATAACTACGAGAGAGAGAGAGAGAGAGAGAGAGAGAGAGAGAAAACTTATAATTACATAAAAAATAAAAAAACACTTTTGCAGGGTTTCTCGAGGATTTGCAAATGTTCGCCTGCCAGTGAAAAACTTGTGTATGTCAATTAGTTAGGTTCAAATGAAAAATTTGTCTATGAATTTGTGCAAATTCGGGGTATTACATTAGCACGTTACATATACAGTAGTGCCTCAGGTTACGAAATTAATCCATTCCGAAGCGGCCTTCGTAACCTCATTTTTTTGTATCTAGAACTACGTTTTACATGTAGATTGCCTAATTTGTTATAAGCCCTACAAAAACACCACAGTAAATTTTATAATAAAGCTAAATTGACCAATAAACAATGAATTACAACAATTTGGACCATTCAATACCTAACCTAACCGTGATTGTACCTGTAAATAAAGTGTATTAGTGTACAGGGTACAAGAAATACTGTACGTACATGTACATACGTATGTAGTAAAATGTGGAACCTTACCTTTCGAGTGAGGCGATGTCCGAAAATGGCAACAGAGGAGGAGGACAAATGGCAGAAAACATGAACACTTAACTTTATGAAGCACATTAAAAAATGGCAGAAAACATTAGCACTAAACTTTACGAAACACATTAACAAATGGCAGAAAACATTAACACTTAAGTTTACAAAACACTTAAAATTAAATATGATATTGTTATGATACAATAAAGTTTGTTCATACTTACCTGGCAGATATATATATAGCTGTATTCTCTGAAGTCCGACAGAATTTCTAAAACTTACGACACACGTAGTGGGAGTTAGGTGGTTAGTACCCATTCCCGCCGCTGGGAGGTGGGTATCAGGAACCATTCCCATTTTCTATTCAGATTTTCTATTCCCTCTGTCTCCTGAGGGGGGGTGGGTGGGTACTTTGAATATATATATCTGCCAGGTAAGTATGAACAAACTTTATTGTATCATAACAATATCATTTTGTTCATGAAACTTACCTGTCAGATATATATATAGCTGAATCCCACCTTTGGGGGTGGGAGAGACAGAACAGGATTTTAGGAAACATATACATGCAGATGATTGACATCTTGGTTCCTTACCTGTTAGCATAGCTGACTTCATGATTATTGTCACCCAAGTCTGCTTCTGCTTTACTAGAGTTGCCAGCAAGGTAGTGACCTGTGTAGCTGGTGCGCTCTAGATGATCTGTCAACGGGGACGTGACCACAATGTGACTAGGCCATATGACCATACTTATGAGGGCAACGAAGCAAAAACCACCACCTGAGCTAGCCTAACAAAAATAAATCCCACATATTTAGGCTAACGGAAGGGAAGTCCGCCTTAGGCGGTCGACCCTACAACCAAAAAACAATACAAATTATTAAAAACTCTCCTAACCATTTTCTATAGGAAAGAATGAGTGCTACTTCCTGCCCCCAAATAGTGTCTGCAGCGACATATGGCCCTAGCGAATAGCAGTTCTTGTACGTCGTCTTCACCTCCCGCAGGTAGTGTGAAGCGAACACCGAGTTGCTACGCCAAAAGGTGGCACTCAAAATGTCGTTGAGAGCCATGTTCTTCTGGAAGGCTACCGAGGTCGAAATAGCCCTCACTTCGTGGGCGTTCACCTTTAACAGTTTCATGTCACTGTCATTGCACGATGAGTGCACCTCCTTGATGGTGTCCCTCAAGAAGAATGCCAGAGCATTCTTAGACATAGGCATATCCGGTCTCTTGACTGAACACCACGAGTTATCAGAAGGACCTCTACATTCCTTCCTTTTCCGCAAGTAGGTTTTTAGAGCCCTGACAGGACACAGTACGTACTCTTTCTGGCTCCCGACCAATGATTTCAGCCATACCCTTAATTTCAAAAGACTTAGGCCAAGGGTTGGAGGGATTTTCGTTCTTTGCCAGAAACGTCGTACTCAAAGAACAAACAGCATTATGTCCCTTGAAACCGACGTGTTTGCTGATAGCTTGTATTTCACTAACTCTCTTCGGCGTCGTCACAGCAGTTAGGAAAATAATCTTTCTTGTTATGTCTCTTAGAGACGCAGCGTGAAGTGGTTCAAAGCGGCCCGACATCAGGAACTTAAGAACCACGTCTAAGTTCCAAGAAGGCAACTTAGGGTGAGGCACCTTGGTGGTCTCGAACGATCTCAAGAGATCGTGAAGATCCTTGTTGTTAGCCAAATCCAGGCCTCTGTGACGAAAGGTAGAGAAGAAAGTCGGCGATCTGGCTCACAGAGGTCGTGGTGGAGGAAATCCCCTTCTTCTTGCACTAACTCCTAAAAGCTGCCCACTTCGATTGGTACACTGCAAGTGAGGAAGCCCTCCTTGCGTTGGCGATAGCTCTTGCCACAGGTCTTGAAAAGCCTCTCGCTCTGGCCAGCTTCTGGATAGTCTGAACGCAGTCAGACTCAGAGCGGGGAGGTTTTTGTGGTACCTCTCGAAGTGGGGCTGTTTGAGTAGATCTCTCCTTGACAGAAGCGTCCTCGGAAAGTCTACTACAAAGGACATGACCTCTGTGAACCAGTCTGCCGCGGGCCAGAAGGGGGCGATCAGCGTCAACCTCGTTCCTTCCGAAGCTGCGAGCTTTCTTAGCACTTCTCCTAGGATCTTGAACGGGGGAAAGGCGTAAAGATCCAGACCCGTCCAGTCCCAGAGAAGGGAGTCTATGGCCACTGCTCCTGGATCCAGAACAGGGGAGCAATAAAGCGGAAGTCTCCTCGTCCTCGACGTCACGAAGATGTCTACTAGAGGATATCCCCATAGACTCCACAGCTCCTGGCATACCTCCTGGTGGAGGGTCCATTCAGTCGGCAGCAGTTGCCCTTGCCGACTGAGGAGGTCCGCACGGACGTTCTCGACTCCAGCGACGAACCTTGTCAGGATCGTGACCTCCCGTGCTTTTGCCCATAAAAGAATCTTCTTTGCAAGAGCGAACAGGGACCGAGAGTGCGTTCCTCCTTGTTTCTTTAAGTAGGCCAGGGCTGTGGTGTTGTCCAAGTTGACCTGGACTATGCGACGAGAGACTTTGTCCTGGAAGAACTGGAGCGCTAACTGGATGGCTGCCAGCTCTTTGAGGTTTATATGCCAGGCTACCTGTTCCCCTCTCCAGGTGCCTGACACTTCTTCTCCCCCTAGTGTTGCTCCTCAATCTGTGGTGGACGCGTCGGAGAACAACACTAGGTCGGGGCTCTGAAGCGAGGGAAAGTCCCTCTGACAGCTTCAGCGGATCGAGCCACCATCTTAGATGGCTTTTTACCTCCTCCGAGATTCTTAGGATCAGATCTAGGTCGTTCTTGTCTGTCCAGCTGTCCGACAGGAAGAACTGAAGAGGTCTGAGGTGCAGCCTCCCCAGGGAAACAAACTTCTCCAACGAGGAAATGGTCCCCAGCAGACTCATCCATTCCCTCACCGAGCATGATTCTTTCCCTAGAAAGGCTGATACTTTGCTTAAGCCTTGCTGCTGACGTTCCTGGGACCGAAAAGCTCGAAAAGCCACTGAATCCATCTGAATCCCCAGATACACGATGGACTGTGTTGGGGTCAGTTGTGACTTTTCAAAATTTACCAGAAGTCCCAGGGACATAGCTAACGTCAAAGTCGTGTGCAGGTCCTTCAGGCACCGGGTTTGCGAAGAGGCTCGTACGAGCCAATCGTCTAGGTAGAGAGATATTCTGACGTTGTTGAGATAGAGCCACCTCGCCACATTCTTCATCAAGACGGTGAAAACCAAAGGGGCCGTGCTCAGTCCGAAGCAAAGAGCCCTGAATTGGAATACCTTCCCTTTCAGGACAAACCGAAGGTACTTCATCGATTGGGGATGTATCGGGACGTGAAAATAAGCGTCCTGAAGATCTAATGATACCATCCAATCTCCAGGTCTTAAGGCCCCAAGGACTGACTGAGGTGTCTCCATCTTGAACCTCTGTTTCTCCACTAAGAGGTTCAGACTGTTTACGTCTAGTATTGGTCGCCAACCTCCCGACTGCTTCGGCACCAGGAACAATCTGTTGTAAAAGCCTGGTGATTCCAGGTCCAAGACCTGTTCTACTGCTCCCTTTTCGAGCATCTGCTCGAGCAGATCGTAAAGGATTCGCCGTTTCTCCCAACAGTAAGAGGGAGACAAATCCCTGGGAGTCGTGCACAGCGGGGGGCAGCTTCAGAAAGGGATCTTGTATCCTTTCTCTAAGACGTTGAGAGACCAGCTGTCCGCCTCTCTCTCTCTCCAGGCTTCCACGAATAAATGCAGCCTGGCTCCTACCGGCGACTGAAGGACAGGGTTCTCATTTCTTGCCCCTGAACTTTGCAGGGGCTCTGCCTCTGGGAAGGCCTCTTCCTCGGGGGGAAGATCTCGCAGAGGCTCCGCCTCGAAAGGGCTTCTGTCTCTTAGCAGACTGAGGTCCCGAAGACGTCGAAGGACCTGCAAGACGTCGTGAAGATTGGGCCAGAAGGTCCTGTGTGGCCTTCTCTTGCAGGCTGACGGCAAGATCTTTAACCATAGCCTGGGGGAAGAGATGGCTCGAAAAAGGAGCAAACAACAAGGCGTCCATGTCACTTTTGCCGCAGCAAGGAGTGACCTTCTAGGTGCATCGACTAGACTGGCAAAGTCCCCTTGTACAGAAGAAGGAACTTTCAGACCAACGTCTTCTCCTGTCTCGTACCACATCCCTGCCTTGCCACCAAGTCTAGACGGAGGCAGGGCAAAGGTGTTCTTTCCTTGAGCCTTCCTTGACTCCATCCACTTGTTAACTTTACGGAGAGCTCTCTTGGTCGAAAGAGAGGTCCTCATCTTGACGAAACCCGAGGTCTTGCTGGCTTTTGAAGATGAAAATTGCGAAGGCGGAGAGGGAGGAGCAGAGGGTTGAAAAGTATCACCAAATGAGGCACGGAGAAGGTGAGCCAGGACCTGATAATCCGAAGACGCTGATGTCGCAGGTTGATCTTCGTTAACATCTATCGAAGAACTGCTTCATTCACCTTCTTCCTTGTTAGTCTGAACCACTGAAGGAAGAGGCAAAAGACCTTTAGGTCCAAGTCTCAGACAAGAACGATGTCGAGACGACGAAGGCAAAGCAACAGAGAGAGCATCATCCAAAGGCACTCCAGCAGGTTCAGGAACCGAATCAACAACTTCCTGAAGCGAAGAAATATGAGGTGCTCCTTGCAGGAGAGAAGCGTCACGAGTGGCGTCGGGAAGAGCGTCCGTGTCAGCATCCATCCGAGCGTCTCTACAAGCGTTCCAGCAAAGCGTCATGCCTCGCGTCCTCACGAGCGTCATAACAAACGTCACGTAGGGCGTCCATCTGAGAAGTCCGAGGCGCAGCAGAATAACAAGAGTCCATCTTGGCAGCTTGCGGGGCGACATGCTTAGCAGCACAGGAAGCATCCTTAACAGAGTGAGAAACCTGTAGGCGATGTACACTACTGCACGAAGCAGCTTGTACTGAAGCAAACTTAACAGGAGCAACGTCCTCGTTAGCAGAAGAGCGAACGTCATGGTCAGAATACTGAGCGTCACACAGCGAAGAGAGTGGAGCGTCCAAAGGAGCAGGAAAACAGTCCTTGCCCCGAAAGCGGTGATGTTGCTCCCTCTCAACGGAAGAACATGCCGAAAGACGTTCATCGTTACCTCTAGAAAGACGCTGGGGAGCAGTACGAAATCAAGAGGGCGACATAACAGGAGAAAGAGACGAGCGAGGAGAAGGCGAGGGAGACTGTCTGGTCCTCTTAATCAGCAGTCTGTCATCCTTCCTCCGACATCGGGGTACTGTCTCTTTCTGAGCAAGCAATGCAGCAAGTTGTTGCTGCATTGAGCGGATGATCTTCTCGGTATGAGAAGACTCCTTCTTAGGAGAAGGGCTGCGCCTGTGAGAAGACGAGGGGCGAGGGGATGCCTTCTTCCTTCTCACAGGAACTGCCATAGTTCTAGAGCGACTGGGGCGCTCGAAGGCATCATCGTCGGATGACGTCTTGATCCTCTTCTGCGACGGAAAGGCAGCGAAGCTCTCTGGCGAAGACCGCAGATCAGACGCAACAGGACGTGAAGCGTCCTGTTCTCGGAAGCTCCTCTTCAAAGGTTGCAAATCCCATCGAGACTCCCACCCCTTGCGCGGGGAGGACGCGTCGGAGGACGAAAAGCATTCCTTAAGGAGACGTGCACGAGCACGCTCCTTGGCAGCCTGGGAAGCGTCTACAGGTACTGCTGAAGGGACGCCAGATCGGTGGGGGTTCCCCGTAACCCTCCTTCGGCCTTCGACATGCCCTCTCCCTGAATCCTGGGAGTTCGGCAGAGGTCCCAGCCTAGAGGCGCTATAGGGCCAATCTGACGCCCCCTCCACTTCACTAGGGGCACTATCACTGCACTATCCTTATTCTCCAAGGCGAGCACTTTGGATTCAAGATTACGAAGCGAATCCAATATCACAGAAAGGGGATTACCCTCCGCAGACACCACTTGAGGGCCCGAAGGCAACACTACAGGGTTAGGAGTTGCAAACGCTACTGGAGGGTTAGCAGGAGAAACATTACTGCCCTGTCTACTGTCTGACCTGCTCCTGGAGGAAGACCTCCTTATCCTGTCACGCTCTAACTTGCGCACATAGGATTCATACACCTTCCACCCGGAATCAGTTAGACTTTCACACTCTTTGCAACGATTATCATACATACACAAATGTCCCCTGCAATTCTTACATACTGTGTGGGGGGTCTACCGAAGCTTTCGGTAGCCTCACCTTACAACACACCCTGGCGCTAGCCAAACTAGATCCAGACATCTTTGTTAAAAGAAAAAACAAGCCAAAATCCAAATCAATCCACAATTAACATGTGCCTAGCTACCGATCCAAAGTAAAAAAACCAAAAGTCAATAGGATACTCAAATAGCCAAGAAGTTTTCCAAAATCCTGGGGCAGAGGTACTGGAAACAGGTGTTTACAGTACCGGCGAGAGAAAATCTGAATAGGTACTAACCACTTAACTCCCACTACGTGTGTCGTAAGTTTTAGAAATTCTGTCGGACTTCAGAGAATACAGCTATATATATATCTGACAGGTAAGTTTCATGAACAAAAAACTTTTTTATATCGACGTACCATACGTCCAATTGGCACCCAATAGACAATTTATATCAACGTTTAATACGTCCAATCGTCGTTAAAGGGTTATATAATTATCTAGTGCACGCTTCGTTGTCGTCTTCTACCAAAACAGTACGTAGTTTCCTTAAAAACGTCGTGGCCAGGGACCGTTTTCCAATTGTTGTGATGAAAGTGCCCCAGCATCTATGGGTACAAGTGGTGTGCGGATTTATCACAGGAAATGGGAAGTTTGTTGACACAAACAACTCCGCAAACATCGAGATGGCGTCAATCTTCTAAGTTATTTAATCTTAAGTAAAAATTTCGAAAGCGTTTTGGTGAAGTTTGCACTGCATTGGCCACCCTTTTCACTACCCTCTGTTTAAAGCTTTAAATTTGGCCTTAATTTATAACTTTGGAGAAAATACTTACTTTGAAAGGAGAGTAGAGGTCTTTAGCTGCGTCTCTCACCAACAACAAGTCACGACTGATGACCATCTCCGGTGTCAGGACGTGTTATAAGTACTTTTTCGGAGGGTGTCCAGCCGTGACCGTCGGTGTGTTGGGCCAGTTCATGCGGTTGTTTACCCTACTACAAATAGGGTAAAAAACCGCAGGGTACAGAGTGGACCATGTACGATCAGCGTGAACAATCCCAAAAAAAAAAGTACATTATAACGCGTCCTGACATCGGAGATGGGCATCAGTCGCAACTTGGTGAGAAACGGAGCTAAAGACCTCTACTCTCCTTTCGAAGTAAGTATTTTTTCCAAAGTTAGAAATTAAGGCCAAATTTAAAGCATTAAACAGAGGGTAGTGAAAAGGGTGTCCAACGCAGTGCAAATCTCACCAAAACACTTTCGAAATTTTTACTTACACTTTAATATTTTAGAAGATTGACGCCATCTCGATGTTTGCGGAGTCGCTTGTGTCAATAAACTAACCATTTCATGTGATAAATCCGCACACCACTTGTACCCACAGACGCTGGGGCACTTTCATCACAACAATCGGAAAACGGTCCCTCACCGGCTTGTTTGTTAGTAAACAACTGTTTTGGTAGAAGACGACGACGAAGAGTGCACTTTGATAATTTTTTAAATAAATAGTAAAACATCAATATTTTACATATTTATGATGATTATAATTTGAAAATATTCGTTATTGAAAAAGTAACTAGATTCTGACTCAAATTTAAGTAATTATTTTTTGGAATTAGAAAGTTCTTTTAAGTCCTGTATTATGACGTCACGACATCTTGACTTTCGTACCTATTGTAAATAATTGCTTTACTCAACTTTCTTGCAGAACAGTTTACCAGTTATTCATGCAGATTATCAGCTCTTCATGTAATTGGTATAGTAATCGTAATGCGCATATATATCTTTATTATTTACTTTTTGGATATATGAAGATGTTTTACTGCCGGATTATCGCCGTAGTGTGACGCAATCGTTTTCAGTCCCTGGGCCTCTGTTTTCGCACCATAAGAAATTATGGGGCCGTATTTGCAATGACCAGAAAGTCGTTAATAGAGGAAAGTTAGCATCGAGGGGCATATGTTTTGATTGAGAAAAATACAAATTTATTCAATAGCTAGCTTGTGAAAAATACTTGATTACAAAAAACTTGATTGACAATTAAGCAGCATACCTACTATGGGTTTCAGAGACAGTGCAAGCACGTTTTTGGGCAATACCTATTTCTGTAACGAACACTCGTATCAGAACGAGATTTTGCTATAGTGCATTACACCCTGTGCCGTAATTTATAAGGGTATCGTGAATCACTAATCGTAAAGAATAACAACACTTGTCCTTGTACCAAGAGACAAAAACTCCATTATGCAGAAATGGATACGAACACGCGTATAAAGCTCCACCTACCCTCTCCCCCCTCCACCGCCACCCCTTTCCTTCTTCGTTCCTTCGCCTTCCTTTCTCTCTCTCTCTCTCTCTCTCTCTGTTGCCAATCGGTATGTGTTGACCCTCCAAACTGGGTATAAGACTACACACAAAACGTTGAAATTGGTGAAATTAGGCTATGTATTGGAAGTATATATACATAAATATTAAAGCAATTGTATCATCATTGCATTACTATGACAACTAGAATTCATGGAAACAGTTTATAATAATGAATCGGTGTATGTGTGAAGCCTCCACTAATGTGGCAACAATGATTTTGCCATTCTTAGCATGCAAACATTAAAGGTTACATTTATTTCTGGCATACGGTTATTAAAGAAATTCAAAATACTAATATAGACTGAAATCAATGAAAAGTGCTAGCAAAAACAAAAAAGCAAAAAAAAAAAATATGTATATAATCCACTTATCCATAGTCGTTCCTCTATGGTTTTCGGCAGCCAGATGTACGAAAGCATTAGAAACATTTGATTGTATCTACTTTAGAAATATCTGTAATTTTTTGGGGTAATTTGGTTGCAAAAAAGGGATAATATACATGAATTAAATTAAAATTTTTAAATAACAAAGTAAATTTGAACTAAATAACGAGTAAAGTAAACAATTTAGGGAATAAAACTTTGCAGTTTCGTCGTCTGCTGTTCGTAACTGTGTTTGTGGTGCGCGCACTTAGGAACCAGGAACAGCAACTTGTTTAAAGTGCAATGTGGAGTGAATTGAGACCAAAATGTGTATAATAACAATCAAATAAGCACTGTGGAGTTTCAGTTGTGATGGCAGTAAGGATAAAAACCACCGACTACAAGGTAAGAATGAATTCAGTTCAAACCATGACCCCGGGAATAAAAAGTTTCATACTTTCACTAATATAGGCAACAAAATGTTGTTTTATTGTGCTGATTACAACTGCAATCTTGAGTAAGATCACTAAACGTTACATACATACGCTAACATTGTTCAAATGATTGCTGGGAAGGCTGGGAAAGATGATTGTCGTCACTGATCAGAACCTGTACATCCCACGGTAGCCACCATATTGGATTTCAAAACTGCCTTGAAAACATATTTTACGAAGAGCGTCACATGCTTATTTTAGTTCGTATGGGGCTTTCATATATCACATTATGTTGACGAAACTTCAATCTTTTGAATGGTATGCTTGGAGTTGTAATTGTATTCTTGTTTCACCATTTAAATATCAAGCGAATAAGACCTGTCCACCGTGATAAGGGTTGGTAGTCGCTGGTGTTTCCCCCTAGATAGCTAATTTCACTTATTTCCCCGGTTTTGTGTAAGTCTTAGGGTAAAAAACCGCATGGTACAGGGGTGAACCATGTACGATCAATGTGTACAACCCCAAAAAAAGTACATTATAACGCGTCCTGACATCGGAGATGGGCATCAGACACGACTTGTTGTTGGTGAGAAACGGAGCTAAAGACCTCTACTCCGGTGTCAGGACGCGTTATAATGTACTTTTCTTGGGGTTGTACACATTGATCGTACATGGTCCACCCCTGTACCATTCGGTTTTTTACCCTATTTCCCCGGTTTTGTGTAAGTCTTATAGGGTAGAATATCACGACAGGCCAACCCTAATCACGGTGGACGGGTCTTATTCACTCGATATTTAATTGGTGAAACATGAATACAATTGCAACTCTAAGCATACCATTTAAAAGACTGAAGTATCGCCGCATCTACGGCGATAGCTCCATGTTGGTTCATAATTAAGTAATGAAAATGAAAACAGTGTACTTACAGTTTCATTTTCAAGTCAAACAAACCATTAGTAGAAAACACAATATAAACAAAGCATACGACGATGAAGCGGGCAGAGAGCGATGACGAACACGTCCTTCACACCCGCGGCCGAAAGCAAAAGTGATTTGTTTACCTCCCAGTCGCGCGGCACAAGCAGTTAACTACCGTTCTCCCCTTGTTCGAAGCTTACGACCGTTCCAGCTGCCGCTAGCTACTTCCTATTGTTAAAGGACCGATGGTTTGTATTACGTATCGGAACAAATATGTTTTCAAGGCAGTTTTGAAATCCAATATGGCGGCTACGTTTTGCATGGACGGTTCTCATCAGTGACGGCCACCATCTTTCCCCAGCCTTCCCAGCACTCATTTGAACAATGTTAGCGTATGTATGTAACGTTTATTGATCTTACTCAAGATTGCAGTATTAATCAGCACAATAAAACAACATTTTGTTGCCTATATTAGTGAAAGTATGAAACTGGTTATTCCCGGGGTTATGGTTTGAAATGACAATTTGTCCAAAATTGCATTTTTCCTAACTATACAAACCTGAGGTCCTTTTACAATAGGAAGGTACTAGCGGCAGCTGGATAGGTCGTAAGCTTTCGAACAAGGGGTTCGGTAGTTAACTGCTTGTCCGACAGGCGCGCGCGCGCGACTGGGAGGTAAACAAATCACTTTTGCTTTTGGCCCAAGCAAAAACTGCAGAGTGAGGGGTGGCATGAGGTGGGACTATGTGTAAAAGGACCTCAGGTTTGTATAGTTAGGAAAAATGCAATTTTGGACAAATTGTCATTTGTTCTGACACGGCATACAAACCTTCGGTCCTTTTACAATAGGCAGACTCACTTCTTGGTGGGAGGAATCTGAGTCTTTGTGAACAGACTGGTGTTCGCCCAACCTTGGAATGCCTCCCTGGTCGTAAGAGCGAGGGAGGGATCCAAGCCTCTGTCCGATTGATCGGGGTGTGCACCGCAGGATCAATGGTCAGACCTCTGGACCGAGTACTAAGAGAGAGGCAAGCGTATCTCTTCGTACCAGCAAACAAGAACAAGTTCCTATTTGCAAGAGGCAACATAAAGTTATGGTTTGTCTCTTGTTGACATCCACTTCCCCCCCCTTGTAGGAGGAAGTGGTGGATATTCGCTCCCATCCCTAGTGAAAGGGATAGGATGGGGCTCTGTCGAGTAGCTCACCGGCATCTCGTCCTTATCCAGCAAGGTGATGACCATATCCCTCTACCCACAGGTAGAGGGGAAAAAAAGATAGGAAGAGAAGCCAGTCACTCTCTCATTCACTTATCTATTCTTACAGTCACACCAGGACTCGATGCTGTTCAGCCTGCTAGGGTCTGGGTTAGCTACACAACGTGTTGAGCAGCCACCACGGGTCCCAAGGAAAACGATCCAAGGACCTGTGGGCAATATCCAATAGGTAGAAGGAGGTGCCAGTGGTCTGGTTGTACCAGACCCCTGCCTTCAGTACCTGCGCCATGGAGAAGTTCTTGTGTAACTCGAGGGAGTGTACTTCTAGGTCATCTTGGTGCTGACGAAGAGTCTTCAACACTCAGCCTGGGATGTCGAGTTTCTTCAGAAAGCGCGGTCGCGCTTTCACAGGACAAAGCAGCATCTCCTTCGCATCAAAGGCGGTGAAGTCCATTAGGGAGGGGATTGTGAAGGACTCTAACCGATCGTCAGGAACCGAAAGGTTCTGAGTCTTTGCTACGAAGTCGGTACGAAATCGAGCGTCACGAATCCCCATCCCCTGGATGCTTGACTTCGCAGGAAAAGTCATGCAATTACCTCAGAGGAAAAGAAGGGAATGGTCGTATGACCTATCCCTCTTCTCGACTTCGGTGATGTCCTGTACCCATACTGGTCTATCCGTCTGCAGCGAAGTGTCTCACATTCTCCTATCCCCATGCAGTGAAGTTCTTCTCGGTAGTGGATAGGACACCGACACTCGGTGGGTGTCAATGGTATGGGTACTGTGACAAGCCGTTAGGACGAAGAAAAGACTGTTATGGAACAACCGAACTAAGTCCACAGCGAAGTTCGTAACTGACTTGGGCGCTCTGACAGCTGCCGACTGACTGCGTTCGGTAGGAGGCAAGTTGTCCAAGCACCCGAGCAAGTCACGTGACCTTCGCCTTAACAGGGTTATGCCAAGAGACTAAACAAATAATTTGTTCGTCACCGATGCCAGAAGGCGAGGTGATGATTCTCTTAAGGCATGTGCCCAACAGGCGAAAGTCAATTGCCTTCTAGAGACCGAGGTCCCTGATGGCAAGATATCTCATAGTATAGTTGATTCTCAGCTAAGGAGAAACAACACTATGTGCCGTTGAAGACGAAGGTGTACAGAAAAAGCAACCTACGTCTTCACAGCTGAACCAAGAGAAGGATTCTCAAGATTCTGAACCTGTGCTACAAAGACTGAGAACGCTAACCGCTATTCATTGCTGTCCGGTGAGGATCGTAGTTGCAATAAAAGCGGAGCGCTTTTCAGTAATGAAGAGACAGGGAAATACTGCCTGAAGAACTGCTTCTCATGGGCTGAACACTTGGAAGTAGAGCTGTCAGGTCGGAGAGTAGGCGACGTCTTCTGACACATCTGTTAATTCGGGGCGAGCAATGAATAATTGCACACCTACGAATACGAGATATTTTGAAGACAAACTCAGATGTCTGCAAAAATCATTCGCATTATCGCGGTGCGATGCAGCGGGAGACTAGTACAGACTTCTGTTACCGTGCGGTAAACAGAAAGATGAAAGAGTCCAAGAGATATCTCTGTTGAAAATTCTCGCAATGTCGAAGGCGATGAAATCGAGCGTCACAGCAGTAGATGTTCCTTCATTATAGCGAGAATCCCCGTTAATCAGAGACCTAAGTCCATGATTGTTGGGCAGAGATACGGTTCGGTAGTCAATCAAACCAGGGGAGAGAGAGACGTCACCGACCGTGCATCTCCGAGACCTAGCTGATACTGAGCTGCTATCAGGCAGTTCAATACGCAGTAGCTCTCGGTGACTCGTCATCCTGAGTTGCCAGGTAATCCATTATTCCACGAAGGAATGCGTTCGGCTAGAACCATCGAGCATAAAGAATACGCTCGAGCAATTATATTTAAACGAAACGGATTTCGGTACGTAAATACAAAAGCTGATTTGGTGTTGTCATGACAATACCAAGTATCTAAAATCGAAACTGATAACTGCTGGGAGGTTGCAGGCAACCCCGAGTTGCAGTTCAATTAAGATACAATTCGTCTCGGTCACAAACCGTAGAGTTAACTACGGTATGCGCCTACCCCCGGACAATTCAACTGTTAAAAGAATCATGTCGCGAGGGTAATATACCGTAGTATATTTGTAGGTTCTGTACCACGACCTCCATCCTAAATTCTTTTCCTCTCGAGGAATGAGAATAAGGATTGGAGATCGACCGCCTTCGTTCTCTAGTCAAGAGAGTGAAGGAGAAGTCTTTCCCAAAGGAAAGCTTCAATGGTGAACAGAATACCGAAGACGATAGTTCAAGCCAAACTGGAAGTTCCCGTCCGTTCTTCTCTATTCCAGGTTAATCGCCTACTGTGAGATACTCTTCTTTCAGCAGCAGTCTTCTTCCAAATGCTAGAAATTACAGGAATTCGAGCATAAGCGAGGTTCCCGATTATCGTTTGTGTAACAATTATCGGGGATTCTCGCTCACTTTGGACCGTGGTCTCGCCTAAGTGTTTGGAGATCGTAAAAAACTCGAACACTCCGAGTGCGCTAGAAATTCTGTAGAATTCTAAGCACTCTGCGAAACCCCCCACCGAATTCGTCAAACGATATCGGCTGGTGGTCCTCTCGATTCCCATAGAAATCGAGAAAGGGGCAGGATCCCTCCTCAACAACCGACCGGGCTTACGTCAGGTAGGACCCGAAGGTCCCCCCGGTAGCGCAGCCCTAACGTGGGATCTTACAGAGAAATCTCTGTAGGATCCCTCCCCTTTCCCTCGTATGCCGTAAGGAGAGAGGGAATGGGGGAGGAATTGGATACTGGCTCGCCTTCCCAGCGGAACTAGCAGTTGGAGAAGAAAAGGAGCAGCCATCGCCTTACGGCGATGGCCTCTCAGAGCCTGGGAAAACGTATCGTCAGGAGAAAACGTTTTCCTGAGGAGGGTTACGAACTCATACTGTAGGTAAGGGTCTGCCGCCACTGTAAAGTCGTTTCTGGGTGGGGCTGATCAACACCTGACAGGAGAGAGCCGATTACCGTCCTCAGACTCATTCCAGTCCTCGTCGAGGTCGAAACCTCTCAGGAGGACCGAAAGGGTATTCAAATACGGTGTCCGAAGACACGTAGAAACGCCTCTGTCGCAGTAGAGGAGGTGAAGTAGCTTGTTCGACCGGCCAGAACTGA
Source organism: Macrobrachium nipponense (assembly GCF_015104395.2). NCBI lineage: Eukaryota > Metazoa > Arthropoda > Malacostraca > Decapoda > Palaemonidae > Macrobrachium > Macrobrachium nipponense. The sequence continues at coordinate 41,332,901 of NC_061106.1, forward strand.
GAGAGCCTTCTTGTCCGGGACGAGAGACTACCTGGTTCAACACAGTCGGCAAGCTCCGATCGCGGCAGACCACCGTCGATTTGGGTTCCCTCTCGGGCCCCAAAACGACTTGAGCCGAGACGTGGCTCTGCTGGTGGGAGCGGCGATCCTTCCCCGAGGTCGTTGTGCTGACGAATCAGCGCCATAACCTCGGCAAAGTTCCTCTGGATCTCGGAAGTCACAGCATCTTGCAGAGTAGGACCGTTAAGCCCTTCGAACAAGAGCATATTCCGAGAACCTTCCTCCTAAGAAGGGGGAACAGCGACTGCCCTCTCGGTCTTCTCCATCCACTTGCGCATACGTCCTGGCCGGTCCAAGAACCGTGCCTGGCACGTAGGGCGTCGTGGTGGGATCATGAGGGGCGCACCCCTCACGATCACTCCTCAATACCTCGCTCCTCCCGGTGTAACCCGAGGTGGTTGAAGGTACGGGAGAGGCAGACCTGACGCTCCCTCCTTGCTCGCTGGCAGAACCAGCAGGCTTGGAGGGCTGCAGGCGATCGTCAAACCCGCTGGTGGCGATCGAGCTGCAGGCCTGGTCGAACCGTCTCGCTGTGGAGAACGGCTGGACCTGAGCACAGCGGCCCCAGTCTCGAGTGTCAGAAGAGCTGGTGCTGGTTGCCGTATCCGATCGCTCTCTGTGAGAGCGACGGTCAGGCGACCTGCAGGCTCCACTGTCACAGTGAGACAGGTGCTTGTCCTCACGGCACGTCACGTCGCTGGTTCCAGCCGTGGCTGGCACCGGCGAACGGGGGGACCTCTTCCCAGCCTCAGCTCGTGGCCGGTCGTGGACCGTCAACGTCCCCCGGGTAGCCAGCTGGTCGCCGCGAGAGCGAGAGCTGGTCTGGTGAGAGTCGCGTGAGCGGCTGTCACCAGTCTTCCGCCCCGTGCCGTGAACCTGACGCTGAGCGGGCTCAGAGGTCTGGTTCCTGGCTGCACGGTCGCTGGTAGGCGACCGTACACTCGGTACCTCCTGCGAACGAGAGGCCGAGATGGACCCTGATGCAGTGGCAGAACCACTGACACCAGGCGAGGAAGTACCGGTGTTAGCCGGTACCCCTCTGGTCCCCGTAGTCTTCTTCCTTGCGGAAAGAAGAGACGGGCCCCGCTCCGAAGGAGCAGGAGGACCAGCGGAAGGCAACCCTCCCGTCCACCGAGGTGAGACGGGTCCCGAGAAGCTCCCGAGGGAGACTTCTTAGGAGGGAGGAGGCAGCCTTCTTCTTCCTCGGCTGTGAAGCCTTAGAAGTCGAAGGGGAAGAGGCGGCAGCCAACGACGATGAAGAAGATGAAGACGACGACGACACCTTCCTCCTCTTCTTCGTCAGCTTCCTCAGGACAGACGTAAGATCTGCTATCCAGGGCGGAGCCGGGGCTGCTGTAGCCGAAGCCACAGGGCCCGGACGCACCTGTACAGACGACCAAAGTCTGGGGTAGTACCACCACGAACAGGGACGACGTCAGCAGGTATGGGCATCTCAGGAACAGCAGCACAGCCAGCACAGCATCGGCAGGGGACAGCCAGCGCAGCAACGGCAGGGACAGCCAGCGCAGCAACGGCAGGGACAGCCAGCGCAGCAACGGCACCCAGAATCGGCAGGTACGGCAGGCAGCACCGGAAACACAGGAAGTGGAGCAGCAGCCAGCAACATCCTGGTACCGGCGGCAGGTCCAAGGGCGGGCGATTGCTCTAGGGCAGCGGAAGTGTGGTCGCGGCAGCGCGGCAACCACGAGCGGCGGCGGCACGCCCCCCTCTCGGTACGGCGAACGGCACTTCACAGCGGCTGTAGGCAAGACTGTTACCACGTGAGGCGAGTACACCAGGTGAGGAGGGACGTCGTCACCTGGAGCGTGGTCACCACTCCATGGGTGACCGCAGTAGGCCCAGACATAGAACCGCAGCCCCTGGACACTAGCACGCCCTGCAAATGGAAGGACGCCCATACCTCACCAAGGTCCACCCTCGTGGCAGTAGCACCTGCGGAAATAATAGTAGTAGTGATTAGTGGGGGGGAAGTCCCCTCGCGCGGGGGGGGTGAGCCCCACACCGAATGAGTGGAAGACCCCGAATACAAATGTACATCGGGCACCGAGCGCCCTCCCCCGCGCTCGACGGATCGGGCAAGAAGAAGAAACCCAGATAACCTCCCCCCCACGAAGGGGGAAGGGCCATCTGGGGAGCTGAGCGGGGGGGGGGGGGGGGGGGGGGGATCTCGTTCCCCACCCCCGCACAGCACCCCTGTACCCAACAATAATAATAAGAGCCCGAGAGCAATCGTGCCCTCGGCCCGAATGCAAGGGCATAAGGATCAAATCCCTGACTGAGCGGAACTTGAACCAAATAAATATTGATGCAATCAATAATAATATGAAAATGAAAAAGAATACTGCGCTTGCGATTTCACTTCATACAAAATAAAAAGGGGAAGGATCAATTCCCGGGAAATAGCGGAAACATTGATCCAAGTAAATAATGCAATCTCAATAAAATATGAAAATGAAAAAGAACTGCACTTGCGATTTCACTTCATTCAAATAAAAAAGGGGAAAGGATCAATTTCCGGGTAAGAGCGGAAACTGATCCAAAATGAGTATTGCTACAATCAAAATAAATATGAAAATGAAAAAGAATACTGTACTTGCGATTCCACTTCCATACAGAATAAGATTTGGTGCCGAGCGCATTCGCTCGGCAACGAGCATACACAATACGAGGATCATTTCTGGGAAAAATGAATTCCCGCACTTACGCCCTTCAGTCCCGGCACTCGGGTAATCGGAGGGCGTGGAGAAACCAAGATCCTTTAATTCACAATTGAATTCAATGGAAATAAATATGAAATGATTGTACTTACAATTCAGTTTCACTAGATAAATAGAAAAAGAAAAACACAACCATGCGAAAGCAACGACGATGAAGCGGGCAGAGAGCGATGATACACGTCCCAGTCGCGCGCGCGCGCCTGTCGGACAAGCAGTTAACTACCGAACCCCTTGTTCGAAAGCTTACGACCTATCCAGCTGCCGCTAGTACCTTCCTATTGTAAAAGGACCGAAGGTTTGTATGCCGTGTCGGAACAACTGAATTCATTCTTACCTTGTAATCGGCGGTTTTTATCCTTACTGCCATCACAAACTGAAAACTCCACAGTGCTTATTTGATTGTTATTATACACATTTTGGTCTCAGTTCAGCACATTGCACTTTAAACCCGTTGCTGTTCCTGGTTTAAGCGCCGCGCGCCATAAACACAATACGAACAGCAGACGACGACAGACGACAAAACTGCCAAGTTTTATTCCCTAAACTGTTTACTTTACTCGTTATTTAGTTTAAACAATTTACTTGTTTATTTAAAAATAAAAAGATATTGTTATGTTACAATAAAGTTTCATACATACTTACCTGGCAGATATATACATAGCTAAGACTCCGTCGTCCCCGACAGAAATTCAAATTTCGCGCCACTCGCTACAGGTAGGTCAGGTGATCTACCGGCCTGCCCTGGGCGGCAGGACTAGGAACCATCCCCCACGTTTTCTATATATTTTCTCTCTTCCACCTGTCTCCTGCGGGGAGGCTGGGTGGGCCTTTAATTGTATATATCTGCCAGGTAAGTATGTATGAAACTTTATTGTAAACATAACAATATCATTTTCATACAATCAACTTACCTGTCAGAATATATACATAGCTGATTGGCACCTTTCGGTGGAGGGTAAGAGACAGCTACTATATGGAATAGACAGGTAAACAACATATGTTGTAGGTATAAATAAAACCTTGGTTCCTACCTGATAGGTGGTAGACTTCATGGGTGTTTGCCCAGTAGTCTGCATCACCTCAAGAAACTTTAGCGAGATATATGATCTATGGCCAAGAGTCTTGTGGTGGTCTGCCGATGGGGTCTTATCCGCTTACTCTGGCAGAGCCTAAAAGGACTTTGTCAATGGGTGCTGATCCACTTATATGACAATACACCTTATGAAGGAGCACACAACCAATCCCGACCACCTGATCCTAACCATATGTTAGAACTAAGGATTGTTCCGAGTTATCCCCGAACTCGTCACAACAACCGTAACTCAAAACCACTACGCACACATACATAATTTCAAAAAAAAAATTATACTCATCTAATTAGATATGACAAGATTCTCTTACTGAACAACATAGACGGCCGCCCGTGCTAAACCAAGTCCTCCAATTGTTCGAAGAGAGACTAACCAGACCATATCCAAAAAGAAGCAAAGTATATACATGTAAGGATTGGTGTCGGCTCCGTACCCAGAATCGTATCTGCCGATACGAAAGGACCTAGAGAAAAACACTTCTCATATGTCACACGAACGTCTTTCAAGTAATGAGATGCAAAAATACTGAGTTTGCATCTCCAAAATGTCGTTATCTATGATGTTTTTAAGCGGACATATTCTTATGAAACGAGAGAGACGTCGCTACAGCTCTCACTTCATGAGCTTTAACTCTCAACAGTTGTAACTGTTCGTCAGAACAGACCTTATGAGCGTCTGTAATGACGTTCCTCACAAAGAATGCCAGCGCATTCTTGGACATCAGTCTTGTGGGGTCTTTTACCGCGCACCAAAGACCTTGTCTAGCAGCCTCCATCTGATGCTTTCTCTGAAGGTAGAACTTCAGAGCTCTTACAGGGATAGAGACCTCTCTGCTTCTCTGCCTACGAGACTCGATATGCCTTTGACTTCGAATGACTTAGGCCAGGGATTCGTGGGATTCTCGTTTTTAGCTAAAACAGGGTCTTAAACGAGCAAATAGCTGAGTCTCCCCTTGAATCCTACTTTATCCTGCAGAGCATGTAATTCACTAATTCTCTTTGCCGTAGCTAAAGATATAGGAATAGGCATTTTCTGGTGATGTCTCTAAACGATGCCAGATGAGGAGGTTCGAATCTTTCAGATGAAAGAAACTTGAGGACTACGTCTAGGTTCCAGTTCGGAGGGACCGGTTCCTTCGACTTTGAAGTCTCAAATGACCTTATGAGATCGTGGAGATCTTTATTATCTGCCAGATCTAATCCTCTATTCCTGAAGACAGCAGAGAGCATACTTCTGTATCCCTTTATTGTGGATACAGCTAGATGAGATTGTTCTCTCAGGAATAGAAGGAAATCAGCAATTTCCGCTATAGAGGTAGTGGCGGGAGGACAACTTCTTGGATCTGCACCACTTCTAAAAAACCTCCCACTTCGAATTGATATAAACTTCGAAGTGGAGGTTCTGCGTGCTCTCGCGATCGCGCTTGCCACTTTGCGAGAAAACCTCTCGCTCTGACAAGTCTTTCGATAGTCGAAAGGCAGTCAGAGCGAGAGCGGGGAGGTTTTGATGGTACCTCTTGAAGTGTGGTTGTCTGAGAAGATCCGTCCTTCTTGGTAGGGATCTTGGAAAGTCTACGATCCACTCTACCACCTCCGAGAACCAATCTTGGGCCGGCCAAAAGGGGGCTATTAATGTCATCCTCGTCTCCTTTGACGCCACAAACTTTTTCATTACTAATCCCAGTATTTTGAATGGAGGAAAAGCATATACGTCTACTCGAGACCAATTTAGCAGGAAGGCGTCTACCATAAGGGCTCTTGGATCTTCCACGACCGAGCAAAAGACTGGCAGCCTTTTGGAAATGAATGTGGCGAAGAGATCCACATGAGGTGTCCCCCACAGCGACCAGAGATCTAGACACACTTCCTCGTGTAGGGTCCACTCTGTATGAAGGACCTGGTTCCTCCTGCTGAGTCTGTCCGCCCTCACATTCTTTACTCCCTGTACGAACCTTGTCAGAAGGGAGATGTTCCTGTGCGACGTCCAAAGCAAAAGGTCTCTCGTCAGTTCGTAAAGGAACGAGGAGTGAGTCCCTCCCTGTTTTCGAATGTAGGCAAGTGCGGTGGTGTTGTCCACGTTTACTTGCACTACTTTGTTCGACACCAGAGGTTCTAGACTCTTCAAAGCCAGATGCACGGCGAAGAGCTCTTTGCAGTTTATGTGCCAAGTCACCTGTGCTGGTTCCAGGTGCCTGACACCTCTTCCGAGCCTAATGTCGCTACAACCTTTCTCCGACGCGTCGGGCGTACAACACTAGGTCTGGGTTCTGTGTCCTTAGAGAGATCCCTTTGTTCTCTTCCAGAGGGGGCAACCACCATTCCAGGTGCGATCTTATCTCCACTGGAATGGGAAATACGTCCGAAAGTTGTCCAGTTTTCCAACTCCAAGACTTCTTGAGGAAGAATTGAAGCGGACGTAAAGAAGTCTTCCTAGTGGGAAGAACTGTTCGAGCGAGGAAAGGGTCCCTAGAAGGCTCAACCATTCCCTCGCCGACGTATGTTCCCTTCCTTAAGAAGAGAGAGACTATCTGCAAACCTTTTGCGATTCTCTCTTGCGAAGGAAATACTCGAAAACCACGAGAATCCATCCGAATACCAGATAGACTAAGTCCATGTTCTGGGGGTCAGCTGAGACTTCTCGAGGTTCACGAGCAATCCCAACGCTTTGATCAAATCTAGAGTTAACTTTAGGTCCTCCAAGCACTGTCTCTCTGATCTGGCCCTGATGAGCCAGTCGTCCAGATACAGAGAGATATTTACTCCTTTGAGGTGAAGAAACCATCGCCACATTCTTCAACAGGCTTGTGAAGACCTGAGGAGCTGTGGGACAGGCCGAAACACAAGGCTCTGAACTGAAAGATCCTTCCCCCCGTCATGAAACGGAGGTACTTCTTCGATGAAGGGTGGATCGGGACGTGAAAGTAGGCGTCCTGGAGATCTAGAGACACCATCCAATCTCCTTGTCGTAATGACGCCAGGACTGAAGCAGAAGTCTCCATGGAGAACTTCTCCTTCTGAACAAATTTGTTCAGAGAGCTGACGTCCAGTACTGGTCTCCAGCCTCCCGAGGCTTTCGCAACCAGAAAAGGCGATTGTAAAACCCCGGGGGAGTTTTGATCCAGCACTAGTTCTATCGCTCTCGTCCCACATTTGTTCCACCATCGATCGAAGAGTATCCCTCAGCACAGGATCCTTGTACTTGGCTGTTAGTTCCCTTGGTATTGACGTTAGGGGAGGAGTGTTCAGGAAAGGGATACGATATCCCTTCCTTATGATAGCCAATGAAGACGCGTCTGCGTTTATAAGTGTCCAGGCCTCCACAAATCCCAGGAGCCTGGCACCTACTGGTGCTTGGAGGAGAGAAGCTTCATTTTTTTCCCTTTTTAAAGGGACGAAAGGCAGACCTACCTCTCTTCTCCGGAGCCTTCCTTCTTGCGGGAGGTCTGGAGGTCGGACCACCTCGAAAGGGCTGAACCCATGTACTCGGTCCTTTCTTGTCAGATGTAGAAGCAGGCTTCTTCTTCCTTGCTGACTGTGTCAGAAGATCCTGAGTCGCCTTCTCAGTTAAAGAATGAGCAATGTCCTTCACTAACTGAGAAGGGAACAAAAAGTCAGACAAAGGCGAATACAGTAGCGCTGCCCTCTGAGCGTGGGAGACTGCCTTGGTTAAGAAGGCCCCATATACCGTCCTCTTCTTTAGAAGACCTGCTCCAAACAATGAGGAGATTTCAAAAGAGCCATCCTGTACCGCTTTGTCTATACAAGACAATATGCATAAAAGGGCTTCAGGTTCGATTCCTTCCGAATCATGGGCTTTCTTGGACATCACCCCAAGGGACCAATCTAAGAAGTTGAAAACTTCCAATACATGAAAGAGTCCCTTGAGGAGATGGTTCCAGTTCAGAAATGCCCCAGTAATTCGTGAATTAGTTTGCGTTGCCGAATTGAGACCTTGTCGACGTGAAGCGTCAACTAAGGTCGAAAAGTCTGCTTCCGACGTAGACGGGAGAGCAATACCCATATTCTCTCCCGTCTTATACCAAATGCCTCTTTTCACCAGCTAATCTCGCTGGAGGCATGCAGAAGACCGTTCTTACCAGTCTTTCTTAGACTTCATCCACGAGTCTAAGGATTGTAGAGCCCTCTTCATAGAAATGGTGGGCTTCATTTTGAGAAAAGACGAAGGCTTCTCGTCTTAGCACTCGAAAAAACAGAGAGCGTGGAGAAGGAGGAGCGGCAGGAGTCAACTCGTCTCCATACTCCTCAAGAAGCAAGGCAGTCAAAACCTTATAGTTCGACAGTCCTTCTCTTCCTTGATAGTCATCATCCGAGTTTCCTTCCAACTCGGGATCTAAATGAGTCTCCGCTCCCCTTTCTGTACGTTCCTCTTCTGGAGGAGACAAACTCCTAATAGGAGAGGGGCTAAGGGAATGATAATCTTTCCTCTTTCCCGCTTTAATAGCCTTGGAAGGCGCCAAAAGTTCAGGCTTCTCTTGATAATTAGAAGACGCTTCCCGCTTGGATGACGCTTCTCGTTCGCCAAGCGTCCTGGCTGACGCTCTCGCTTACTTGGCTGCTGACGTCTTGATGACGCTCGCGCCTGGAAGACGCTCCGCTCTCCAAAGGCGTCCTACTTGGCGTCAAAATATTGGTCGGAGCTTCACGTCTACCAACAGTTTTCAATGACGCTTCATGTCTAAAAGACGTCTTACGTCTCTCTGGCGTTACGAAACTTTCGTAAGCAACCGTTCTCGCTCTCGAACCCGAAGCTTCTGTAAGATGTTTAGAAGCTTCACGTCTGCATGACGCTTCTCGTTTAGCAGGGGAGAGAGGACGAGACTTCTTGATTGGCAGCGCAACGTCCTTCTTACGAGGCGCTAAAAACTCCACTAGAGAGGTCAGTTGCTCTTGAACTACCATAATAATTCTCCTTGACGCTTCTCCCACGTCCACTGCATGACGCCTTTCGTCATCACTCGGGGGAGAAGTAGGAAAGGGTACTTCTGCGTACTCGTCGGGTGACGCTGACGCCACCTTCGCCTTCTTAATAGAAGAGGGAGCGTCATCTGAGAAACGCTCTGGGCTCGAATCTATTTCGGGTTCTTTCATATGACGCTTCAGAGGTCTCGACAAATTCGACTCCTTCCACCCTCGTTTAGGTGAGGGAGAGGGAGAGGAGGAGAGAAACACTCACGAAGGACGCTTTTTCTATAGCGCCCTTGAGCAGCCTGCCACGAAGCAGAGCTAGCTGAAGGGACGTCTGACCGTTGGGGATTCCCCACGACCTCCTTAAGGCTTTCGACTTTCCTTCTCCTCTGGGCATGGGAGCTTGGAAGAGGTCTAGGCCGTGGGAGCGTCGCAGGACGATCAAACGCCCCCACAACACTGGGAGAGAACACTTCACTGTAATGCTCACTTTCACTAGCCTTACCTTGTAAGTCCGCCATCTTGGACTTCATGTCTCTAATCGTAGCTTTCAGATTGGCGATTCCGAGGCCGATTCCGAAAGTACACTTTGTGAATGAGATACATAGGGAGAATCTACATCAGTAGGATTAGAATTATCAGTAAAAGGCTCAATAGGCCTTGAACTCACACCTTTCAGACGTCTAACCCTATCCCTCTCTAACTTCTTCTTAAATAAGAAGTCAAAGTCTTCCACTCTTCTGCATTTAATCCCTGCATTCCTTACAAGTATTATTAGCAGAACACTGAAACCCCCTACATTTACGGCATACAGTGTGAGGATCAACCGAAGCTTTCGGTTATCCTCACCCTGCAGCCTACATTCACGCACATTCGCACACTCACATTTGAATCAGACATACTGAGAAAAATCCAAAAAAAGCAATTCCAAAACCAGTCCACAGTAGCGAATGCCAAAACACGATCCAGATACGTCACCAAAAAGCCGAGAAACGATGATCAAAGGATGAAATATGAATCTAAGTCAGGAGGTAATAGCAACAATGTTGATACCACCGGCAACAGAGAAAATATGATAGAAAAACGGGGATGGTTCCTAGTCCTGCCGCCCAGGGCAGGCCGGGTAGATCACCTGACCTACCTGTAGCGAGTGGCGCGAAATTTGAATTTCTGTCGGGACGACGGAGTCTTAGCTATGTATATATCTGACAGGTAAGTTGATTGTATGAAAATTTTGATTTAATTCATGTATATTATCCCTTTTTTGCAACCAAATTACCCCGAAAAATTACAGATATTTCTAAAGTAGATAAAATCAAATGTTTCTAACGTTTTCGTACATCTGGCTGCCGAAAACCATAGAGGAACAAATACGGAAAAGTGCATAGAGGAACGACTACTTTTTTTGTTTTTGGCTTTTTTGTTTTTGCTAGCACTTTTCATTGATTTCAGTCTTTATTAGTATTTGAATTTCTTTAATAATCGTATGCCAGAAATAAATGTAACCTTTAATGTTTGCATGCTTAATGTTTGCATGCTAAGAATGGCAAAATCATCGTTGCCACATTAGCGGAGGCTTCACACATACGCCGTTCCATTATTATAAACTGTTTCCATGAATTCTAGTTGTCATAGTAATACAATAATGATAAAATTGCTTTAATATTTATGTATATATACTTCCAATACATAGCCTAATTTCACCAATTTCAACGTTTTGTAGTCATATACCCAGTTTGGAGGGTCAACACATACCGAATGGCAACAGAGAGAGAGAGAGAGAGAGAGAGAGAGAGAGAGAGAGAGAGAGAGAGAGAGAGAGAGAGAGAGAGAGAGGCGGAGGAACGAAGAAGAAAAAAAAGGGATGGCGGTGGAGGGGGGGGGGGTTGGGGAGAGGGAGGGTAGGTGGAGCTTTTATACGCTGTTCGTATCCATCTTTCTGCATAATGGAGTTTTTGTCTCTTGGTACAAGGACAAGTGTCGTTATTCTTTACGATTAGTGATTCACGATACCCTTATAAATTACGGCACTGGGGTGTAATGCACTATAGCAAAATCTCGTTCTGTTAAGAGTGTTCGTTACAGAAATAGGTATTGCCCAAAAACGTGCTTGCACTGTCTCTGAAACCCATAGTAGACATGCTGCTTAGTTGTCAATCAAGTTTTTATAACCAAGTATTTTTTACAAGCTAGCTATTGAATAAATTTGTATTTTTCTCAGTCAAAACATATGCCCCTCAATGCTAACTTTCCTCTTTTAACGACTTTCTGGTCATTGCAAATTCGGCCCCATAATTTCTTATGGTGCGAAAACAGACAGAGGCCCATGGACCGAAAACGATTGCGTCACACTACGGCGATAATCCAGCAGTAAAACATCTTCATATATCCAAAAAGTAAATAATAAAGATATATGCGCATTACAATTATAACAATTACATGTATAGCTGATAACAATCTGCATGAATAACTGGTAAACTGTTCTGCAATGACAGTTGAGTATAGCAATTATTTACAATAGGTACGAAAGTCAAGATGTCGTGACGTCATAATACAGAACTTAAAAGAACGTTCTAATTCAGAAAAATAATTACTTAAATTTGAGTCAGAGTCGAGTTACTTTTTCAATAACGAATATTTTCAAATTAATCATCATAAATATGTAAAATATTGATGTTTTACTACTTATTTAAAAATTAGCTAAGAGCACGCTTCTCGTCATCTTCTACCAAAACAGCTGTTTACTCCTGGCTTGTTTGTGGTGAGAAATCGTGTTTCGATTGTTGTGATAAAAGTGCTCCAGCGTCTGTGGGTACAAGTGGTGTGCGGATTTATCACAGGAAATGGAAAGTTTGTTGACACAAGCGACTCCGTCCAAACATCGAGATGGCGCGTCAATCTTCGAAACATTTTAGTTGTAAGTAAAAAATTTCTAAAGCGTTTTGGTGAGATTTCCACTGCCGTGGGGGGCGCCATTTTCAGTACCCTCTGTTTAAATCTTAAAATTTGGCCTTAATTTCCAACTTTGGAGAAAATACTTACTTCGAAAGGAGAGTAGAGGTCTTTAGCTCCGTTTCTCACCAACAACAAGTCGCGACTGATGCCCATCTCGGGTGTCAGGACGCGTTTATAATGTACTTTTTCGGAGGGTGGCTAGCGTTGATGTAGGTGGCCTGCTTGGCCTGCTGTGATATTTTACCCTACCCAGTTTGGATGGTAAAACATACCAATTGACAACACTGATAAACAATTGAAGAGCACAAAATGCTCCAAAATGCCGCAAAGAATGCCATAGTCCCCTAAGATAAGTACTGGTTATCAAAATTGTTGTGATAAAAGCGTCCCAGCGTCTATGGGTACAAGTGGTGTGCGGATTTAGGTAGCACAGGAAATGGGAAGTTTGTTGACACAAGCGACTCCACAAACATCGAGATGGCGTCAATCTTCTAAACTTTTTTATTCGTAAGTATTTTAAAAAATTTTGAAAGCGTTTTTGGGGTAGTGTGCACTGCATTGGCCACACTTTTCATTACCCTCTGTTTAAATCTTAAAATAGGCTATGGCCTTAATTTCTAACTTTGGAGAAAAAATACTTCGAAAGGAGAGTAGAGGTCTTGAGCTCCTCTTATCACCACCAACTCATGACTGATGACCATCTCAGTGTCAGGACATGTTAAAGTACTTTTTTGGAGGGTGGCCAAAACCACGGTAGTCGGTGAGTTGGCTAGTCAACTCAGTTGTTTACCCTTAATAGGTATAGGCTAGAGTGAATAAGGCTGAGCCACGCGATGACGATGGCTCCACTGCGGTGTTTTCCCCCTAGAGGCTAACATGACAATTTGTCCAAAATTGCATTTTTCCTAACTATACAAACCTGAGGTCCTTTTACAATAGGAAGGTACTAGCGGCAGCTGGATAGGTCGTAAGCTTTCGAACAAGGGGTTCGGTAGTTAACTGCTTGTCCGACAGGCGCGCGCCGCGCGACTGGGAGGTAAACAAATCACTTTTGCTTTTGGCCCAAGCAAAAACTGCAGAGTGAGGGGTGGCATGAGGTGGGGCTATGTGTAAAAGGACCTCAGGTTTGTATAGTTAGGAAAAATGCAATTTTGGACAAATTGTCATTTGTTCCGACACGGCATAAAAACCTTCGGTCCTTTTACAATAGGAAGACTCACTTCTTGGTGGGAGGAATCTGAGTCTTTGTGAACAGACTGGTGTTCGCCCAACCTTGGAAGTCTCCCTGGTCGTAAGAGCGAGGGAGGGATCCAAGCCTCTGTCCGATTGATCGGGGTGTGCACCGCAGGATCAATGGTCAGACCTCTGGACCGAGTACTAAGAGAGAGGCAAGCGTATCTCTTCGTACCAGCAATGTAAGAACTTGTTCCTGTACAGGAGCAAATATAAAGTCATGGGTTTGACTCTTGTAGGCATCCACTTCCCCCCCCTTGTAGGAGGAAGTGGTGGATATTCTGCTCCTATCCCTAGTGAAAGGGATTGGATGGGGCTCTGTCATATAGCTCACCTGCATCTCGTCCTCATCCAGCGTAGTGACGACCGTGCCCTCTGCCCACAGGTAGAGGAGGAGGAAAAGATGGGAAGAGGGAGCCAGTCACTCACTCACTCACACATCCATCCACACAGTCACACAGGACTCGATGCTGTTTCAGCCTGCGAGGGTCTGGGTTAGCTAACAACTTGTGAGCAGCCACCACGGGTCCCAAGGAAAAGGTATCCAAGGACCTGTGGGCAATATCCCGAAGGTAGAAGGACGTAAAAGGTAGTCTGGTTAGACCAGACCCCTGCCTTCAGGACCTGCGCCACGGAGAAGTTCTTACGAAACGCCAACGAGGGGCCAATACTTCTGACTTCGTGAGCTCTCGGACGGGACGTACGGATGTCGTCACTACCATCAGCCTCATACGCCCTCCTGATGACCTCACGCAGCCAGAATGAAAGAGTGTTCTTGGATACTTTCTTTCTTGGTTACCCCGGTGCTAACGAAGAGGCGTCGACACTCAGGCCTGAGGTGTCGAGTTTTCTTCAGATAGCGCCCGTAGCGCCCTCACAGGACAAAGCAGCATCTCATCCGCATCATTATCGGTGAAGTCCATTAGGGAGGGCATCTTGAAGGACTCGAACCTGTCGTCAGGGACCGACGGTTTCTGAGTCTTCGCAACGAAGTTCGGGACGAAATCGAGCGTCACAGATCCCCATCCCCTGGAGTGTCGTACATCATAGGAAAAAGACCATGAAGTTCCCCTACTCTCTTCGCCGATGCCAGGGCCAGCAAGAAGAGGGTATGAGGGTCAGATCCCTGTCTGACGACTCTCGGAGTGGCTCGAAACAGCGTTCGAGTCAAACTCCTAAGGACGAGAGTCACATCCCACGCAGGGGGCCTGAGTTCCCTAGGTGGGCAAGACCTTTCGAAGCTCCTCATAAGCAAGGAGATCTCGAACGAGTTCGAGATGTCCAATCCCCTCAGTTTCAGGACGAGACCAGGGCGGCTCTGTATCTTTGACTGTGGGGACTGAGAGGAGCTTCTCTCGGCGAAGAAAAACGAGGAAATCCGCTACCTGCTGAAGAGTGGCTCTGAGAGGAGATAGACCCCGTCACGGACACCAACCACAGAAGACGGCCACTTCCCCTGGTACACAGCTGCAGAGACTGACGGACGTTTCCAGCCATCTCTGTTGCTGCGCTATGAGAAAAGCCTCTCGTTCGCAAGAGATGGTGGATAACAGCCAGCCGTGAAGACGTAGGGACTGGACTGCTCGGTGGTACCGCTCGAACGTGTGGCTGGGCGAGAAGTTGTGCCAAGGGGGAATCTCTCTCAGTTCTCCTGCGAGAAGAGCCAGCAGGTCGGATACCAAATTGGCCTGTGGCCATTTGGGAGCCACCAGGATCATCCTGAGATTCGGGTGTGACCAGTGCTCGATGATCACCTTGCGAATCAGGCTGAACGGGGGAAAGGCATAGACGAAGAGGTTGTCCCACGGGTGTTGAAGAGCGTCCTCTGCAGCTGCCATGGGTCCGGCACGGCCGAGAAGAACACCTGGAGCTTCCTGTTGTGCCGGGTGGCGAACAGATCCACGACTGGTCGCCCCCACAGGTCGAAGAGCCTTTCCGCACGTCCTGGTGTAGAGCCACTCGGTCCCTATCACCTGATTCCCGACGGCTGAGCGTGTCCTGCTACTACATTCCTCTTCCCTGGAATGTAGCGTGCCGACAGCTCTATTGAGTGTGCCTCGGCCCACTCGTGCACCTGCCGAGTCAACTGGTACAACGGGAGAGACACTAGGCCCCCTGTTTGTTGACGTAGGCCACTACCGTGGTGTTGTCGCACATCAACACCACTGAGTGTCCCATCAAGCGGTCCTGGAACTCTTGGAGATGCGAGGAACGCTGCCTTGAGTTCCAGTACATTGATGTGAAGGTGCTTGTCGTTCTCGTCCCACACTCCTGAAGTCAGCAACTCCTCCAGGTGTGTGCCCCATCCCTCGGTCGATGCGTCTGAGAACAGCTGCATGTCCGGGGGGGGAGTGCGCAGAGGCACTCCTCTTAAGAGGTTCCTGTCGTCCAGCCACCAGGCTAGGTCCTGCCTCACCTCCGGTGGTCAGTGACACTGGAAAAGCTTGGGGGATCCGTCGCCGTGACCAACTCTCCTTTAGTCTCCACTGAAGAGACCGCAGGTGAAGACGCCCGTGAGGGACTAACTTCTCGAGTGACGACAGGTGTCCGATCACGACTTGCCATCGCTGAGCTACCTGTTCCTGCCGAGACAGGAACTGGTTGGCTGCCTCCCTGAATCTGCTGATCCGCGAGTCTGCGGGGAAGACTCGCCCTGCTACCGTGTCGATCAGCATACCCAGGTACTTCATCCTCTGCTTGGGCTCGAGATCGGACTTTTCGAAGTTCACAACGATCCCCAGATCGCGACAGAACTCGAGCAGTCGATCCCGCCCTCGGCACCGAGACATAATTCAAGGGTTCAATTCATGAAAAGAGAGGAAATCGCCGCATCTACGGCGATAACTCCATGTTGGTTCATAATTAAGTAATGAAAACTGAAAACAGTGTACTTACAGTTTCATTTTCAGTCAAACAAACCATTAGTAGAAAACACATATAAACAAAAGCATACGACGATGAAGCGGGCAGAGAGCGATGACGAACAGTCCTTCACACCAGCTGGCCGAAAAAAGCAAAAGTGATTTGTTTACCTCCCAGTCGCGCGGCGCGCGACTGTCGGACAAGCAGTTAACTACCGTTCTCCCCTTGTCGAAGCTTACGACCGTTCCAGCTGCCGCTAGCTACTTCCTATTGTTAAAAGGACTGATGGTGTATTACGTATCGGAACAACTGGTACACCGTCCCGTCGAGGATGAAGGTGGAGGTACTTTCTGGAGGACTGATGAATGGGTATTGGAAATACGCATCCTTCAAGTCCACTGAAAGCATGAAATCGTTCTCCTGATGGAGTCGAGCACTGAACAATGCCGTCTCCATCGTGAACCGGGTCTGGCGAACAAACCGGTTCAGAGGAGAGAGATCTATCACCGGGCGCCAGCCTCCCGTAGACTTTTCCACCAGGAAGAGTCGACTGTAAAAGCCGGTGACTGATCCGTGACAATTTCTACAGCTCTCTTGCTCAGCATGGTCTTGATCTCCTGTCTCAATGCTACGTCCTTCGATGACCCTGGAACGTACGACTGCTGTTGGACCGGGTTGGAGGTGAGGGGTGGCCGAGATTCGAAGGGTAATAGATATCCCTCCCATCCCGAAGGACATCTACAATCCAGGTCTCGGCGCCGTAGCGCTGCCAAGTTGCCCAATGGCTGGCCAGGCGCACCCCTCACTTCCGGCAGCAGGTGAGGGGGCACGCCGTCCCTAGCGTTTTCCCCCCTTCTTTGACTTCTTCCCAGAGCCTCCACGGGAGGAGGAGGAGGGCTGGGAGGAGGGCTGGTTACGGCTCCCCTTTGTAGAAGTCGAAGAAGACAGAGTCTTTCCCCGGGGCTTCGACGCAGCTACCGTCTTAGCCACCGAGGAAGCGCTAGCCGAGCTCTTTGACTTGGCCGCAGTCCGAGGCTGCCCAGAAGCCTTCGAGACTGCCTGGTGAACCAGACGGTCACTGTCGTCAGTGCGCCGTCTGTCCACCGCAGCGTCCACCATCTCTCCTGGGAAGAGAGACGTGGAACTCCGTAAAGGTCCGTTGCGAAGTCCCAACGCCGCTTCACGCCCGGCCGCCCTGGAAACCCGAGTAAGGACAGCGTCCCTACGTCGGAGAACCAGGTTGGCCCACAGGTTCACCGTCTGGTGGGCAAGGAAGGAGATGGCTCTTCCCCCAGACTGGCAAAGTCTCCTAAAGGCCGAGTCATCTTCGGGAGAAATTCCCCCGGAGTTGGCTGCGACCTTAGATACTGTGAGGGACCACAGATCTAACCAGGAGACGGCCTGGAAAGCTGCCATGGCAGTAGATTCCAGGCCGAGTGCCTCTTGCTGCGAGACCATAGGTTCTCGGACAGGAGCTGCTGCAGAGACACACCCGGAGTCAGCCTGGCTAACTCCGGGTTCACCTGTTTGGGCGGCATCGGGTCCATCAGATGGCAACGTTAAAAAACGCGCCGCTGTTGCAGCAGAGGAGGTGGAAGCAGCTTGCTCGACCTGCCAGACTTGAGAGAACCGTCTTGCCCGGAGACAAGCGATTCTACCTGGTCCAGCACTGAGTCGGCAAGCTCGGAACGCGGCAAACCCACCGTCGGTCTGGGTTCCCTCTTCGGGCCCCAGAACGACTCGAGCCGGGACGTGGTGGCTCGGATGGTGGGAGCGGCGATCCTTCCGCAGAGGTCGTTGTGCTGACGAATCAGCGCAATAACCTCGGCAAAGTTCCTCTGGATCTCAGGAGTGACTGCGTCCTGCGGAGTCGGACCATCCAGTCCCTCAAACAGGAGCATCTCCCGAGACCCTCCTCCCTCGAGGAACAGCGACAGACCCCTCTCGGTCTCCTCCAAACCACTTGTGCATACGACCTGGCTGGTCCGAGAACCGTGCCTGGTACGTAGGACGACGTGGTGGGATCCTGAGGGGCGCACCCCTCACGATCACTCCTCAATACCTCGCCCCTCCCGGTGTAACCCGAGGAGGTTGAAGGTATGGGAGAGGCAGACCTGACGCTCCCTCCTCGCTCGCTGGCAGAACCAGTGGGCTTGGAAGACTGCAGGCAGATCGTCAAACCCGCGGTGGCGATCGAGCTGCAGGCCTAGTCGAGCCGTCTCGCTGTGGAGAACGGCGGACCCGAGAAAACACAGCGGGGGGGGCCCCGGTCTCGTGTGTCAGAGGAGATGGTGGCTGGTTGCCGTTAACCCGATCGCTCTCTGTGAGAGTGACGGTCAGGCGACCGGCGAGCTCCACTGTCACGGTGAGACCGGTGCGTATCCTCACGGCGCGTCACGTCGCTGGTACCAGCCGTGGCTGGCGCGGCGAACGGGGGGGACCTCTTCCCAGCCTCAGCCCGTGGCGGTCATGGACCGTCACGTCCGCCCGGGTAGGGTAGCCAGCTGCTCGCCGCGAGAGCGAGAGCTGGTCTGGTGAGAGTCGCTGAGTGCAGCGGGCTGTCACCAGTCTTCCGCTCCGTGCCGTGAACCTGACGCTGAGCTGGCTCAGAGGTCTGGTTCCTAGCTGCACGGTCGCTGGTAGGCGACGTACACTCGGTACCTCTCGCGAACGAGAGGCCGAGACGGATCCTGCTGCCGTGGTCGAACCACTAACAGCAGGTGAGGAAGTGCCGGTATAGCCGGCACTCCTCTGGTCCCGTAGTCTTCTTCCTTGCGGAAGAAGAGACTGGGTCCTGCCCCCGAAGGAGCAGGGTGACCAGCGGAACCCCCCCGTCCCCCCTCACCAGAGCGAGACGGGCCCTTAGAAGTTCCCGAAGGAGACTTCTTAGGGGGGGGGGGGGGAGGCGACCTTCTTCTTCTTAGGCGGGGGAGCCTTAGAAGAAGAAGGGGAAGAGGCGGCAGACGACGACGACGAAGAAGACGATGAAGACGACGACGACACCTTCCTCCTCTTCTTCTTCTTCTTCGTCAACCTCCTCAGGACCGATGTCAGATCTGTCATCCAGAGCGGAGCCGGGGCTGCTGTTGCCGAAGCAACAGGGCCCCGGACGCACCTGTCCGAACACATCAGCATCGGGAGCAGCGGTGCCAGGAACAGGAACAACGTCAGCAGGTGCAGGCATCACAGGAACAGCAGTGGAGACGGCAGGAGCAGGTACAGGAACGCAGCAGTGGTCGGTAACGTCACGTCCGTGAACAGCGGAACTTGGGCATGGGCAGGTAACTGGCAGGTACGGCAGGCTTGTACAGGCGGTCCAGGTGGACGGACCAGCGGCACAGACACATTGGTACTGGTGGGAGGTCCAGGGGCGAGCTCTTCGGGCACACGAAGTCCGGTCGCGGCAGCACGGCAAACCCAGGCGGCGGCATCACACTCCCCCGTGGTACGGCGACTGGCCCCTGCACCGATGTAGTTGGTGTGGACAGAGGACCGCGTGCGGGGGGTGTACACCAGGTGAGGAGGTTGAAGCATAGCCAGGCGTTGTAAGGGTCGTGGTGGTGGTCGTAACCGTAGCATGCGTGACCGCCACAGAGCCAGCGAGATGGTAGAGCAACCCCTGGACACTCGGCACGCCCTGAGACCCAACGATGCCCACACCTGTCCGAGGTCGTCCTTCGCGGCAACCGCACCTGAGGAAGCAACCAGTCGGGTGATTAGCAGGATCCTCTACCCGCTCGCGCGAAGACGAACGGATAGAGGACCCAGAGTACAACTCGACATCGGGGATCTAGCGCCCTCCTCCACACTCGACAGGTCGGGCGTGAGGAGAAGGACCTAGAAACCCCCCCCACCCCCCCCGAAGGGGAAGCGCAAACGTGGGAGCTGAGCGGGCGGCAGGAAAGAAGACGAAGTGTCCGTAACCAAAGGAGTCGCGGGAGAGCTTTCCGACGACTCCTTTGCAGGCCTTCGCTTCTTCCTGCCTTCGTATAAAGCCCACTGCGCCTCCGACCAATTAGAACATAGCTACTTCACAGGGCTCGGCTCGGGTGCATTCGCGCCCCCCCCCCGACACCCGAGCGCACAAAATATGTGGATCAATTTCCGGGAATGAGCGGAACTTTCCGCATTTACGCCCTTCGGTACCCGGGCATAGTCTCCGGGGGGTAGCGAGGCGTGGAGATTCCATTATTGATCAATTCACAAATGAAGAAATAAGAGAGGAAATGATTGTACTTACAAATGATTCACACACAAACACAACCAAATACTCATGAAAGCAAACGACGAGAAGCGGGCAGAGAGCGTCGAACACACACGTCCACTCGCTGTGAGGCCGAAAGCAAAAGTGATTTGTTTACCTCCCAGTCGCGCGCGCGCGCCTGTCGGACAAGCAGTTAACTACCGAACCCCTTGTTCGAAAGCTTACGACCTATCCAGCTGCCGCTAGTACCTTCCTATTGTAAAAGGACCGAAGGTTTGTATGCCGTGTCGGAACAAAGGTTTTTTTTTTTTCTTATTTTTAAATTAATTACAGGAAGACCCACCCACCACATCACTTACCTTAACCAGTGGGTAATCGTTCGCTACATTTTTTTTCCCATAAAAGCTAGTGGTGGGTACCGTTGTGCTTTCATTTGAACCGACAGAACTTGAACTGCAGTTTAAATCCATCTTCTCCACCTCCGAGTTTAAATCCATCGTCTCCATCTCTGAGTTTAAATCCGTCTTCATCTCTGAGTTTAAATCCGTCTCCATCTCTGAGTTTAAATCCGTCTTCATCTCTGAACTTGGCGGGCAGTTTACCGGGTATACCTAGTCAGGCCTCCCTGGGTACACCTTGCTTGCCTCTTCTATAGTAGGCCTACGACAACTTCCTCGCCTCTTCTGTAGTCTTTTATCCTTTCCACATGCTATTTTCTCTTTGTCTCAATAGTGACTTCTAATCTGAACCAAAGAAGTGATAATACAGCGAAGACGTTCACAGTTCACCGGAAAATTGTTTGAACTTTGAGTGTACTAGAGGGTGAGTAGTAGTCATAAACAGCGAGTCTTTCTATGCAACGGCTCATCGTCCCCTTTATGCTATATAGTTCGCCTTTGTCATTGTTTGTACGAGTTTAACTTCAATTGATTCCATAATGATTTTCATAACATCTTTTCCATTGGTAATCTGTTATCTGCATAGATTCATGAAAAATGAAATGCTAACGATTCGTTCGTCCTTATCTTGCTCGAAGCTAAATAAACACCTGATATCAATTAATGAATAGTACCTAGCAGAAAGGCAAGAAATGTCTCAATTTGATATTTCCTCCTCTTATACTTTAAAAATTTAGCTTATTTACTTTTCAGTCCGGGGGCGTCACACCCATACAGCACGAAGGTGCCCGGGCCAACCCAAAATTTTGGTGTAAGGCAATATAAGCACTTGTGAAACGCCAAACCCTTTCACTGTCACTTTCAACTTTAGGTTAAAGAACAGTAACCCTTTCCATCTGGGCCGTGTTCAAGTCTACAGCCTTTTTTTTTTTTTATGGTTCTACAAAATGACATGCAGTCTTCAAAGTGATACGTGACCAGATCAGGGTTGCCGTTTTGAGGAATTTCGTTTACTATAGTCCGACAGATCTAAACTGATAGTGTTTACTTCCTTGAGAAAAACCCTGTTGCCAGTTCACTCTTAACCTTTAAATCGTCCCCCTCTTAAGTCCTCAGCCATCTCCCAACGAGGCAATATTTGGGACAGTACCTAATGAAACTGACCGTATAAATCCTAATCCGTAAACTCGATCCCTATTCTATTTGGTTATTACTTTTGAGACTATCTATTTTTATATTTGTTATGACTTATACCCTTATATTTTGCTTATTATATTAAATATTTTATATGATGATATTTTTCATTAAAAGTAATAAAAATCGGCAATTGCCATTCAGTATGTATGTCTTATGACATTTTCTTACAATCTTGCCAGTAGATTACTTCTATTTATTCTTTTTTATTATTTGAATTTTCCGTCTGCCATACTATCCATTTCCTAAACAAGTTTGTAATATTTTGGATTTCATTGCTCTTCATTTTAGGTTTCCCCCTCATTCTAATTCATCAAGTTATGATTTACTTGAATTTCATTTCCTTTTTCACTCACGGTCTAATGCGTGTAACAATTTTTACTTTTTATAAGGTTGTTGCACATAAACTCATCATTGGGAGAAAAAAATATATTTACAATAATTATCGCAAGAATTGTAATAATATGATTCTATACAAAATGTACATTACAAAGAATCTTCGTCATTAGATGATCTTACTTTAATAACAGCTATCCTTTGCAGCATCGCCTGTTTGCAAGTTTTCGGAATGCTTAACTGCATTTGCCCATTTCACAGCATGCTTTCTGTAGGAATAAATTAATTTTCCTAATGACTATTGTAAAAGCAAGAAGTCATTCTTTTTGGCGCTAGAGTTATAGACCGGGCGGTGGGGCTTGTACAAATGGTAGCTTAAGAGATAACTCCTTTAAACTTCATGGTTAAATAGGCTTGGCCCACCTGCATATCGCCTGTCAAAGGCAACAGGAAAAGTAGAAGCGTTGTTTTGAAACATCTGTCACGTTTATAAATGCGATTTCTCATTTTATTTAAAATAAAATTATAATCACAATATATGTGAACGCTTAAGTCCAACAAAACATGCTAAAAACTTTAAACTACCGATTTCTTGATTTATGTGTTATAAAGTAAGGTAATTTAAAACTGGGGACTGGTAAATGTGGCACCGGGTTTTTACCCAAAGACGAAAACAATCTATCAGTTTAGATCTGTCGAACTATAGTATGACTTTCTGGTGACATGTGGCAGCCCTCCGTGGCTTTTCCGACATCAGGCCACGGCACTGAGGAATAAAATTCTTCACTTTACCTTTTTATGTTTTATTATGAAAATAAAGTTATAAAACATATCCTGCTTATTTATAGAAATTAATTTTATTGAAATCCTTCATTTTTCTTCGTTAAAAATACTGTGTTAAGCTAGTGGTGTAACTTTTTTTACGTCACGGAAAATAATTCTACATCGGAAAATACGCATTCTAACCATTAAATTATAAATAACGCAAACAAAAATGAGAAGAACTGCTTATGGTAGCACTGCTAAAAGCCAATGTTATGTAAAAAAAAAATGCCATCGCTGGGCGGCTGGATCCAGATCATTATAGAAGGCAGAAGAATCAAACAACGTTGGAACGGGTAGTAAAACCTTGCATCACTGACCACGAGACAGTGGTAAACTCGGTTTGACAGTATGGCTAATTCAATTGATGTTGAATTCACTGACAAACTTTCCAAGAAAATATCTGGATAGCAATTACAAAATCAAGCTAAATTTCTGTATTGAAGCATTCAACCTATTTTTATCTGCTCTGGGAAGCAGGCGCCATTTTGATTTGATGCTTCCTCTCACCTCAATTGACGACTGCCTGCAGGCAGAATCAATCCATCAGACCATCACAAAAATTGACAAGATTGAGAATGAGGTCATTTTACCTAAAGGATCTGGATAAAGAAATTTTTTTGGAATACAGGGTATTTTGCAATGCATTTCATCGTCAGATGAATTAAGGTCATTGCAAGGCATTCATGAAATCTACTTGGGCATAGGGGAAAATAAAAAGTTGGAGCTTTATCCAAGTGTTGCGCAAGCATATCAAATTGGTGCTAACCTCACTCCAGTGTAATGTCATCTTGCTCATGTGAGAGGCCATTCTCTTCCCAAGTTACCTCAAGTTTGATAAGAGCTCCTTGAGGAGCATGATGAGTCAAGACTTGCACAAGTGATATGGTTTTAGCAGTTCAAGCCAAAAAACTAGGCCTACAGTCGCAAGATCTTCAGAACGTAGTAGACACTGGAACACTGCCTCCATTGACGTTAGGTGAAGATGGTATATTTCTTCGCATACTTATGAATGATTTATTTATGATTTCTCATCTGAAATTTTGCAATAATATTTACAATTTATTTGTGTGTATCAGCAGCAAGTTCGGTGTGCAACTGTAATTTGTGGATGTGCATAGAAAACTTTGGCAACATCGTAATTATGTTCGTCATAACAGGGAAATTAGAACAATTTTTCTATATGCTATGAAATTACTCCACAATCTCCAGTATATCTTCCCTGTCAACAGGCCTGGCCCCCTTAAATTTTGCCATAGCCACGGTCTAGATATCTGGACCGTGGCCATAGCATAACGACCCTGTCCTACGTAGTTTGGTTTTCCGCCATCATTGTCAACCAAGTCCAGTGATATTTGTATTTCTTTTCATTCATTATCTTCGTGACTTTACGTTGCACAGTTTATGATGCCAGAAAAGGACATAAGAATTCTTTCAGACAAAATAGAATCAAATTCGGCAGGTAAGCAAGGCATAATGAGTTTTATTTACCCATCCCAATTTGACGTCTTGTTAGCAGTAGATAGTACGCTTCCTTTTTAGCTACCTATCCTGCTAGTATAGGGGGATGCACCGCAGTGGATCCATCGTCATCTCGTGGATCAGCCTTATTCACTCGATATTTAATTGGTGAAACAAGAATACGATTACATTTTTAAGCATACCATTCAAAAGATTGAAGTTTCGTAAACATAATGTGATATATGAAAGCCCCATACGAACT
Source organism: Macrobrachium nipponense (assembly GCF_015104395.2). Lineage (NCBI taxonomy): Eukaryota > Metazoa > Arthropoda > Malacostraca > Decapoda > Palaemonidae > Macrobrachium > Macrobrachium nipponense. Next base: position 41,357,442 of record NC_061106.1, read on the forward strand.
AAAATAGGCATGTGAGGTCTTCGTAAAATATGTTTTCAAGCCGGTTTGAAATCCAATATGGCGTCCGCCGATTGAGGTGCCTTTCGTAACCGCTAAGGATCCAACATCTTTCCCAGCCTTCTCAGCACTCATTTGAACATTGTTAGCGTATATACGTAACGTTTATTGATCTTACTCAAGATTGCAGTTGTAATCAGCACAATAAAACAACATTTTGTTGCCTATATCAGTGAAAGTATGAAACTTGTTATTCCCGGGGTCATGGGTTGAACTGAAATTCATTTTGAGCTTGTAATCGGTGGTTTTAACCTTACTGCCATCTCAACTGAAACTCCACAGTGCTTATTTGATTGTAATTATACACATTTTGGTCTTAATTCACTCCAAATTGCACTTGAACTACGTTTGCGGTTCCTGGTTTCCAAGCGCTCACTCCACAAACACAGTTGTGGGCAGCACACGAGTACACGGTTTATGAGGTGCAAAGCTTTATTCCCTTAATTGTTTACTTTAGTTATTATTTAGTTTAACTTTACTTTGTTACTTCAAAATGTTTATTTAATTCATGTCTATTATCCCTTTTTAGCAACCAAATTAACCCCGAAAACTTACAGATATTTTAAAAGTAGATACGAGGAGACGGCGGCAAAATGACAAACAATAGAAGAGCGCGAACAATGCCGTAGGCACTGTTCACAGCAAAACTGTTGATATTTGAGTCAAGAATCTACTGGTTACTTATTCAGCAACGAATATTTTCAAATTAATAATCATGAATATGTAAAAAATTTATGCAATTCATGACCTTATACTGCCATTTAACTATTTATTTAAATAATTATCTAGTGCACTCTTCTTCCACCAAAACATCGTAGTTTCCTTGGAATTGGATAAGCCGTGGTTGGTGTCGTTGTTGACGATTGTTTTCTATGCCACCAATGTTTCCGTTTTCGACGTATAAAAGGATTGTTAGAGTTGTTTATCTAAATACATTTTGTCAAAAATGGGTTCTCAACAGAACTTCCAAAAGGCCAGAGTATGGTAGATTGGTGTTTGCAAGAAAATTAAGTTTGGTAGACTAGGGCAGCGTATAGTAGCAGTATGTCAAAATAATCGTCATCTCCAACGCTGTCAGGGAGGGCTAAACATAATCATTTTTTTTAATGGGTGGGCATGATATATATATATTATCTATATATATATATATATAAATATATATATATATATATATAGTATATATATATATATATATATATATAGATATATATATTTTTTTGGTCATCACATATGAAATATCATATGTGTATATACACTTGTTTCTCCAGCTCTATGTTTAATTTATCAATAATTGTTTATGCATGCCATATTTTAGTGGATATTTTTTTAAATCTTTTTTTAGAAGTCTGTACAAGTCTCCCGCTGCATCGCACTGCGATAATGCGAATGATTTTGGACATCTGAGTTTGTCTTCAAAATATCTCATATTCGTAGGTGTACAATTGTTCATTGTTCAACCCGAATTAACAGATGTGTCAAAAGACATCGCCTACTCTCCGACCTGACAGCTCTACTTCCAAATGTTCAGCCCATGAGAAGCAGTTCTTCAGGCGGCTTTCCCCTGTGTTTTCATTACTGAAGAACGCCCCGCTTTCATTGCAACTACGACTTCTCACCGGACAGCAATGAAATAGCGGTTAGCGTTTTCAGTCATTTGTAAGCACAGGTTATGAATCTTGAGAATCCTCTCGATTCGTCTGTGAAGACGTAGGTTGCATTCAATATCTACCTTCGTCTTCAACGGTTCATAGTGTTGTTTCTCCTTAGCTGAGATTCAACAACTATGAGATGTTTTGCCTTCAGGGACCCTCGGTCTCTAGAAGGCAATTGACTTTCGCCTGTTGGGCACATGCCTTAAGAGAATCATCACCATCGTTGTCCGGCATTGGTGACAAACAAATACATTATTTGTTTGGTCTCTCAGCATAACCCTTTAAAGGCGAAGGTCACGTGACTTACTCGGATGCTTGGACAACTTGCCTCCTACCGAACGCAGTCAGTCGGCAGCTGTCAGAGCGCCCGAGTCAGTTACGAACTACGCTGTTGACTTAGTTCGGTTGTTACAGAGCAATCATTACTTCGTTTTAATAGCTTGTCACAGTACCCATACCATCGACAACCACCATGGAGTGTCGGTGTCCTATCCACTACCGAGAACTTCGCTGCATGGGGATAGGAGGATGCGAGAGACTTCGTGGCAAACGGACAGACCAGTATGGGTACTGGACATCACCGAAGTAGAGAAGAGGGATAGGTCATGCGACTATTCCCTTCTTTTCCTCTGAGGAACTGCATGACTTCTCCTGCGAAGTCAAGCATCCAGGGGATGGGGATCCGTGACGCTCGATTTCGTACCGAACTTCGTAGCGAAGACTCAGAACCCTTCGGTCCCTGACGATTGGTTCGAGTTGTTCACAATCCCCTCCCTAATGGACTTCACCGCCTTCGATGCGAAGGAGATGCTGCCTTGTCCGCAAGAACTTCTCCGTGGCGCAGGTACTGAAGGCAGGGGTCTGGTCCAACCAGACCACATGCTCCTCCTTCTACCTTCGGGATATTGCCCACAGGTCCTTGGATCTTTTTCCTTGGGACCTGTGGTGGCTGCTCAACACGTTGTGTAGCGAACCCAGACCCTCGCAGGCTGAACAGCATCGAGTCCTGGTGTGACCGTAAGAATGGATGAGTGAATGAGAGTGTGACTGGCTCCTCTTCCCATCTTTTTCTTCCCCTCTACCTGTGGTTAGAGGGACACGGTCGTCACCTGCTGGATAAGGACAAGATGCAGGTGAGCTACTCAACAGAGCCCCATCTTATCCCTTTCACTAGGGATAGGAGCGTATATCCACCACTTCCTCCAACAAGGGGGAGGAAGTGGATGCCAGCTTGAGACAACCCATACTTTATGTTGCCTCTTGCAAACAGGGACAAGTTCTTGCTTGCTGGTACGAAGAGATACGCTTGCCTCTCTCTTAGTACTCGGCCCAGAGGTCTGACCATTGATCCTGCGGTGCACACCCCGATCAATCGGACAGAGGCTTAGATCCCTCCCTCGCTCTTACGACCAGGGAGGCATTCCAGGGATGGACGAACACCAGTCTGTTCATCAAAGACTCAGATTCCTCCCACCAAGAAGTGAGTCTTCCTATTGTTAAAGGACCGATGGTTTGTATTACGTATCGGAACAAATGACAATTTGTCGAAAATTGCATTTTTCCTAACTATACAAACCTGAGGTCCTTTACATATAGTCCCTCCTCATGCCACCCCTCACTCTGCGTATTTTGCATGGGCCAAAAGCAAAAGTGATTTGTTTACCTCCCAGTCGCGCGGCGTGCGACTGTCGGACAAGCAGTTAACTACCGTTCTCCCCTTGTTCGAAGCTTACGACCGTTACAGCTGCCGCTAGCTACTTCCTATTGTTAAAGGACCTCAGGTTTGTATAGTTAGGAAAAATGCAATTTTCGACAAATTGTCATTTCGGCAGTTGGCGGTCAGCTTGACTGCGAGGAGAGGAGCCACTTTGCTGTCGGCTGCGTTGGTGGATGGACGTGTTGCTCGCCTCTCTACTCGCTTCTTGTCATATGCTTTGTTTGCTTCACTGCTTGAAGGCCCTTCTTTTTTTCTTTCTCTTTCACTGTGTGTATTTGTGCAAGGATATATGTAAGTACGTGTGTGTTTTTGTATACAATACAGCGAATTGTGTGATTTTTGAGATTCGAAATGGAATCCCAAGAGCCGGAGAGACCCCCTCGCCCGCCCATCAGTCGCAGATTGTGCCCTGGCATGGAGGGCCGTAAGTGTGGGGCCTTTCGATCATCTGTTGAGGTTGACCCTCATGAGTTTTGTACTCGGTGTAAAGGGCAGGAATGCTCTCGCACCAAGACGTGATGTATGTGTTTTTTGGTCGGAGGAGCAGTGGGAGTGCTATGGGGGGAGGAAGAAGCCGCGTAAGGTGGCCAAGGAGTCGTCGTAGGGTTCTCTGGCTATGCCCTTGGTTACGGACACGTCGTCTTCTTTTCTCCCTCCATCTCAGCTCCCTCGTATGGCACCTTCTCCTCTCTCGATCAGTCGAGCATGGTGGGGGGGGGCGAGATACCCCAACATCCAGTTGTACTTGGGGTCCTCTGTTCGCTCGGGGTGGAAACTGTCCCCCCCAGGTGAGGGGAGACCCCCCACTAACTCACTCTACTTTTCCTTCCTCAGATCTGCTTGCCACGGGGGACGATCTTGGACGGGCCTGGTACTCGCTGGGGCTTCGAGGGACACCGACAGTTCAGGGGCTGCTGAGTCACCTGGTGAGAGGGGCCATGCTGGTAACGCACGGCCTGACCACCACAACTACGACAACGGTGTCCACGCCTGGCTACGCTGCTCCGCCGTACCTGATGTACACCCAGCACGTAACCATGGTGACCCCTACAGCTGCTGTGCAGGCGCCGCTGCTGGAGGTTATGATAGCCGCTGTGATGCTGCCACCTGGTTTTGCCACTCATGCTGCAGCCCTGGAATTCCAGTGTCCCAAGAGCTTTCCCCTGGACCTGCCTCCTGTGCAGAGGATGCCGCTGGTTCCTGCCCCGCCTCCTGTTCCTGAGTATGCTGCTGCTCCAGTTCTGGTACCAGTTCCTGCCACCGTCGTTCCTGCCGTGGTGTTGCTGCTCCCACCCCCAGGTCCTTCCGGACAGGTGCAGTCGGGCCCTGTTGCTTCGGCAACTGCCCCGGCTCCGTCCTGGATGGAAAACCTGACGGTGGTGCTGAGGAAGCTGACGAAGAAGAAGAATAGGAAGGTGTCGTCTTTCTCTTCATCATCGTCGTCGTCTGCCGCCGCTTCCCCTTCAACTTCTAAGGCCCCACAGCCGAAGAAGAAGAAGGTTGTCTCCTCCCCCCCCTAAGAAGGCTCGTCCTGAGACTTCTAAGGGTCCGTCCCACTCCGGTAGGACGGTTGGGACTTCTGCCGGTCCTCCTGTTCCTTCGGGAACGGGGCCCATCTCTCCTTCCGCAAGGAAGAAGAAGAAGGGGACCGTCTTCTTCTTCCTCTCCTGGCGCCAGAGGTTCTGCCTCGACGCCAGGTACTGTCCCAGCCTTTCGTTCACGAGAGATACAGAGTGTACAGCCAAGACCCACGCAACTGAGTCCACTCGGCGCCAGAATCCAGGCACGGAGCGGAACACTGGCCGTGGTCGCTCAGGCGACTCCCACCAGACCAGCTATCGCTCTCGCGGCAGTACGCTGGTACCCAGGGTTGACGCGACGGTCCCAGACAGGTCGCGGGCTGAGGCGAGGAAGCGGTCCCCTCGGTCGCCTGAACCAGCCTCGGCTGGTCCAAGCGGCGTGACGCGCCGTGAGGACAGGCCTCGTTCCCACTGCGACAGCGGACTCTGCAGGTCCCCTGACCGCCGCTCCTACCGGGACCAGGCGGAGAGGGGGACCAGCAGCAGCTCTTCTGGCGCTCGGGACTGTCGCTGCTGTTCTCGGTCCAGCCGCTCGACCAGGCCTGCAGCTCGATCGCCACCGCGGGTTGGTGATCGCCTGCACCCCCTCAGCACACCGGTTCTGCCGGTGGGCGTGGGTGGAGCGTCAGGTCTTCCTCTCCAATCCCTTCAACTTCCTTGGGCTTCACCAGGAAGAGCAAGGCGATCAGGAGTGATCGCGAGGGGCGCGCTCCTCGCGATCCCGCCACGATGCCCTATGAACCTGGCACGGTCCTAGGACCGACCAGATCGTATGCGCAAGTGGCAGGAGGAAACCTGGAGGGGTCTGTTGTGGTTCCTCCTGTGGAAGGAGGAGGGTCTCGGGAGGCATTCTCGCTGGATGGGCTTGACGGTCCTCCACAGGATGCAGTCACTCCTGAAATCCAGAGGTCGTTCGCAGAGGTTATTGCGCTGATTCGTCAGCACATCGACCTCGGGGAAGGATCGCCGCTCCCATCTTCCAAGCCCCACATCGGGTCTGGAGTTGTTCTGGGGACCTAAGAAGGAACCCAGGACGACGGTGGGTCTGCCATGATCGGCCTTGGCTGACAGCATACTGAGCCAAGTGGACGCTCTTGTCTCCAGACAGGAGGGTTCGCATCGGTCCGGTAGGTCTTCCGAGCTCCTTCCCCCACCTCTACAGAGGCGCTTCTACGTACCTTCAGAGGACCCTCTGCTGCCCAAACAGGTTACTCCGGAGCTAGCTAGGCTAACTCCGGGGGTGTCTCTGCAGCAGCTCCTGTCGGAGAACCTCTGGTTCTCGCAGCAAGAGGCACTTGCCTTGGAATCTACCGCAATGGCAGCATTCCAAGCAGTCTCCTGGATTGACCTGTGGTCCCTCACAGTGTCGAAAGTCGCGGCCTCCTTGGGGAACATTACTTCTGAAGGGGACCCGGCTTTTGTGAGATTGTGCCAGTCTGGAGGTAGGCCCATCTCCTACCTGGCCAACCAAACGGCTAACCTGTGGGGCAACCTGGTTCTCTGGTGTAGAGATGCTGTTCTCACCCAGTGACTAGGGCTTTTGGGTGTGAGGCGGCCCTGGGTCTTCGCAACGGACCGGTGCGGAGTTCCTTCTCTCTCTTCCCCAGAGAGATGGTGGCTGCTGCGGTGGAACAGCGGCATACTGACGACAGTGACCGTCACGTCCACCAGGCAGTCTCCAAGGTGGCTGCGCAACCTCGGACGACTGCGGCTAAGCCCAAGAGTTTAGCTAGCGCTTCCTCTGCTGCAAAGACGATTGCCTCGTCGAAGCCGAGAGGAAAGACTGTCTTCGACTTCTGCTGTAAGGAGTGATCACAACCAGCCCTCCTCCTAGTCCTTCTCTCGAGGAGGATCTGGGAAGAAGTCGAAGAGAGGAGGGAAACGCTAGGGACGGCGTTCCCCCTCACCTGCTGCCGGAAGTGGGGAGGTGCCTGGCGAGCCATTGGGCAACATGGCAGCACTACGGAGCAGAGATCTGGATAGTGAACGTCCTTCAGGAGGGATATTTACTACCCTTCGAGTCTCGGCCACCCCTCACCTCCAACCCGGTTCATCTGCAAACCTAAGTTCCTGGCTCGACCAAGGACATGATGCTTCGGCAGGAAGTAGAAGCCATGCTGAGCAAACGTGCTGTGGAGATCGTATGGGATCAGTTGCCGGGCTTCTACAGTCAACTTTTCCTGGTGGAGAAGTCCTCTGGGGCTGCGCCCGGTGATAAATCTCTCTCTCTTGAACCGATTTGTTTGCCAGACTCGGTTCACAATGGAAACAGCACGCTCAGTGCTCGATTCCATCAGGGAAAACGACTTCATGCTTTTGGTGGGTCTGAAGGATGTGTATTTCCAGATACCCATCCATCAATCCTCCAGGAAGTACCTCCGCTTCATCCTCGATGGGACGGTGTACCAGTTCAGGGCACTTTGTTTCAGTCTCTCAACCGCCCCACAGGTGTTCACGTGAGTGTTCACGCTGATGTCGGCTTGGGCCCACTCGGTAAGGATACGTCTTCTGAGGTACCTTGACGATTGGTTAGTCCTGGCGAGTTCCCGCTTGCAGTTGCTGCAGGACAGAGGGCGACTCCTCGAATTCTGCCACGATCTGGGGATCGTAGTGGATTACGAGAAGTCAGACCTCGAGCCCAAGCAGAGGATGAAGTACCTGGGCATGCTGATCGACACGGTAGCAGGGCGAGTCTTCCCCTCAGATTCGCGGATCAGCAGGTTCAGGAAGGCAGCAAGACAGTTCCTGTCTCTACAGGAGTAACCAGCTCAGCAGTGGCAGGTCGTGATCGGTCACCTGTCATCTCTCGAGAAGCTAGTCCCTCACGGGCGTCTTCACCTGCGGTCTCTTCAGTGGAGACTAAAGGAGAGTTGGTCACAGGCAAGAGACCCTCCTTTCTTCCCCATGTCCCTCCCAGAGGAGGTGAGGCAGGACCTAGCCTGGTGGCTGGACGACAGGAACCTCGTAAGATGAGTGTCTCTTCGCACTCCCCCCCCCGGGAGATGTTGCTGTTCTCAGACGCATCGACTGAGGGATGGGGCGCACACCTGGAGGAGTTGCTGACTGCAGGCTCGTGGGACCATCGCGACAAGCACCTTCACATCAACGTCCTGGAGCTCAAGGCAGCATTCCTCGCTCTCCAAGAGTTCCGGGACCGTCTGGTGGGACACTCGGTGGTGTTGATGAGCGACAACACTACGGTAGTGGAGTATGTCAACAAGCAGGGGGGCCTAGTGTCCCTCCCACTGCACCAGTTGACGTTGCAGGTGCACAAGTTGGCCGTGGCACAATCAGTAGAGCTATTGGCCCGCTACATTCCAGGCAAGAGGAATGTGGTAGCCGACAAGCTCAGCCGTCGGGATCAGGTGATAGGAACCAAATGGTCCCTTCATCCAGACGTGGTGGAAAGGCTCTTCAACCTGTGGGGGCGTCCAGTCGTGGATCTGTTCGCCACCCGGTACAACAGAAAACTCCAGGTTTTCTACTCGGTTGTGCCGGACCCATGGGCAGCTGCAGAGGACGCTCTTCAAGATCCGTGGGACAACCTCTTCCTTTACGCCTTCCCCCTGTTCTGTCTGATTCGCAAAGTGTTCAGCAGGGCGCTGATCACCGCGAACCTTCGGATGATCCTGGTGGCACCCAAACGGCTTGAGATTCCCCCCTGGCACAACCTCCTGTGCCAGCCACACGTAGAACGGTACCACCGGTCCGTCAAGTTCCTGTGTCTTCACGGCTGGCTGTTATCCACCATCTGTTGCAAGCGAGAGGCTTTTCTCGCAGTGCAGCAACAGAGATGGCTAGATACCTCAGACAGGTAGCGGATTTCTTCGTCTTCCTTCGCCGAGAGAAGCTCCTCTCCGTCTCCGCAGTTAAAGGATACATAGCCGCCCTGGCCTTAATCCTTAAACTGCGAGGTGTGGATATCTCCTCTTCTTTCGAGATCTCCCTCCTGATGAAGAACTTCAAGAGGTCTTGCCCACCCAGGGAACTCAGGCCCCCGGGGTGGGATGTGACTCTCGTCCTTAGGAGTTTGACTCGCAGACCCTTCGAGCCACTCCAAGAGTTGTCAGACAGGGATCTGACCCTCAAGACCCTCTTCCTGCTGTCCCTGGCATCGGCGAAGAGAGTAGGGGAACTTCATGGTCTTTCCTTCGACGTCAAGCATTCCAGGGGATGGGGATCCGTGACGCTTGATTTCGTCCCGAACTTCATAGCGAAGACTCAGAATCCTTCAGTCCCTGACGACCGGTTCAAGTCTTTCATGATCCCCTCCCTGAAGGATTTCACCGATAATGATGTGGATGAGATGCTGCTTTGTCCTGTGAGGGCGCTACGGCGCTATCTGAAGAGAACTCGGCACCTCAGGCCTGAGTGTCGACGCCTCTTCGTTAGCACCGGAGTTACCAAGAAAGAAGTTTCCAAGAACACTTTCTTTCTGGCTGCGTGAGGTGATCAGGTGGGCGTACGACGCGGATGGTAGTGACAACACCCGTACCCTTCGTCTGAGAGCCCACGATGTCAGAGGTGTTGGCCCAACCCTTGTGTTCCGCAAGAACTTCTCTGTGGTGCAGGTTCTGAAGACAGGGGTTTGGGCCAACCAGACCAGCTTCACTTCATTCTACCTTAGGGATATCACCCACAGGTCCTTGGACACTTTTTCCTTGGGACCCGTGGTGGCTGCTCAACAAGTTGTGTAGTCTTCCCAGCACCCGAGCGGACAGAACAGCATCGCATCCTTGTGTGACTGCGTGAATGGACGAGTGAAAGAGAGTGTGACTGGCTTCTCTTCCTCCTTTGTTCTTCTCTTCTACCTGTGGGCAGAGGGCTGCGGTCGTCACTATGCTGAACAGGAGGCCGATGCAGGTAAGCTACACAACTGAGCTCCATCCTATCCCTTTCAGTTGGGATAGGAGTGTTTATCCGCCACTCCCCAACAAGGGGGGGAGTGGAAGCCAACAAGAGACAAACCCATGACTTCATTTTTGCTCTTGAAGTAGGAACTAGTTCTTGCCTTTTGCTATTTATAAGGGGTACGCTTGCCTCCCTCTTATAAATTTGGTCCAGAATACTGACCACTGATCCTGCGGTGCACACCCCGATCAGCTGGGCAGAGGCTGGAATCCCTCCCTCTGCTCTTACGACCAGGGAGGGAACCAAGGTAGGACGAACACCAGTCTTTTCATAAGACTCAGATTCCACCCACCAAGAAGTGAGTCTTCCTAATGTTAAAGGACCGAGGGTTTGTATACGCATCGGAACAAATAACAATTTGTCGGAAATTGTATTTTTCCTAACTATACAAACCTGAGGTCCTTTACATATAGTCCCACCTCATGCCACCTCTCACTCTGCGTTTCCTGGGCCTAAAGCAAAGTGACTCCTCTCCTCGCAGTCGAGCTGACCGCCAACTGCCGAAGCTTACGACCGGTTCAGCTGCCGCTAAGTACCTTCCTATTGTTAAAGGACCTCAGGTTTGTATAGTTAGGAAAAATACAATTTCTGACAAATTGTTATATTTCGGGACAATTGGAAAATAATCCAGGGATTTCCCAGGAAATACAATTGTTTTTTCAGATATATTTTTATATTTTTATTGTTAACCATTCAGTCATTGTTTTACATGGATTAAAAGATAAAATCTTAATGATTGGGATAATAACCCCAACATTAATTTTTACTAGTATTTGATGTAAGAATATCAAGGAACACAACTTTAAGTGAGTTACATTGGCAAATTTTGTGTCATCTGTTAAAACATAAACAACTGATTTGGATTTTTAGTAGGCATGTATTTCTAGGAATACTAAATAGCTTTGCCCAACAACTATGATAATTAAGGATATCATACAGAAAACACTCTGACTCGATTGACACAAGTTAAAATCTGTTTTGAAAGCTGCATCATTGTAATCCATATGTTATAAAATGATAGATATATATATATGTATGTATGTGTATTTGTGTGCAACACATAGTATTTATTAGTAAATGAATATTTTACCATGTTATATCTCTAAAAATATTTGTTCCAACAAAGAAAAATAAAAATCAAATAATTCTGAAGAAGCTTCGATTATGAATAGAGTGGCTTCATGAAAAGATTTATTGAAAAATAAAGCACAAGTTAATATGAAATCTGATGTAAAGGCACATGAATATTGTTAGAGAAATATCATGGCAAAATATTAATTTACTAATAATTATTATGTGCTGCAGTCAGCAGACATGTACAATCAACCCCTGCTATTTGCACTCATGATTCATGGAACTCTGCTATTCGCTGATTTTTCTATGAACCATATATAGCCATTCTTCGGGGAAAATTCGAATATTTGCAGTATCTTGCACTGAGAAATATTCACAAATGACTGTATATTCGTACCAATTTCGTGACTAAATGCACTTTTTGAGATAAACCTGTTAAAACACTCAGGTTTAAGCATTTTTAGTATTTTTTGTGTGTGTTTTAACTAACAAATTAGGAAGTTCTAAGCATTTTTAGAGGGGTTTTGACTATTCTCAGATTTTTGCTATTTGCAGGGCGTGGTAGCTGTGGTCGGTACCCATCCCCCGTGAATATGAGAGTTCTATTGTAGTAATCATATACTATCAATCATACTCACTCATGTCACAATCATGCTCACCTGTAATTGAACATATTTACTTACATTGTGCAATCTAAATTAGACTAGCCTGTAAGAATATCTTAGGCTTACATAGCTAGCCAAGACTTGAGCTGTATTGCATAGTCTGTGGAGGGGGACATAGAAAAATCAGCATTCCTGAAGGCTATGCTAAGTTAAGCTACCTTTGCTAAGCTATGGTAGGCTACCCTTAGTTGTTTGATGATCAACTAGCCAAGACCAAGACTTGAGCTCTGTATTGCATAGACTGTGGAGGGGGACATAGAAAAATCAGCATTCCTGAAGGCTATGCTAAGTTAAGCTACCTTTGCTAAGCTACGGTTAGGCTATGGTAGGCTACCCTTAGCTGTTTGATGATCAACCCTGGTAGATTAGCTAGTTGGTAAAGTTTACTTGTAGACTAGCCTGTAAGAATATCTTAGGCTTACATAGCTAGCCAAGACTTGAGCTCTGTATTGCATAGTCTGTGGAGGGGGACATAGAAAAATCAGCATTCCTGAAGGCTATGCTAAGTTAAGCTACCTTTGCTAAGCTTAGGTTAGGCTATGGTAGGCTACCCTTAGTTGTTTGATGATCAACCCTGGTAGATTAGCTAGTTGGTAAAGTTTACTTGTAGGCTAGCTAGTTGGTACAGTTTACTTTTAAAGCTATAATGTAGTATAAATTTGAAGTACACGGTAAAAATGATAATGGTAAAATTGAAGAATAGCCTACCATCTTTAAGTGTTCTGGCAGATCAAATTCAGCCTAAGTCCTCTGCATACAAAGTTTGAGAACTTATTGATGACATCGTAAATAATATCATAATACTTCATTAACACTCAAAACTACAGCAGGCCTAGGGCTAGCCCTCATGATACTAATATTAATACTGGGCTTATTACTAAAAAATATCATGTGAATAAAACCATCTCATCATCTCCACAAATCTTTAATAAATACCATATTAAATAACACTGTATAATAACTTAGGTAACCGAACCGGTAGTAGGTCCAGATGAGTTTTCTACCATTTCAACACTATATACAGAACGTCACTCTCAATAAACAAGAAATGAGATTGGATATGACCTTATAAATTACAATGCATGAATATAAGACCCTTATTACTTTGCGTCTACTCTGGGATATTTTACAATTGGAAAATACTGTAAAATGAACGGAGGTTCAATTGAAGTCCTTGTCTTTTCTCGATGGCTCCTTTCCATATTGGTAACACTGTATGTAAAGTTGTTTTTTTCTTAATCTATCTGGAAGTAATTTCTCTGCGTTGCCCCTTTTATTTGTATGTTATTGTTCACAGTATTTAATCTTCGCCTTTGAAAATTAATCAAATGGTGTGAAATGGCCTGCGTCACTGGGAAAACGTTTTGTGAAAAATTTCTTGCAAAATAATTTTGTGACGAGCACGCCCTTTCAATGTTAATATATATATTATATATATATATATTATATAGATATCTATATATATATATAGATATAATATATATATATAATATATCTATATATTATATTGTTAAAGGCAAAGAGTCATTTTAAAACACTTTCATGGAGCATTGTAGAGCTACTTCTTCTTCTTCTTCCGTAAATCTTTCAAGCTTCAGGGCTTCTTCTTGTCAAGCATCTCGCCCCAGAATAACCACTCTTGCAAGCACATTCGTGTTTTCCGCCCACAACATTGCAGTTACCCCCGTACCTACAGAATCTTTTGGGACAGTAAGCTTCTTCGCATCGCGTCCCTGAAAGATATTAGTAATTCATTACGCACCCTACTTCATAATTTGAACTTTACCTGTTCACACACAGACTGTTAAGAATATTCAACATTCATAAAACGTTAGCACCTCTCAATGTAAAAAAAAAAAAATGGAAAAAGACAAGTCACATAGGCATACCTTTGAATCCGAAGGGACAGACACAGAGCGGTCCTCTTAGTCCTGCGATGCAAGTGCTTCCGTTCACACATGGATTAGGGTCACATACCCCTGTGGTGTCTCCTTTAACGGTTACTCTGGCTCCGTACCCTGTGGCATCCTCATGAGATGACGAAGAGGATGCAGAAGATGCGCTCACATAGGATGTGCGAGCAGACTGTAGAGCTTCGGCACCTGTGATCTGAAAAGGGAGTTACTCTTGAGCCTTTGGTACCAGGAGAATAAGTCAACATTTTTTGTCTAATTGCTAGAGGGATTTATACTTGATACTTGGAAGCTGAGATGTTTCCAAGGAGATTTTGTTCGAACTTTCTTTCACCAATTTGTAGCATTTGTATAGGTAATTGGCAATAGCCTCTACACTTGCAAGAGAAAAATTGGTATGACAAAGAGCACCTTAATACATTCGTATTGTGTACCAAAATATTGAAACTAAAGTAAGTGTGCCCTGATTTTTTACAAACATGTTTACTAGGTGAAATATGAGGTAAAGAAAAACAAACTAAGAGAATATAAGGTATATGGTTGTGAGTTTGAGTTTTAATGAAAATTTCCCACAAGATTGTTGACCCTGTAGAATGATGAACCAGCCGGTAAATTGCGTTTCCCATGTAATGCATAATTTTATTAGTTACTCTCATTCTCTTGAATGTACTCTATTTTTTCCTATGTTATTACCTATAAATCACAATACTTACTTGTCCTGGAATCCCTGAATATACACGCCTGTTCTCTTGGATCAGTTGTCCATCTCGGAAACTTCTGTCTTCTGCTCGTCCACGAACTAACTGACCATCTTCATAATACTCTTCACGATTCATTTCCCTTCTTTGACTATATCCATCACTGGCTCCATCTCCACCATAAGAAGATGAATACCCAGATGAATAATCTTGAGAGGCTGAGTGAGATGATGAGGATCCATGACTTGAATATCCTGAACCACCTCCCATAAGGACGCAAGTGAGGCATCCTGAGTTGCCTGTGGAAGATCTCTGTGATGCCTCATAGTGTCTAGAAGAGGACTCCCTGCTTGAAGAATCAAGACTTGGCGAAGCACCAAAGACTGTTGTTGTAGCTCTTCCAGAATGGCCAGAAGCAGAACCCCCAGCAAGCAGTGAGGAACTTACAGAAGAACCAGAGCTTTCATGGGTGGAAGAACCAATGACTGTAGTTGCAGCTCTTCCAGAATGACCAGAAGCAGAGCCTCCAGTATGCAATGTGGAACCAAGAGACGAACCAGAACTCTCATGGGAGGATGTACCAAAAACTGTAGTAGTAGCCTCGCTAGATGATGAACCTCCAGTAAGCAATGTAGAACCCACAGAAGAACCAGATCCTCTAAGAGGGGAAGTACCAAAGATAGTAGTTGTAGCTCCTCCTGAGTGACTCAAAGATGAACCTCCAGTAAGTAATGATGAACCAAGAGCAGAACCAGAGCTTTCATGAGTTCTAGAACTTTCTTGAACAACTGAAGATGAAGAACCTTCGTAAGACCCACCAACGTGTGATGAGGAGGAAGATGGTGAAGATGATGATGGTCCTCCATACGATCCACCATAGTGGGAATCGTACGATCCACTTGCAGAAGCTCCTGATGATTTGCCATGAGATGACTCTGATACTGTCCTTAGGCTACTTCCAGACATCATGTCGTGTAGAGCATCATGATAGCCTGTTGATCCTCTTGATTCTTTCTCATCCAGTTCAGTCCTGTTTTCATAGACCAGAGAACCATCCTGAGTAGAATGAAAAAGAATATATGTAAGTGAACAGTTAATTCTTGAATGAACAATTCAGTTCTGCTTTTTGCACTTGATTGAGGAGCAATTTTCATCGCTCACCAGAATTAATAGTTCCTTTCCAAAGAAATTTAATTGCAAATGTATACATAAACCTTATTATATTGATTGTAAAATTCTTACTTGACTTCAGTATCTGTATCTTATATTACCAAGATCATCTGTTGAAGCAAATGTAAAGTTTTCTTTTAGAAAAGAAGCAACGACTGGCTGAAGTATTTGTTGTGCTTTCAAAAATACACATAATTTCTATACAAAATAAAAAAAAATTATTTTCACACACCTCACTATGACAAGAGGCAGCTGGTATGATGCTAAAGAAAGTTTTCAAAAGCTCTAATGAGGCGTTTCTGTTTATCATACCTGGTAACGGCGTTCATGATGAAGATCATAAACAGGTTGGCCATTGATGTATTCCTGTTGTCGTCGAGTTTCTTGGCGACGAGTCGTGTACACAGGTTTAGTGACAACTCTTGAAGTATCAGCCACCTAATTACAAAGACAGACAAAAAATGAGAAATTTAACATAACAAGGTCTGAGGAATATCTCTCTAAAGCAACTTTTGTTTTTCAAAGCTCATCAGTATAATGTAGTTGACATGAATAGCCTTGAATAATTATTGAGGAATGTTCACTGCTTTTTTCATCTACTTTTATAAGATTATAATAATGTTTCAGTATATATTCTTCAGTATGGTAGGAACAGTTGCAACAAGAATTAAAAAAATGGTCTGTTAGTAGTCTTTTGATGAACTTAAATACTCACACGTCGTGTTTCGGATGATTGCCCGACACTTCCTGGCCTGCTTTCTGAAGTGACATGTTGTTGCATATGCTGTGATTGCCTGACTTCATGTCGATTTGCAGTTTCTGAATAACCTCCGGCATACCCGACACCAAGCTGAGCCCCACCCTCAGCTGACACCCCAAGATCATCTTCATCTTTCTCAGTTCTGTTTTCATGGACAAGTTGGCCATCTTCAAATCGCCTTTCATGATGTAAATCATATATCTGCTGCCCATTCACAAACTTTTTCTCTTGTCTCACCTCATGGCGCTGTGAATAGCTTTCAGGTTCATAGCTGCCTTGTGCAAGGCTTAATTGGTGTATTCCATATTTCTGAAGTTCTGCTGGGGTTAGTTCATCGACACCTTGTTCTGTAACATTTTCATGAACTAGATTCCCATTTTCATAAATGCGCTCATAATGAGTAATGCCAACCAATTGGCCATTAATGTACCTTTTGCTGGTGCGGATTTCTGAGCGTCTGGATGAAGTCTGAGAGGAACCAGCAACACAACCACTAATTTGTGTGCAATCTGATGTCAGTGATGAGCCTGAAGTAACTGCAGGTTGTTGTCCACCAATTAACGTAGAATGTCTCCTGGTTTCATTGTATCGATAATGATGAGATCCTGAGGTTGCAGGATAGACTCTGCGTGAATCATCAACTGTGGAAGTACGGGAATAATCACGACGAGTGTGATCGATGGGAGACGCAGGCTGAGAAACAGGGGTTCCATAGATGGTGTGAGTTCTGTTGTAAAGATATGATGAATGGGAATACCCGGAAGCTCTATCTGAGCTCCTTGCAGCAGAGTCACCACTACCATCACCAGAGTAGGGGGAACCAGAATCTTTAGGTTCATCAAGATCTTGACCAACTGAGTCACCTGAATAATCTTCATGGAGGTCACTGCTATCAGTTCCATCATCAGCTGGTTGTGGTACAGGGTAAGAAGTTTCTATTTCATTTTCTACAAGAGGTATTTGAGGCGATTCATCATCTAAGGGGCTTATATCATAACGCTCTTTGTCATAATAATCTCCTTCTCCATGACTTGAGTATGGCCCACTGATAACTCCAGGAATGCCTACTGGTCTATGTCCAGTACTGGATGAAGTATCTCTGCTGGCATGTTGCGCTCTAGAGTGAGAAGAAACATGATCTTCATGTTGAGGTGCATATCCTCCTCGTCCATAAGCAGAAGAATGCTCCTCTGTACTGTGTACTCGAGAGTCTTGACTATAACGGGTATGTCCACCTGAGGGGGCGCCAGACTGGGGGGATGAAGAAAGATCTATTGTAACTGTTCGAGCTCCCCCCCCAGTTCTTGGTACTGATGAATCTCTATCAGCATGACTAGTATATTGGGTTTCAGAGTGACCTCTTTGACTGTATGAATGATCAGATGTTCCTGGTCTAGATGGTTGATCATAATCTCTAGAGGATTCTCTACCTATTGTGTTCGTGTCCACATGTCCAGTATACGTATCATCTCGTTCAGAAGATGAGTCAACAGCACTTTGCAACAGGTGTCTTTCTTCCAAATCCTCAGAAGAGGACTCACTTTGACCACCTGTATAAGATCTGCCAGCAGAATGTGAAGATGATGAGTGTCTCTCCTCCGAATAACCTCTTGATCCTGATGACCTGTCTTCATATGATGTGTAGGATGGATGAGAGGATGGATGGCTAGCAGGTGATGGTCTGTAGGATGGTGACCTGTAAGAATCTCCTGAGATTTGTGTTACTGATTCCCCTGCAGATGGCCTATGACCCTGATAGGAAGAGGAAGTATGATAGTTTGCCTCAGAATGTGTTCGGGTAGAACTACCACTCGCTGGTCTATGTGAAGGGTAGGATGATGATGCACTTTCATGAGTTTCCCCATCATAGGTACCATATGAGGTTCCATGACCTGGTGTATAAGGAGATGAGTAGGTAGGAGTTCTGCCCGATGAGTCTTGTACTCGGTGAGATGAGCCTGAAGTTGAAGTGCCAGCTGGATAAAAAGATGAAAAACCATCTGAATCCTGTCTATACTGTACAGAAGAGTCATGAGATGGTCGGTAAGGTGAAGATGCCCTACTTTCATGAGAGTCTTGTTTGGAGTAAGTAGAAGTGCTTGCATATGGTCTGTATGCAGGATAAGTAGAAGAATGATCTCTAGAATCAGGTGTAGCAGGTCTTTGGGGGAAAGATGCACCACTGTCCCTTGAGTAATGGGAGTCTGCTGAGTGTTCCTCGTGGTCTGTCCGGGCTGAACTTCCATAGCTTGGTCTGTAGCGAGAATGAGTTGATTCACTTGATGATCCATATTGTGTGTCAGATGAATCCCAGCTTGACCTCTGACCACTTCCATAATATGGAGATGAAGCAGGATACCAAGGGTTACCACCACTGTAGCTTTCTTGGTAATGATGCCTTCTCTCATGATATCCACCCACAGGCACTCCAGAGAGAGCACCCGTAGAGTCGTACTGATGCTGAAGATCTGAGGTACCAAGTTCATCAGCATCCTTTTCTTCTGTGCTGTTATGTACCAGTCTTCCATCTGCATACTTCCTTTCTTCCTTTTTTACATACACTGGTTTCCCATTAATATAACGAGTCTGTGTGTGAAATTCTGAGCGATGGCTGCTACCACTTGTAGGGAGAAGTGGTTGAGATCCATAAGTGCCCACTTGCCTGTGCAAATCCTCTCGCAGTCTAGCAACTTCAGCATCAAAACTACTAGAAAAGCCATCTGACCCAAGACTTCCAGTACTGTAACCACTTCCATAACCTTGGGACCCATAAGTACGGTTTTCTTGTCTAACTTCCTCAGCCCTCCTTGAAATACCTGGCTGAACACCCCAGTCATAAGTAATACCAGAGGCTTGTCCCCCAGAGATCATCCCAGGTGTCTGGACTACACCAAAATCATCTTCATCTTTTTCTCTTTTTTCCTCGTGGACGAGTTGGCCATCTTGAAATTTACGCTCATGGTGCAGTTCATAGATTGGTTGACCATTGACAAATTTCTGCTCGCTTCTAAATTCCTGGCGAGACGATGTTGAATGAGGAGCCCCATAGGTCGGGTATCCAACAGCTCCAGGCGCAAAAGAACCCCCACTGCTGTGGCTGCTGCTGCTGCTACCACTGCTGCTCCAGTCAGAGGAGCCATAGGTGCCAGTGCTACAGGAGAAGCAATCTCTCCCATATGCTGGGAAGTTAGCATTTCTTTTTCTTGACTCCCGGAAAGAAGTGGAAGCGCCCAATGGCTGGAAAGAAAATTCCGCTGTTGATTACTCTTCTTTTGTGTTACGATATTTATGTGATAGATTCAGTTGTTTATATTAGTACTGATGTGTATCAAAATTCTGTATGGGACTAGACGACGTCATAAGAAAGGCATGTAGGTCAATGATGTTTTTGTTAAAATGATAAATGACGTGTTCATATGAGCGCAATCTTTGATGAGCAAATGTGCTCTTGAGCACACACAGTTATGTATGTAAGTGCACATAATTCTTTTTACCTGACGTCGAAGAACTTCCATAGATGGTCCCAGAGGGTGCTTCACGACGAAAGGAGACTGAACTTGCATGACGTCGTGGTCCGCACCTGTTTGGGAATGTAAGTTTAGTGGCATGTCTTGATTGATTAGTAATCGTTAAAAGACTTTTAATCTCACTTAAACTATATACTTGTTTGGAAGCCTGTTTAATAAACAGGAAAAGCATATGAGTGAAAGACAAATCCATAAATTTTGAAGTCCATAAATTTTGAAGTGTATTCCATAAGGCCTGTCCACACTAGCGGGTATGCCTGTCGGGCACTTTCAGCTGTTTATATTTTTTCCGGTTTCTGAAGCAGTGTTACCAGACAGTCGCATCGTTCTGGCTCCATACTGTCGGTCAGTATGGTGGAAACGGGTTATGGGAACTGTTTGCCCGTCGGGCAGTGCCCGCTAGTGTGGGCAAGTCCTTAGAATGAAGAAAATTCGAGGTGTTAAGCTGAATAGAGCGACAATAACTTTATTTCGCTGTCATCTACGGCTAATACCAATTCACGTCAGATATTTTTTTTGTTTTGTTTTTAGTTGTTGCTTTCAGCATTGATGAAATCACGTGAGAAGGAAAGGCGAAGGATAGTTATAAAAGAACCAGGTACAATATATCAGATGAAAATGATTAGTGATTGCAAAACGAAATTGTTTATATTATGTAGTCGCAATGAAATCACGTACTATTTATGCGTTAGTTAAAGGGGGAGGGGATTGACTGAGCTGTAACAAAAGCCTGCCATAATTAGAAAAATGGAATAAAGAAAACAGCACCACTGCAGCAGAGCTGTGTTGACTATTAAAAAGCATTAGGGCAAGAATAATTAGGAATTAAGTCGGGTAAGCGAGACGAAAGTACAGGGTGTCCATAAAGTCGCAGTACCATTACAAGCAATAAGTACTTTTAATCGTACTGGGAGTTTATGAACACCCTGGTACAATTGCCCTGGAATAACCAAAGTGAGGGGGCCTACGCAGACGTATATAGATTTTATGTGAACACTGTACAATTGCCCTGGAATAACCAACGCAGACGTACATAGATTTTATGTTTCGATTCTGATATTTTGATGTCGGTGTATGTACAACAACTCCCTTGAAACTCTCGGTGTGAAATATGTATCTGAAACCAAGTTTGGGAATATTTAACAGCGATGTGACTTAAATAGTTAAACTGCCCACCAGAAAACACACAAAGGCGCCTCGTAAGAAAACAGACACACTCCTTGAGGGGGTGACACATGGGTCTGAACAAAGAGCGCCTGTTACTAAGTCGTACCTCCCCTTCCCCTCCAAACCGGTTCCCCTCCCTTCCCCATTTGCCCCAAACTCCTGCAAGACTTGCGCATGCTGTCTTGTGATATATTTAACTGCCCGTTTGCGTTTATTTTGTTAAATCTCTCTCTCTCTCTCTCTCCTCTCTTTCCCTCCTCCTCTCCTCTCTCTCTCTCTCTCTCTCTCTCTCTCTCCTGCTCCTAGAGATAAGTGAACACGATGTCTCCTCGGATGGGCTAACAAGTCTTTGCGACGTCCTAATCCTTGTAACTCTCTCTCTCTCTCTCTCTCTCTCTCTCTCTCTTTATCTCTCAAGTACCGTAGAGGGGTGTCTGCATAGTGACAAGCTTATAGCAATTGGTAATACAGAATTAGTGTTACTGCATAAGCTGTTTATGTAAAGTAAGGTTGTTGTTTCAACTAAAGAGCGGATAGATGAAACCATAATGTTGAATAAAGGAAAAATTTTAAATTAAATTTTTTATTATACAAAATAATTCTTTTATTGCAAAATATAAAAAGGACGGGATATAACTGCGAGGAAAATAACGGGATAACTTATTGAAAGTATAAGAGTAACTTATCTACAATTATCAACTCAAAAAATTGTCAGCTACCGATCCTCGAGATGTTAACCTCACAATTATTATATATATATATATATATATATATATATATATATATATAATATATATATATATATATATATATATATATACTGCGACCGATCCTCGAGATGTAACCGAACAATTATTATAGAATATAAAAAAAAAAACTGTCAGCGACCGATCCTCGAGATGTTAACCTCAAAAAGTCTGCTTCCAAAGAACAAATATTGCCAATAAATTGAATAAATTCACACCAAAGGAAGAGCATAGCAGATAGGTTGATTAAATTATTTATTTTTGTCAACTGCATCAGCAATGAGCATGGCCCTCAAAGCCGTTTGCAAGGAGAAATTAATGAAGTTTCTTTGGAAAATGAACAAATATTAGAAACAGTCGAAAGATCGTTAATGGGGATAAAAGTTTGTGAAATTAGGTACGAGTCAAACCAAGACATTGATTTGCCGCGTCTGAAGTAGCATTCTGATTGTTAAGTAGCACTTATGAAGCAGCTTGGCAAAACCAGTAATTTAAAAGTATTTCGATTAAGTAGCAACTGGATCTTATCGTAAAGTAGCGCTTTAAAGTTGCAGTGAAAAGTAGGATTTGAGGGTATCAGTTTAAAGGAACACATTGGAGTAGCGTTGTAAAGCCAGCAATTTAAAAGTATTACGACAAAGTAGCAACAGGACTGTATCGTAAAGTAAAGTTTTAAAGTAACAGCTAAAAGCAGAATTTCATAATAGCAATGCAAAGTTGCACTTTGAAGTAACGTTATAACAGCTAAAAGTAGAATTTCAGAATAGCAATGCAAAGTTGCACTTTGAAGTAGCGTTATAAACCAGCATTTAAAGTATTACGACAAAGTAGCAACAGGACTGTATCGTAAGTAAACGTTTTAAAGTAGCGGTTAAAAGCAAGATTTTACGGTGGCAATTTACAGATGCTTTAAGTAGCATAACAGTGTCTTTGAAATCCACGAGCCATGACGGTCCTAACACAGAAGCTTTTAGAGTTCGAGAATTCAGAACTCCTCCTCCTCCTCCTCCTCCTCCTCCTCCTCCTCCTACCGTTCATATGGAATATGGTTATGGAAAATCAAATATTATCAATCGTCCAAAATTATAGTAAATTGTTAAAATATTTGTTTATGGTCTTGGTTACTTTAATAATAATAATAATAATAATAATAATAATAATAGATATACGAAGAAAGAATAAGGGTAGTAAATACCACAAAACTAACACAAAAATCATATGAATACTAGTGATAAGAGACTGAAAGCTAATATTAATGGTAATGATAGTAATAACAGTGATACCAAGGGGACAAAGATCATTATGAAGACATAAATATGTTGCACAAAAAATATTGCATAGAATATAATTTTCGTAGTTTCGTTTGACAACAAAATACTTTTCCTTACCCAGACTCGATGTTGCCAGGAGAGCCATGAACAAAGTCCCCACGTAAGTCGTCCTCATCTTGGCACTTTTCTCTTGACACTGACAACTTAAAACAATTTATCTCTTCTTTTTAAAAAGTCTCTTTTCTCTCTCCCCCTCTCCCTCTCTCTCGGATGTTAGCAACACAGCTGTGGCGACAGCAACTCGTGAATCTCGGATTCGACGTCCCCTAGAGCATCGCCATGATAATTCGCCTGGCTAGCCAGAGCTTGCGATGGGGTGTGTGGCACTGTCAAAGGTCGAGCGAGAGTGCCTATATATGCCCGACGGCCAGTGCCCGGGCAGCGTAGGAGCTCGAGTAGGAGTAAAGGATAGAGGTCACCTTGTCTGGTATTTATATGTGTCCCTCGGGCTGCTTCGACGACTGTGCTGCGTAGGATAGTAAGCCTGAAAGGGTAGGAGGTCCCCGAGTTTCTGGATCAGCTTTTTAAACAGTAGAATATCGTACGTTCGGAATGTTTGTCCTCGGCATAACGCAACGAAGATCATTGAGAAATACGATGTAGAGAAGATAGAGGGCTGTTTTGATCTCTTCGGTAAATGGAAGACCAGCAAAGGAAAGTGAATTTGCACCCCGCCACTAAGGCAAAGCGTCGAACAGGCCAGTTACGAGGGCTCTAATGTTACGAGTTGTGTCATCCACTTTCTGAGAACACGCCCAGCTTTGTTGAATCGTCTCCCCGAATTCTTAGGATGGACCTGCCTGCTGCTGTGTTATCGCTTGCGTCACACAGGGCTGCCGAACTTTTTTTAAATTTTTTTTTCTTGATTTCCCCTCCCTTATGGATGTGTTTACAAGGCTGCTGCATCCTATCCGGTTTGTCAGAGAGAGCTGTGCAAATGAATTAATACAGAATGGAGATGACTCAGGCGTCCCTCTTGTGGGAAACTCGTCAGGGAATTTAACCTTATTTTTGTTAAATTGTTCTTTCGTTAAATCCAGTAAGTTAATGGTAGTATTGATTAGACCACTGGCGTTGATGAGTGTTCAACGCCACATGAGATTTGATATGTAATACTACCAGTAAACTGCACAATTCTCCAGCGACGAAAATACTGAAGGAAATTGGCACAAGGTTGACAACATACCACTCATTCGCTCGACACAATAAGCTTAAAGAAGTGTCCTAACCGAATCGTTACATAGTATGTTACCGAATCGTTACACAGTATGTTACTAGGGACAAGAGTAACGAATACGCAAAATGATGGCCACTTATCGTAAAACCAAAATGATTGTTGTTGACATCGGGCAAAGAATAGTTGAATTACCATCACCTCCGAAAGCAACAGGAGGGTATTTTACAAGCATCTGGGCGCAGGGTATCATTATTCATGTCGTGAATTGCTAGAGTGTTTGGCGACACTCCTTGTGTCCTTGGTGTGTTTGTGAATTTATTCACAATTTCCCTAAAATGTCATCAGATTCGTACAGCATCTACAGCGATTCTCCTGACCCCTATTTTGAGCTATTACCAACGTCCACGTTTCCTTACTTGCACAGTTTTCAACAAGAGCATGTAAGGCTTCATCTTTGCATGGTTGCATTAAGTGATCTAAGATATTGCAAAATTTTAGCTTCATGTATCCACGCCTTCGTTTTACTGAACTTGTGGCGTTGTTGTGTTTATGTGCGTCAGTGTCTGTTTGATGGTTCGTATTTAGCTTTATTCCTTTATTTTTCTCTCGTTTCATCTTTTTAACATGTATCCGTCTCATTTTGTAAAAGCTTGCTCGGCAAGTCAGTGGCCATTTAGACTTGATCTGAATGATTTGTCAATCATTTTGAATTATTATTATTGCGATTATTATTATTGGTGTTTATTGTTATATTTTGCATATACAATGTTTCTCTCTCTCTCTCTCTCTCTCTCTCTCTCTCTCTCTCTCTCTTCACGACGTTTCGTCCAGATCCACAGGACATTTTCCAGCGATGACTGCTGAGGGACTGAATTCCATTGCTGAGTCCTTGTTATTATTATTATTATTATTATTATTATTATTATTATTATTATTATTATTATTATGAGTAGTAGTAGTTGTAAACCTGAATGGTATGTTTCTCAGCCAAAAAATAAGCAAATTGAGTCTCAGTAGAAGCACAACCAACTTACCTCAACAAATATAACAGCCTATGTTGGCGTCTTTAGAGCAGAAACCCACACATACTTTAAACCGATTCCGAGGATGGCGTAATTGTCTCTTGCAAATAGGGATGCATTTCTTCAGTGCCTTTATGTCTCTCGGCTATTTTCCAGTTTAAAGAAAGTGATATAAAAGGAATTGATGGCTTTGAAAAGTCTATTTTTTTTTTTTTTTTGCTCTATAATAACGCACGATATCTATTAATGGACTGTTCTAGGAGCAAGAGCCCGTACTAGCGCCTCAGTAGCGTGTTTGGTTTGGTCTTGGCCTGCCACCTCGGTGGCCGCGAATTCGATTCTCGGGGGCATTCCACTGAGGGTTGAGAGATGTGTATTTTCTGGTGATATAAGTTCTCTCTCGACGTGGTTCGGAAGTCAAGTAAAGCCGTTGGTCCCGTTGCTGAATAACCTCTGGTTCCATGCAACGTAAAAAAACCATGTAAACAAACAAAACCTACAGCATTGTATGCTGTAGGGAAAGCTCGATTGATTTTTTACTTGTTATAATAGTATATATGTCTTTGTCCCGATAGTAAGCTCCAATTATCCGCTTATACAACAGTGGATATGGTTCAACGGAGTCATTTCAATGTCAAGCCATATGGCCCGTCTAGATAAAAAAAAAAAAAAAAAAAAAAAAAAAAAACTTCAATGGTTTGTCGGTCTCAAGGATGAGCCTTCCTCAGAAGAGGAGCTTTCACAGTGAAACTCCCCAAGGAGATCTCACGGGTCTTGCTAAACACACAAGGTTGACGCCAGCTGTTTTTAACTGAATTTGCATAAGTAGTGATTCGGAATTCTGTGAAGCAAAATGATGAGGGTATGGCTTTAATTAACTAAATGATTGTGTCGTGACCTTATTAAGGTTAATGATATATTACGACCTCAGTTATTATTATTATTATTATTATTATTATTATTATTATTATTATTATTATTATTATTATTATTATTATTATTAATTATTATTATTATTATTATAATAATAATAATAATAATAATAATAATAATAATAATAATATTAATTTATTATTATTATTACTTTATTATTATTATTATTATTGAAAATTAATATGGACATTTCAGCCGCGTTTATTTTGTATAGAAGTTTCTCTGTTCTTAAAACTGACTTTTCTTTTGTGCTCAAAGAAAAGTTAATAATAAGAATAGAGGAACTCCTATACAAAATAAACGCGGCTGAAATAACCATTATTTTCCTTAAACCTTAAATAAGGAAGGTCTTCTTCCAGCATATTATTATTATTATTATTATTATTATTATTATTATTATTATTATTATTATTATTATAAATGTGCAAATGTTTAAATGGATCAGGACATTCTCTTAGAAATAAAAGTAACAGATTACGAAAGGTCCCAATTTTAGAACGGCGAAAAAGTGAGAAAAAACGGTGAAAAATAGAGCGAATTTTGAAACGGTGAAAACAGTGAAAAGGTAAAAAAAAAAGTGAAAAATAGAGTGAATTTTGAAACGGTGAAAACAGTGAAAATGTAAAAAAAAAAAAAACGGTGAAAAATACAGTGAATTTTGAACCAGTGAAAAGGTAAAAAAACGGTGAAAAAATAGAGCAGTGAAAGAGTAAAAAAAACGGTGAAATTAAAGCGAATTTTGAAACAGTGAAAACAGTGGAAAGGTAAAAAAAAAAATGTGAAAAACAGCTAATTTTGAAGGAGTGAGAAAGTAAAAAAACGGTGAAAAACAGAGCGAATTTTAAAAGTGAAAACAGTGAAAAAACTGTGAAAAATAGAGCAGATTTTAAAACAGTGAAAAAGTAAAAAAAAAAACGAAAATTAGATCGAAAAGCATCGAAAATTTAGACCCAGTCAAAAATTTCATGCCCCTTTTTCAGCATTTTTCAATTTGAGGGTCTTCATTTGTCATGTTATTTGGGTCTTGTCTCCGGGACGATATGTGGCCAAATCGTAGAATGTGCATAAAGTAAATAATGGCGAGGCCGAAGAAATTACTGAAATGTATCGAAGAAAATTAATGTTCGAAAAGGATTTGCAGAGAAGGGGAAAACGCAACGTCATAGAGACTTTTGTAAGAAGAAGAAGAAGAAGAAGAAGAAAGACTAATATACGAATGACAGAGATGAGTGCGACAGAAGTGGAAGGTGGATTTAAGAGAACAATTTTTTTTTTATGAACAATTTACATTCACTCGTTGTAAACGCTCCGTCTACTGAAATCGACAAAGTTTACATTTTATATATATATATATATATATATATATATATTATATATATATATATATATATATATATATATATATATATATATATACAAATGGTAAAGACCTGACTGCAGAAACCATAAGAGAAAGTGAATATCTTTAAAATTAAACATAAAAAAAAGATATCTTGAAAAGTAGACGATCAGGAGGGACAATTAAAGTAAATGAAGGGAGAGAGAGAGAGAGAGAGAGAGAGAGAGAGAGAGAGAGAGATTGATCTGCTGATTTATCAATGGAAGAAGATGACACCGATGACGAATGCAGTTGGAGTTCTCGGAATCAGCACCACCCGGTTGGCGTATTGTCTTCGCGTTATCGAGGACCAATTACCCCCAGGACAAAACGAGGACCTTATCGGAATTATTGTTCCCTCTGCAGTGGGTCCTTCGAGTATCCCCCTAAGATAAGGCGCTCCTCCAATGGGTCGTCGGTCTGAAACAGAAAACTCACGTTGGAGACGAAGTTAAAAGGGGGATAGATGTTCATCTCGGGAATAACGAAAAGAACACTCTCTCTCTCTCTCTCTCTCTCTCTCTCTCTCTCTCTCTCTCTCTCCTTCATTTGCTTTAATTGTCCTCCTGATCGTCTTTCTCTTCCATTTCCAAATCGTGAGCTTAATACTGTGGGGTAAGGTATTGGAAAGCCTCTCTCTCTCTCTCTCTCTCTCTCTCTCTCTCTCTCTCTCTCTCTCTCTCTCTCTCTCTCTCTCTCTCTCTCTCCCCTTCCAAATCCAAATCAAGAGCGTAATCCTGTGGGCTCAAGTTAATGAAAAGCAAGTCTCTCTCTCTCTCTCTCTCTCTCTCTCTCTCTCTCTCTCTCTCTCTCTTCGCTTAATGATGATATACGAAAGAGAACGAACTAATGGACAGAGTTTGAAGTTTGTACACAGAGTCCTTGTTCAGACAATGAACAAAAGACATCTAATGCCACAGTTCCTATGCGTAATGGAAGAGGGAAATATGGGCATTTTATTACGGACTCTCTTCGACGAGAGGGCCATCTGTTTCTGCCATCAGATGACCCAAAGTGAAATGGGGTAGGGGGATGTGTGTGCCTGTGTCGCGGATACCGCTTCCGAGAAATAAAAGAATACTTAAAATTTTATCGGTCGGTTTTTACAGCGGGTAATGTGATACCGTATCTCTCTCTCTCTCTCTCTCTCTCTCTCTCTCTCTCTCTCTCTCTCTCTCGTTTGCATTAATTGTCCCTCCTGATCGTTTACTTTTCAAGATATCTTTTTTTATGTTTAACGTTAAAGATACTCGGTTTCTTTTATCGTTTCTGCAGTCACCGCTCTCTCTCTCTCTCTCTCTCTCTCTCTCTCTCTCTCTCTCTCTCTCTCTCTCTCTCTCTCCTCTTATTTGATTTGGACCTGTTATTACTCTTTAGTAATATCGTCTTCATTTGTCAGTTTTATTGATGAAGGTTCCAAAAAGAGCATAGGGACGATATTATTACATCAATGTTCTCATATTACTACAATACACAAGAGTATTATCCATTTTAGATTGATTTGTGCATGTGTAGGTATTCTGGGAATTTTTATTGGGTGATATCCACAAGGCTGAATTATAAATAAAAAAAAATGATAGTGCCAAGTGACATCTGTCACTCTGATAGAGGTTATCGAGTGAAAGCTGAGTGCCAAAGTGGATTAAAGACCAAATGGGTTCTGTCACCAGGTAGTTTTACTTCACGAGTTCTTTAAATATATTTTATGCCCATGTATGTCTTGCATTCGTCCCACCAATATATATATATATATATATTATATATATATATATATATATATATATATATATGTAATAATGTATAAGAGCACTCAGTGGCTATTACTTGTGTATATATTACCATACATATATAGTATGTGTTGTGTATATTGTCAAGGTAAAGCTCTAGTATATATCTTTGCCAAGCTCCCATGTGCACGGGGCAGACATGAACGGACCTAGTGTGTGTGTGTGTGTTTTTTGTTTTTTTTGTTGGAGTCAGTCTTTCAAGTCCAAAGAAATATGGGGGATATAGTTCTTATTTATCCAGCCGCCTTTTCTCTCTCCTTGTGAAATCTCCAATTACCAGGATGGTAAATACATCTGCTCTCTGAAGGGGGAAGGGGGGGGGGTGGGGGGGGGGCGTTGTGAGGAAGTAGGGAAAGGGGGTGGGGGTGTTGGGGGGAGTTGAAGGGAAGCCGTGAAGTGGGTCTCCTCAAGAAGGAAAGTTATTCTCTTGTTTATATTGTTTGTTTTGTATGGTGTTTTTACGTTGCATGGAACCAGTGGTTATTCAGCAACGACACCAACGGCTTTACGTGACTTCCGCACCACGTCGAGAGAGTGAACTTCTATCACCAGAAATACACATCTCTCACTCCTCAATGGAATGGCCGAGAATCGAACCCGCGACCACAGAGGTGAGAAGCAAACACCAAACCAACCACGCCACTGAGGCGCTTCTCTTGTTTATATTGCTCAATGGAAAATATTTGCGATGCTTTTCAGAAGTCTTTTTTGAGCATGGCTGATGCAGACACAGCCTGTGTTTTAGAAAGGGTCAGATGGGAGCTAAAGAAGAATTTTTGAAAAATCATTATCAGACTGACTTAATATCAACAGCTTTGATTCTACAAATTACGTATTTGCCTTTGGAATTATATTTTATCTTAAATACTTAGCTATATTTGTATAGAATAAGAACTCTTAATGGTTTTCAAGACAATAAAAAAGAAGACGACATTGGACGAAAAATATTAGCAGATCTGATTTACCGCCACTCCTTGTTTATTTATGATCATCAAATCCTGCAAATGACGATGTCTTAGCGCCCCAGTGGAGTGGTTGGTATGGTCTTGACCTGCCACCTCGGTGGCTGCGAGTTCGATTCTCGGACATTCCATTGAGGGGTCAGAGGTGTGTATTTCTGATGATAGAAGTTCACTCTCGACGTGGTTCGGAAGTCACGTAAAGCCGTTGGTCCCGTTGCTGAATAACCACTGGTTCCATGCAACGTAAAAACACCATACAAACAATGACGATGTCTTAATAGGAATGACTCTTTCAGTCAACGAAATATTTAAGTTCAAATTGTGTCTGGGAGTCTTCTGACAGAAGAACAAGACTCCACCATATAAAAGGAATAATCAGAACTTATGGACCCTAAGTAAAGCAATGGGCAGATAGCTAGTTATGCACAGTACAAATATAAAATTGCTATTCAAGAATGTGAATGCCAGACTCGTGATAAATGGGTCAGTTTAGATACGAGTTTTTTCAGGTTAAGGGATGAGGTTTGGATATAAGCCTAAAAAGATATAAAAGGAATCATCAGATGCTTATGACCTTGATGATGGCCAGATAACTAGTATTGCACAGAAAAAATATAAAACTGCTTTTCAAGAATATGAATCCTAGACTCGTGATAACTGGGTCAGTTTAGATACGAGTTCTTTCAGGTTAAGGGATGATGTTTGGATAAGTGCCTAAAAAAGATATAATTGTTGGTTAATTGAAGCCCGAGGCTACCGAATCGTATGTGTATACCTTTCGACAGTCACGAAACTGAAGAAGAGTATTGAATTATATTTTATTTAATTTTCAAGAAGTTTGGCAGTCCGACGCAAGGCAGTCGAAGCTGGAAGTTAGGCGAAACTTCGAAATACATTTTGCCTAGAAAACTCTGCTCATGAAGGTAAGTGACAGATTTTGAAATAGTGGTTGTAAGATATGAATACTTTCTTCTTCTCATTCATCGGATAAGTTATAATCAAATCTCTCCAGATTTTATTATAACAAATTGATGCTCTATGTTTATCATTATTTAAATCCTCAGAAAATAGCGAATTAATTTTATGAATATTGTGATGATTATTACTGCAAACAAGAGCTGTAATCCAAAATGCTTTAGCAACTGAAACTAATTCCCATTCACTAGTGTGATAACTCGCTTTGAAGATCTCTCCCCTGTCAAATCTGGGCTTATCAGCTATATATATGACCGACGTCTGAATTGTCTCTTGAGAGGTCATGATTTAGAGGGTAAGGGGTAATGAGGTCAGGGTGAGGTTGGCGCCAAGAGCTGTTTCTAGCTGTATCTAGGTCGGGGGGGGGGGGGGGGGGGGGGCGGGGGGGGGGGGGGGGGGGCGACAATGGTGTCCTTGTCAAGGCTGGAGTGGCACTCGATTAAATCCCGTCTCTTTTAGCTTCACTGTAAATGTGGCTGTTTTATCTCTCTCTCTCTCTCTCTCTCTCTCTCTCTCTCTCTCTCTCTGTTTACGCATATGTGTGTGTAAAGAGGGCGAACGTAGGGTTTTTCGTTAGTGGGAGACTGGGCCAAATTACTGAAATATAGACAAAGTCAAAATGATCTCGTGCGAGGACATTCAAGCGCGCGGGCGCGTACACATAATACATACACACACACACACACACACATATATATGTAAATTACATAAATACTCACACTTTCAAGTCAGAAATGTGTTAAAGCCAATGCTATAATCGCCCACGTGAAAATAACGTATAATAATCCATTCGCTATGAATAATTTACTAATCATTTTAAACTTTTGTCAACTTTTTTTTACATCATTTTTCGAACAGGAGAATGGTTTCATTATTGTAATTGATTTAGCCTTTAGTTGTATTAGTAAAGTAATGGTATTATGGTGGTGGTGGTGGCCGTGTTTATAGTGACGTTAGTTGATGTACATCAGATACATCAAAGTAAAGTGTGGCATTTCATCTTGCATCATGCAAGCTTTGCTTTCCCAAGGCACGCACGTGCCTGTTAAAGATGAGCTGCAAATGCTTGCTTCGTTCCGCTCGTTTCTGTTTATTTCTGAAGTGAATGAGGGCAATTCTCGCCATTATGAATTTTACACATAAATTATAATTTTCTTTTGGTTAAGATTTTTTGTCAATCTTCATCAATCTCACTAAGATTCGTTTCTATAACATCCCGCCCAGCGACGCGTAACCTTAGAAACAAGAAGGGAGAAAGGGTACGATTTAGGAACCTCACTTGTCATCATCCCCGGCAAAAAACGACCCACATCTCCAGGGACACTTGCTTTTGTTGTTTGTTTTGGCTCGGGAACTAATAATAACAACCTCCTCCTGTTGTGGCCACAGTCTAGTAGGTTGTGGCTGTATTTGGTTCATCATCTCGAGTTCCCAATCGGAACGCGTGGCAACAAGTTTCATCAAAATGCTTCGAGATTAATTCAATATTCTGTCTGGATCTCTGTGTTGCGTCACTTCGCCCCTTGAGATGGTCACTTCGTCCCTTAAGATGGCCACGTTTGCCCCTCGTCTGTGTTTCTTTACGTCGTCAGTGGAGCCAGAACATGCATTTGGTGTTATGTCACTGATTATTTTTTCGTTATTGTGCCACTTTCGAGTTTTTCCTTCTATTTCACTCCTTCCGTTGGAAAAATTGTTTTTGTTCTGTCACATCTGTATCTCTGCTACCTAACATCTTTTACCTCACTGAAATGTTACTGATACTTACGTTAGTAGCTGTTGTTGAATCGATACCTTCTATTCACCCAGTGTATAGAATTTGATCATTCAAGGTTAAATAAGGTCACTAAGTTCCCTCAGCTTATAGAATTTGATCATTCAAGGTTGAATAAGGTCACTAAGTGGTCTCAACTTAAAGAAACTGATAATTCAAGATTAAAGGTCAGTAAGTGGTATCAGTTTGCCCGCCCTTATTGATCATTCAAGGTTAAATAAGGTCACTAAGTTCCCTCAGCTTATAGAATTTGATCATTCAAGGTTGAATAAGGTCACTAAGTGGTTTCAATTTAAAGAAACTGATAATTCAAGATTAAAGGTCAGTAAGTGGTATCACTTTACAGAATTTGATCATTCAAGGTTGAATAAGGTCACTAAGTTCCCTCAGCTTATAGAATTTGATCATTCAAGGTTAAATAAGGTCACTAAGTGGTCTCAACTTAAAGAAACTGATAATTCAAGATTAAAGGTCAGTAAGTGGTATCAGTTTGCAGAATTTGATCATTCAAGGTTAAATAAGGTCACTAAGTTCCCTCAGCTTATAGAATTTGATCATTCAAGGTTGAATAAGGTCACTAAGTGGTTTCAATTTAAAGAAACTGATAATTCAAGATTAAAGGTCAGTAAGTGGTATCACTTTACAGAATTTGATCATTCAAGGTTGAATAAGGTCACTAAGTTCCCTCAGCTTATAGAATTTGATCATTCAAGGTTAAATAAGGTCACTAAGTGGTCTCAACTTAAAGAAACTGATATTCAATATTAAGGTCAGTAAGTTGTATCAGTTTGCAGAATTTGATCAATTCAAGGTTAAATAAAGGTCACTAAGTTCCCTCAGCTTATAGAATTTGAATCATTCAAGGTTGCATAAGGTCCCACTAAGTTGGTTTTCAATTTAAAGAACTTGATAATTTCCAGATTAAAGGTCAGTAAGTGGTATCACTTTACAGAATTTGATCATTCAAGGTTGAATAAGGTCACTAAGTTCCCTCAGCTTATAGAATTTGATCATTCAAGGTTAAATAAGGTCACTAAGTGGTCTCAACTTAAAGAAACTGATAATTCAAGATTAAAGGTCAGTAAGTGGTATCAGTTTTTGCAGAATTTGATCATTCAAGGTTAAATAATGGGAAGGTCACTAACGTTCCCTCAGCTTCTAGAATTTGCTCATTCAAAGGTTGAATAAGGTCACTAAGTGGTTTCAATTGAATTTAAGAAATTGATAATTTCCAAGATTAAAGGTCAGTAAGTGGTATCACTTTACCAGAATTTGATCATTCAATGGTTTGAATAAGGTCACTAAGTTCCCTCATCTTTATTAGAATTTTGATCATTCAAGGTTTAAATAACGGTCACTAAGTGGTTCTCAACTTAAAAAAGAAACTGGATAATTTCAAGATTAAAGGTCCAGTTAAGTTGGTATCCAGTTTTGCCAGAATTTGGATCATTGTCAAGGTTAACATTAAGGTCACTAAGTTCCCTCAGCTTGTAGAAACTGATAATTCAAGATTAAAGGTCAGTAAGCGGTATCAGTTTACAGAAATTGATCATTCAAGGTTAAATAAGGTCACTAAGTTCCCTCAGCTTATAGAAATTGATCATTCAAGGTTAAATAAGGTCACTGAGTGGTCTCAGTTCACAGAAACTGAGCGTGCAAGACTAAATAAAGTCATTAAGTTGCCTCTCCCGTCAAGGTTTGCATTAAACATTCTTCTTAGTCTCAAAGATTAGGTTTCGCGGTATCTATGTTTAGAAATGCATTTTTTTTGTGTGTGTTACAAAAGGCAGAGCGGATGACATTCTACTACATCACTGCTATATAACGAGACGATTCATAGTCAGATAAACAAGATGAGCAATAGTTTCCTCAGGATGTTTACTTACAAAAAGCTTCCTCTCATTACGTTTTACTTTCTTTAAGTGCTTATTGTTGTATTTTTACGTGTTATATTTATTTAATTTCGTCTTTGTGTCTCATAAATCTCGCGTTATATATATATATATATATATATATATATATATATATATATATAGATATATATATATATATATATATGTAATACAATCCAAACAAATTCTAGTGCAAGAGAGACATATATTGTTGAATGTGTAAAAATAGTTATGCAGACCAACTGAGAAAGACATAAGACTTTTTAAAGGTATTTCGATTTTTTTATTTATTATTATTATTTTTTTTAGAATCATCTCAATAACCAAAATCATTTCTCGGCGCTCCGCATAAAACTAGAGCCCCCTATGACGGCAACAGCGGATATGAATAACTGCGGTCATAATTATGCCAGTAAAAATTTATCTGAACATCCAGTTGAATATTTTACCGACATAACTGTTTCATTCTGCTTCTACAGCCAATTTTTAAGAAGAATAAACTTCATTTTATTTTTGTAAGTTATTTCAAAACTGAAAAAAAAATTGCAAGAAGAGATCTGGTCTCAAAACCGCCTTGATTATTTGATTGTGAATTAGTCGTCGCACTAGAGCATTTGATTGATAAAACCTCATTTTATTTTCATTGGACCGATAATTGTAGAAGTCACTCAACACTTGAGAAACACCATTCTATAATCATTACTTACGAGGGAATAGAGAAGTGTCTTTAGAGTGTATGAATCTCTAAATTACTAATTATATGCTGCATAAATTTAGTAAGAGCTCTGTGGTGCAATAGGATGTTTGTAGGCGTCCCCGTCATCAATTGCATCACTAATCCATGGTCTGGAGACCACGTATTCGGCGTTTGTATTTAGGTTCGTTTAACTCGTAATATTACCCGCCAACTGGATGCTATTTTTAATATTTCAGTGTTTGTGTACCCACTCATGCACGTGTCAGAATAAACTGAACCACAGGGGTCTGGTCTTATACCTACATTTACTTTCACGTTCTTGATTCTTATCAGATAATTGCAGACGTTAGCGTTGTCAATCAAGAACTGCGTTGCTGGACGATTAATTCTAATCGTGATATTGAGAGCAGACGCTCTCAATGCAGGTCTGCAGATCGGTAAAGCTATCAGCAATTGAAATTAAAAGATATCATAACTCGTCTTGTCTTCAAAGAAGCATATATGGCGACAGATCGAGAATGCTGCAATGAATGAATGATGCCCCTGTTCCCTGAACTACTTATTAGACAAGGGACTGTAACCGTCTGCAAACACAGACGATCAGAAGAGAAAACTTTGCCAGAAGTGGAGAAAGAGTTGCTATACATGCTAGAACATTTGGTCCAAATAGAAACAAGGTCATGCTTAAAAATCTTATAGATTGGCTCACCAAGTTAGCCGAGAAGGTTGTCGCCAGACTATCATCAGAGAAAACTTTACCAGAAATGGAGAAAGAGTTGCTACATGATTGAATATTTGGCCCAAATAGAAACAAGTTCATGCTTAAAAATCTTATAGATTGGCTCACCAAGTTAGCCGAGAAGGTTATCACCAGACGATCAGCAGAGAAAACCTTGCCAGAAATGGAGAGTTGCTATACATGCTTAAACATTTGGCCCAAAAACTAGAACAATTTCATCCTTAAAAATCTTATAGATTGGCTAACCAAGTTAGCCGGGAAGGTTGTCCCAGAAGACACCCTTCAGAAGAAACTAATCAAGAGCAAGGAGAAATGACAAGGATTGGTTAGCAGCCTTAGTCCCAGCAGGATACACAAAATTATGTAAGAGTAGATGAAATGATTGTATGGTAATGTGCATATCCTGCGTAAAGAATAGCTGGAGGTGACTTGATCCTTGGTCAGGATATGTGAATCATTCCAGGTGTTGAAGTTATTTCGTTTCGTTTGAATCTGAAAAGTTGAGACATTTCATCACATTTGAAACCGTAGTGGCACAGCAAAATTTTTCATTGGGTTAATTTGAATTTGATGGGATTTTTCTGTTCTTAACATAACTTGCTGTTAGAGTTTTGATTACATTGAAGTTAAATGGGAATGACATCAAACCGTCAATAGCTTTTTATATGACATTAAACCCTCATGAGGTCTTACTTGCGAACTATCAGAAATTTCACAGTTTCAAACGGACGTTGTGAAACTTCCAAATGTAAAATATACATAGTAATTTTGAAAATGCTGTCATAGATATCTAGATACAGTGACAAGAATTAGTGATGCACATTAAGCATGATCTCATATGCTGTTTAAATACCAAAACATTTTGTCAAGAGTGATATCATTTCCGTCAAACTATAATATCCGTCCCACCAAACCCGCACCTCTCTCTCTCCTCTCTCCCCCCCCCCACTCTCTCGTCTCCCTTTTTTCCTCCTCCCCCCCCCCCCCCTTCTTCTCTCTCTCTCTCTCTCTCTATCTATCTTTCTCTCTCTCTCTTATTACACATAAAGCAACCCCCATTTCAGCTTGTTGTTGTGTGT
This sequence comes from Macrobrachium nipponense, assembly GCF_015104395.2. Lineage (NCBI taxonomy): Eukaryota > Metazoa > Arthropoda > Malacostraca > Decapoda > Palaemonidae > Macrobrachium > Macrobrachium nipponense. Next base: position 41,394,825 of record NC_061106.1, read on the forward strand.
CGTTCGATGTTTTTAATTGCAGTTTTAATTGGTCATTAGTGTGAGAGATTTTAATTGATTCACGTATTCATTCATTTTATTCATTTCATTCAATCATATAATGCTGCAGCGCTGAATGACCTTTGCAGGTCCCGGCGCTTGGGCTATGCCCTAAATTTCATGATCAATCAATCAATCAGCTTGCATTTAAAGCGCACTCGTTATAGAATAACTGTGAATGTGATTACACTCGTATAGTTGTAAATGAGTTTTATGAATGAGTGACGAATTACAAGTATACAATTGCTATTCGGAACTTGCTTAACAGTCTCGCAATCCATTGGCAGCTCTGATATATATAGCTCAAAGGGAATACCAATGAATCTCTGTAAGCGCCTCAGTGGCGTGATCGGTATGGTCTTGGTCTGCCACCGCGGTGGTCGCGAGTTCGATTCTCGAGCATTCCACCGAGGGGTTAGAGATGTGTATTTCTGGTGATAGAAGTTCACTCTCGACGTGGTTCAGAGGTCACGTAAAACCGTTGGTCCCGTTGCTGAATAACCACTGGTTCCATGCAACGTCAAAACACCATACAAACAAACAAACAGACAACGAATCTCTGTGATGTGAAGTATTCAAACGTTCAATTAAAGATTGAAATGGGAAAAGTGTGGCAAGATTTAGATACTGGAATACTCTTTTACACGACCTGAAAAAGAGCACCTCCTCGATATCCTACAACCAAGTTTTAGCATGAAAAATATTAATGAAAAGGGCTTACAAGTACCGTATTTTTCCGTATTCTGAAGATTTTGCGGCTGTGTGTGTGTATATATATATATATATATATATATATATATATATATATATATATATATCAGGCAGTCCTGAATCATCATAATTATAATGGGAATAAATAGCAACAACGCCCTAAGTCCGGGTTACAACGCCGTAAAGCAGGTTACAGCGCCATGAGGCAAGCGCCTTAAGTCCAGAATGATTTAACCCGAATATATACACACACATATATATATATATACGCTTAAAAAATCACAGTAGATGCACGTGACTTCATAAATAAGCGAATCCCACAGGAAAATGATAGTCAGAAATCCAAGCGCTTTCGTCTTTACTAAGACATTGTCAAGGAGCTAAAGACGAAAGCGCTTGGATTTCTGACTATCATTTTCCTGTGGGATTCGCTTATGTATGTATATACGTATGTATCAGTTTGACAAATGTTATCAAAACAACTACGACAAAATTATCAAAATTCTTTATTCATTGTAAGTTCATTCTTGATGGGGTTTTTCTTTAAATACAATTTTGTGTGGTATTATTCGTGTTATGTATTATACATTCATACACTACTTTAGATTAGTAGTTATGTTTTGTCAAACAGGTATTCTCCTTACACTATTCCCTTAACAATGCATATTATTTTCTTAAAGAACTAGAAATGAGGGGTTCCTTCTTTTTAATTAATGATTAGTCCGCACGCAGAACCTTTCCAGTTATGTTCGCACAAGTGTGGTTATTTGTCTCGTTTACTCCCTGTTCAGTAATGACAAAATGAATATTACGAGATAACTTTGGCAGTGACAAATCCGCGCCCATCCAGGCAAGTCTAGTGTGGCAGCTTGACATATCGCAACAATAAACAACTATGGCACTTTCCACTCGACCAATTCGACATCATCAGCAACCTTGCATAGACCAATCGTCTCCTGTCTTTAGAGTCTCTAGTTAATATTACGGCTACGTTTAAAGGCAACGAGTATTATTTCTACGCTCTCTCTAACTTCTCTCATAGCTCTTGCAGCTCGTCTTGAATGCAACGATTCGTCTGGGCGTCGAAACGATACGCTTTGTTTTTGCACACAAGGTCAAGGCGGTTCAGACTGAAGGAGGTCAGGTCGATGGCTGCTCCCAAGACCTCCATGGCGCGCGTCGTCCTCTCCGATGCTATTAGGCGCTCTGCGGAGATCTGTCAGACGGGAAAGACATTACAGTATCAATACAGACAGGCCAGAATTTCTCTTGATTGTCTATTTTAGGCATTGCAATATCAAAGCTTAATCGAGCTAGAAATGGGGACTGATCAAATTCAGTAGAATAGTCAGAATCATAAGGAGACAAAGATATTTCTAAGAAGAAAGTTTTAAATTCAATTCTAATACTAAAAAGAAAAAGTGATATAGAGAGTAGCTAAAAACCATATCAAATACAGAATTGGAAAATAATGAATCACACTGAAAAACTTATGATAAAAATAATTTCTTTCTAAACATGAAGAAAAACTCTTGTAATTCTAGGCAAAAAGCAATCAGAATAAAATTAACTAGTTTAAGGTTAGGTGCATGGTCACTTCCCAAATCTGGAATTTTCGCAAATTTAACGTAAAAGAAAGTTTAACTTTCTAAAAACAAATATCTTTCAAGTTCCTCGATGGACTAGTGGTTAACATTCTCGCCTACCGGTTCGATAGTCCCGAGTTTGATTCCCCACTCTGCCAACGTCGAGTCAGAGGAATTTGTTTCTGGTGATTAGAAATATTAATTTCTCGATATAATGTGGTTCGGATCCTACAATAAGCTGCAGATCCCGTTGCTAGGTAACCAGTTGGTTCCTAGCCACATAAAAATATCTAATAAAATCCTTTGGGCCAGCCCTAGGAGAGCTGTTAATCAGCTCAGTGGTCTGGTCAATCTAAGATATACTTACGACATGGTGGCGTGATCTCTTAGGGTGAGTTTACACTAGGCTTCACCGCCCGCTGCATACGTAAGACTCATCACCAACTCTTCCCAAATTCTTGTTAGCCCCACCGACTGGACTGCTCATTAGGGTGAGTTGCTGGTGTGGCGTGAGTCTTGATGAGAACTCCAGTAGGCAGGGCTAACAAGAATTTGGGAGGAGTTGGTGATGAGTCTTACGTATGCACTGTGCGGTGAAGCCTTGAGTAAACTCACCTTTACAAGTAAAACATCTAGCAATGACTGGGGTTGAGAACACGAAATTGTCTTATATTTTCTGAGTTCTCTAATGAATAACCAAAAGATTTAGTTTTGGGTTTTTTAAAGGATATTCACCATAAGAGAATCTATGTCCGTTTCGACAACCGGCACTTGAACGTCGTCGTAATAGTAGTCCTCCAGTGGTTCAAATAGCCCACCAACTATCCAGGTCACTTTCACCACACTCTCCTCTTGACCTGGTCTGGAAAGTAAGTTTAGAAATTAGAGGTCAGATGATACTGGACAAGTTCTTGAGTCACTTTATTGGCTAAGATTTCAAGTAAATAAATTTACCATCAACTGATGTATTCTATTTATTAATGTATTGATGTGTTTTCTATCAGAAAGGGACCCAGTCAGAAATTACAGATGGATAATACTTTTTTCCATCTTGAAAATAGTAATAGCCTCGGCTACGGGTTAGGTTTTCCACGTACCTTTGTCGACATTTTGTCTTGGGAGTATGACAAGCAAGTTTCTTGCAGCTCTCAAGCATCAGCAGTAGCTCATACAGAGCTTTCTTGACTTGATCGGCATTCCTACAATCATCAACTAGAATGTTCAGCTCTATCGCAGCTTCCATGACAGCCGTCTCTGTCTCGTCAGCTTTCTCTCTTCTGGTTACATCGAAAGGGTGCTCACCCTCCGCTCTTTCCCGGCCTCTTTTCGGTTTGGATACCTGTGGAATCACCTCTCGTTCACCGGTGATTTTAGAAGACTCTCCACTCATCCCTGGAACAGAATTAGCTTTGGGCACGAGGGCTGCATGGGAATGGAATCTTCTTTTACTGCCTTCCCCTAGAGTTACAGAGGCTCGAGATACCACGGGTGACATACTAGTTGCCAGTCCCCCTTCTTCGCGTATTTGTTCCTCGGCGATACCCTGTGGTACCCTCTCTGTTGGATGCAGAACTGACTCTGGTCTAATCTCATGGGAGGCACGATCGTCACCTGACCTGTCTCCAGGCTTAGTATAATCTGCATCACCTTGACCGAAAACGTCATAATGGTAAGTTAAATCTTCTTCGCTCAAGTCTCCTTTTTGATGTTGAGGAACAAAAGAAATCTTATCTGGTTTGCGTTTCCGGTCGCCGTTAGTTTTGTGCTTCTTTCCTTTGGTTCTGAAGACGTCAGCCACTGTTTCATACTCTGTATTCTTAGGGTTCTTTGCTGATCCGCCTGCAGCGCCTTCGTCAGGTTTTTCGCTCGGAATCTCCACTGCAATTGTTGAAAAGAAAATCGTCAATTACCCATCCAGTCTTCTAGATAAAAAATAGTATAGGCAATAAAAAAAATATTGCCCATTATAACAACAACTGTCTTCAGAAGGTACATCTCAGTATTCAAGAAATATTTGGATTTTTTTGTGTAACCTGAAAAAGTTTCATTAAAACTCGTTTCCATTTGCCCAAAAATCTAGAATTTAGTAAGTGATTTGAAGAGTGTTATTAGAAATTATTTTCCATTATTTTCCTTTGCAGATGTAATGAATGAAATTCCCATCTCTCAGAGTTCACAAAATATTCTCATAATACCAATCATTATTTTCAATACAGCAAGCATGTTAAGTATTTTCACAGCAACTGTGAAAGACACTGATTGTTGTTGTGCATAATATCTTAAGAGACCGAATTTACAGTTGTGATAAGAGCTTAAGCCCGTGTCTGCCCACTCGAGACCTGTGAAAGCAAGGCGCTTGCAAATGGTGACACCGTAGGTACACCTATGCACAGGCCTCGTTTCCCCAAAATCCTTATCCATAGGCTCACAGGAGATTACAGTAAGGTCGTTTGCCACACACTTAATGAGGTTCTTGAGCAGGAATTAGACTCAGGCTCTGATACCACTGCACAACGTTTGATTCTAGAAGATTATGGCATCATTGTAACAATCGAATTCTTAAACTAAAATATTCTATTCTTGGAAATGTATCTATCAGTGGAAAGTTTTTGTTCTACCTTACCTGTTGGCCTGACTGTGATCACATATTGGCAGGTGGCTGAAGTCTGCAGATCCTGGTCAGTGGCTTTGCATTTCCTGACGAAATGCTGACCTCTCTTGATCTCTTGCATGTCGCACGTGACCTCAGCTCGATCTCCATTGACGTTGAAGAAGACTGGTAGAGGAAGGGAACTTATCTGGTCTAAGGATAAGGTCACATCATCGCAGTCGTTATCTCGAGGTACTGGGGGCTCCTGTAAGAAATAGCACAGCATTAGAGCTGCCAAGATTTTGGATAATTGAGTAAATATGCTTTATCAGATGACTTGTGTCACACGGACAAATGTCTTTTGAGGAGGTTGTGTTAAGTGCTAGCAGTAACAGGAATTTTCTTCTTTAAAAATCATCTCCTCCTCATCTGTGTAAACTTGAGATGTAAATTGAGTTATTCGTTTTTTTAACTAAAGCTCTTAAATATTAAACTTCTAACGATGAAAGACCCCTTGAAAAAGGTCTCGGTATATATTTAAAACGAAATAATTAAGGTAGAGCATTACTTTATGCCACCAACGTTACCTCAGAACCAGCCATATCGTGTTACATCTAGCAATTTGCATTTAGGTAACCAAAGACTCGAGTATTATCTCTGGTGAGCCGACATTATTCAGCGAGGGAAATATCTTAGGAACTTCTTGGTTAATAGAAGATTCGTATCCTACAAATATCTTAGGAACTTCTTGGTTAATAGAAGATTTGTATCCTACAAATATCTTAGGAACTTCTTGGTTAATGGAAGATGCGTATCCTACAACAGTCAGTAAGTCCATTTGCCAAGTGGTTCATTGTTTTAGTAGCACATCACGTCGTGGTGCCCCAGAAAATGAGTTATCCCCTTGGCAAACTAACTGTTTAGTTCAAGAGATCATAAAACGACACCTTTCCAAACCCCAGGCACCCAGAAAGCACCCAGACTTACAGTGGAATAACACCCGGAAGGACTTTTGTTCCAGGTAAGGGCTGGAGAGCAGGTGAGGAAGACCCGGTCCATCTCGGATTGCCTCAGCACCAGGCCCGGGTCACATTCCACCTTGCAGGATGTCCCCACCGGATAGAGTTCCAGCGACGAGGAGACACTGCGGGGTCGGATGACACCGTCTAAGGGTGCGTCGTCCTCGGCGACGGAAGGAGCAGGCTCGTCCTTCGGGATGAGGTCCCTACGAGGTAGGATTTCAATCGACGGGGGTTCACAGATCAGGCGTCCTCCGGGGACGTCCGGAGGCTGTGGGCAGCTACCTATGGGAGGTGACGGAGGGCGAGCTGGGTGAAGAGGTGTCGAAGGAGGTGGTGGTATCTCGGGTTTCTCTGACGTAGGCTCTGTGGAGGACGGTGACCTTAGAATTCACACATGTACAAGAAGAAGAAGAAGAAGAAGAGAGCACTGGTCAGCTGCTCTTTCTCAGGGTGTAGGGTGCGAATGTAAGTCTCTGTTTTATCCAAACAGACAGGATTTTTGGAAAACTATTATGGGTAGTTGTTTTTGATTGAGCTGGCCTTTTGCCATCACGGGCTCTTGCTCGTAGAGCAGCCCGAAAAAAATGATGGGGTTTATGAATTGTGAGCAGTTTTATCTAATCATATTAATGTACAGATGGGAAAAGTAAATTTGGATATAATTAAGTAAACCATAAAAAAAATTGACATTATTTTACAATGCTATATTAAAAGAGGGTAAATGGGACGTACAGCAAACCTAACGGTCTGATGCAATGGGCTAAAAGAAGTCCCTGAAGCAACTGAACACAACTGCTGAGTGCATTCCTCTATATCATACCATTACAACGTGGAGGCTGGTGAGTCCAACGAGGCCTGCTGTGACCTGTGCAGGTCGTGACTGAGCTGCCCTGAAGAAGGCGCCCTCCTCTGCATACCCAAGAGCATTTGGAACCCCAGGCACGCCCTGCAGTGCAAGTGACCTCGCCTCCTTCTACCTCGGGTAACGACGGGCACTTTCGAACTGTGGTGGAAGAAAGGAGAAAGTTCGCAGCCCCTAGATTAATATTCCAGGAATCAGTGCTTATTCAGAATGTTCCATTCCAGTTATTTTCGATATGAGGTCACCCTTCCCCGTGAAGAGAGAAAATATATTACAGGACTAATCGTTCAGACAGTCAATTTACCTTCGACGTCGTAACTGACGTTGCACGTGGTGACGGGCGTGGACGTACTGGAATCGGATGTCCAGACGGCGATGATCATCCTGTACCGGCCCTCTGGAAGGAGGCTTCCAGGAGCGGGTCCTTCCGTGACGACTGTCCGCAACTCGGGTATAAATCTTGAAGAGACGAAGTGTTTCGCGTAACTGATCTGACTTGAATCATGGAGTTATACTTTCAACTAGTTAACACATAACCTCTGCGCGAGACAGGTAACTTTTTCTTTGACACATGGAAGTCCCTTCACCAACTGTCAATACTTGAGTCCAGACATGCGTTCATGTCATATTTACTTAATATTTTATCTATTTAACCGATTAGATCGGCTTAGACACAAAGAAAACAAATCTGTGAAAAGGACACAAGAGTCGTTTCCAAACCAGAAAAAAAGTTTTATGTGAAGTTACTAACTGCCTCCATGGCCTTTTGAAATGTATAAGTAGCTCCATGTATACATGATATATGTATAGAATTCTCCACCTTCTTGTATACATAACCACCTTCTTGTATACATAAATGCAAACAAGAAGGCAGAGAATCGTATGAAAAGACAATCGAACCTGGTCATCACAAAGGTCAATTGTAATTGCTCCCCCATCTCGCTTTATAAAATAAAGCGAAGTGTTACTTTGTTAGAGAACTCGATAAAAGACAGAGAGAGAGAGAGAGAGAGAGAGAGAGAGAGAGAGAGAGAGAGAGAGAGAGAGAGAGAGGATTCATCATCGAAAGGAAACGTACCTTGGTGTACAAGACAGAGGCGACGGAGGGTACGCGATGACGCAATCGGACCCCCTGGGTGCTTCCACGCGAGTGTCTGGAGGGCATTTGATGCACGGAAGTTCCTCTCCTCTTCTGTCGCCTGCAAGAAAGCGTAGGATTAAACTCTCGTTAAGTCCATTGTCCCCACAGCCGACCAGCAGAAAGATCCACGAAAGTATACAGACACATCAAAGATCCAAATGCAGTTGCGCAAAATAATTTTAAATAACTTACACCACATACCATTAATATTATTAATAAAGTCCAGTTTTGACAAATTTAACCCCGCACTTCGCTATATTTTCTCTTTTAGTTTCAGCTGCTTTTCGAAAGGAAATTTCAGTTCAATGTCTATTCTATAAGTAACATTTAACAATTCAAGACATTCAATGAATGGGGTTTTAATTCACATGCATTCGTCATGAATGTTTGAAGACTAAAGTTCCTGAAATATCAGAGGTTTGATTAAACTTCCTTCCAACATTTTTTTTTAATTTTACGGGAAAGTGGAATTTCGCTTTCGCATAGTTACTGTTACTCTAACCTAGTCACAAGAACGTTGAAAAATGTGTGAAAGTCAACCTTTGATCGCACCTAAGCTTCAAGTAACATCAATTTTATTTAGCATTTTTATGATTATTATTGTTATTATTATTCAAAACACTCAGAATTGAATATCTGATCTTAGCTGGTATTGCATATCCCACAACAAATGTACAGAGAGAGAGAGAGAGAGAGAGAGAGAGAGAGAGAGAGAGAGACTGCTCCCTTTGTGTGTGTCCTTATTTAAAGAGATACGATTGACTCGACAATTATTTTGGGACATCATGATTTTAGCCCACGGACACATGGCGGTGCCCCATTTACATAATATACTCAGCTGCTTCATATGTCGCAGGCATTTCCTGTTGAATCTCAACAACGCGGATTCATGCACCCACACACATGATTGATATAGATTTACAACTTACTGTCAGTCTTTTGAATGATGACTGCGTGTCCTGAAGAGTACAGATCTACTTAGAATGATTACGATAACTTTATATGAAAATTGACATGTCAAGTCTAACCTTGAAGTCCTCTAGACGTCTGTGCATTATGAAGTTTGCAGAGGAGTTACGAAATGAAGCAATGATATACTTTCTCCTTTTAAACCCTCGCGTATTAAAACCCGTGGTATTTTTTTGGCAGTCAGTCAGGGTAAATTTTCAAATTTTGAGATTTTGTTTGTGATATTATGGATGTTTGGTTCCAAATGAAGGTCGTTTACCTTGCAGAATACAAATACCGTCACCTTGCATCTCAATTAACAAGAAACTTGAATATTATGTAGAAACGAAGCTTCCTTTCACAACAGTTGTTAAATTTCATTGCTTATCCAGTAATCAGGATGTCATGTTTGAGTTCAACGTCTGTCTATTGAATTGAGTAGAGAATTTAGGCCAAGCACTGGGGCTTATGAGGTCGTTAAACGTTGAAACGGAAGTTCACAGTAAAGGGTTTGAAAGGTGTAACAGGAAGAAAACCTTGCAGTTGCACTATAAGGCAATTGTTAGGAGAGGGTGGAAGGAAGGGAATACGAAAGGAGGTACAGTGAAAGGACGAGAGGGTCAGCAGCTACGGGCCGAATGGACGCTGCAAAGAACCTTAAATAATGCTCACAGTGCACCCTGGGAACGTTTGCATATACGTCTGGCTATATGCACGAGAGAGTGTCCTTTTAGCTGGCTAACCATTCAAATAAGAAGTTGAAATGCTCAGCTCTACCACTGACTTACAGAAGGCAAATGACCCTTTCGAATCTGATTCATAAAAGACAAATTAAATCTTCTTCGCCACTTGTCATAACATTCTCGACGATCGTAAGAGATATAATGACGACGTCTGCTGCCTCCTAACAACCCCACTAATTAGTCAATTCAACAAGAACTTAACAAGGGCAGTCTAATTGCGTGGGCGTGGGTATCAGAATTGTCAGGAGATAAATTAGCAGGATGTTGCGCCTGAAATATTTCCAGGCAGCTGTCCCGTCCCTCTTCTGAGCTGTGGTTCTTTCGTCATTCGTTTCGTTGACGTCAGAAAGTTGCTTGGATTGATAATGATAAACGTCACCTTAGCGAATGTGAAAAAGAAAAAAAAAATTGTGAATATGATTAGACTTATTTCGAAAATGCATTCTTAGTGAGTTGTTCAATATCTATCAGATCGGAGACAATCGAATAACTGCCATTTGGAATCGCCTAGATGAAGGGAAAATTACAGAGCGATTGATTTTATGAATTTCTGTAGTTCCTGATTCAATGCAGTACACGCTTAAACGATTCTCCAAAGAGTCTGCATACTTACATAAGGTTTAGTGGTCTTTGTTTGAACGTAAAACACGTTCTCAACAATGATTAAGCAGACGAGAGAATCTCTTCAGATGCTTACAATTTCCTTAAATGTCAACTCCTAGTTAGCCAAATTACAAACCGAACAGTGGTAAATCAAACTCTACGGACAGCGCCTACCATCTTTCACACACAAATGATTTCTTCATCCTCTTTTTGAATTGATCTTATTCCACTGTTTTGGTGGCTGTTAAATTTAGCGAGGCTTTCTTGTGGTACGATAAACATTCTTTGGCAGTTAGTTTTGATAAGTAATAGTCTGTATTCTGTAGAAGTATAGCTGGATCGATAACTGGTATCTTTGATATCTTCATTAGTTGTCTAGTATAGTGACAAGCTGAGCGATCTTGTTTGGCATGTTTTATGACCATCGACTGGCCTACTGAGGGCCTATTGATTTTAGTCTAGTTAGCAGCTATTTGGGTTTACTCAAATGTTTATTAAAAACAACAAAAGGGGTTTGGGGGGATGGCGATAATTCAAACCCCTAAGAGTCCCTCGGAAGGGATTTAAGGTTTGGAATGGGGTAAGAAGGCTGGTGAAAGAAAGGTATAAGGCAGAGGACTAAAGAAAGGGACAGACCCTTATGTCTTTTAGTGAACAGTTTAGTGCTTGTTGTTTCTTTCTTTTGTTTTGTTGTGTTTATCTTATCATAAGTCATTATAGTCGCTAGTTTTTTAAATAATGGATTTTAGGCTTTTCATTGTCAGTTTAGCTAACCGTATATTTCACTGGGTGTATAATCGAGTTGGTAATTTGCAAAATTTTTTTTAGCACATTTTGAGTAAAAAATCTTTATTAGATAACTTACCTTTGGTAGAGGGAAGCTTATTCAAATGCTCTTCGATACTTGGCTTCTGAGATCTCCCCGTAGACCCAATGGATACTCTGACCGACCCCAGGTGATTCTTGACAGCCGGGATAATAGCACCCGAGGGAAGCATGGAGGAGTCGTGAATCCTGGTTACTGGGTGAGAGAAGACGTTAGAATAAGCAGGAAAACCGGCTCCCAAAACCTCCCCCACAGAAAGGGGACCTTTCTCCTCACTGCCGTGGTATTTTCCGCCGCTGAAGACAGTGTGGCTACTGATGACTGAGTGGACAGGGCTGAAATTGTTCCGACTGTGAGAAATACTCGTAGATTTTATCTCCGTGTGATGGAATGGTTCTCGATCCGTCTTGGTACAATTTTTAGGGTCGGTGCCTGGGACGCTCGTGGTCCAGACACTTGGGGTAAACGAAGGACGAGTTGGTCTGACGTGAGTTCTGACCACTGTCGGTCTTCCAAACACCTCAACATCCTCAGGGACGTCCTTCACTGGGACGACGTTATTCCTGACTATCTTGTACTGGCGTTTCCCGCCGTTGTGACCCGTCACTTCCTGATGACTACGATGGTAAGGATGTCGACGATGACCTCTAGTATGATGTGAGGAGGAACGCGAAGGCTGCGCGTGACGGGAACCGTGTTGGTAATAGTTCATTCTCCCTCTCAAGTGCCCCACCCTATTGACCAGCTGCGACCTGAGCTTCTCCATCAGGTTGACCTGGTCCCTGTAGTATTTGTGGAAGGAGCTGATAGCCGGACTTCGGTAGGGGTCGAAGAACAAATTAGTACCCCCTTTTGAGGACTGGTGGAGAGCGTGGCGGAGGAGACTCTCCCATAAGGGATTGGCGTAACTATTCCGGCTTCGCCTGGGTGAAGTTTTCTTGTGATGGATCGCGCTAGACCGCCTTCCTTTCCGAGCGGCGCGGCCTCGATGATGGGACGATAATGCGCTCCGCCGGTGATGGAGGCGCTGGGAGGACCTGTCCAGGTGCGAAGCCGACGCCATTGGGGTGTCTCTGATGGGGGAAGGAGAAGGGGGAAGGATTGGAATGAGGAAAACGGATGGTGAGAGGGAGAGAGAAGAAGGGGCACTGCGACACGAATGGACACTCGTGATGATGATTTAAAACGTGTTTCTCAGCAATTATGCCTGAATGCTTTCACGAGAAACAATATTTAGAAACTCATTAACAAACCTACTGCAATTAGCCACCATCTTAAAAACAATACCCTATAACCATATATAAATTTTTTTTACATTAATATTCGATATTTAGCAACATTAACGGTACATCTTAGATTAAGGTATTTTTAAAAACGAAGTTTATTTTGACTTGTGAAGCTAGGACTAACAACTGTCTAGGATCAGTGTTAGGGAAAATACCAAGTTAGAATACGCCATCAAGGGAAAATAGAAACCATCATAGAAAAAAATTGCAAATAAAAAATCAAGATTTCATATTCCTAATCCACTGTACATTTGTTATAAAATGTATAACATTCTTGGCAAGCTTATCACAGAAGAGGCAATCAATATGTCATATGAAAAAGCAAATCATCATAGTAAAAAAATGGCAAATAAAAAAATCAAGATTTCATATTCCTAGTCCACTGTATATTTGGTTAAAAACATATAATTTTCTTAGCTAGCTTATCACAGAAGAGACACACGACGCTTTTTATACATTCAATATACAAATAAGCAAATGTAAAAATGTAAAATAAATCACTACCTACTTTTCTCTGTCACTTTTATCATGGTGTCCGTCCGCTCTCACTGCCTCCGCGTGTGCTGTGGACAAGGAGACGTGATTATTGAGACTGAAAATATTATGAAGAAATTAAGCCTTAGAATAGCCAATGCTTCCATACCTGTCTCCTTTGATTTTTTTTTTTTTTATAAATCCCCCTTTCTAGACGGTGTTGGGGTTAACGAACGGGATCAGTCACCAAAAAAAAAAAACGCTTCAGAAAAGAGAGAGAGAGAGAGAGAGAGAGAGAGAGAGAGAGAGAGAGAGAGATAAAAACACACTTTCAGATGAGGGAGAGAGAGAGAGAGAGAGAGAGAGAGAGAGAGAGAGAGAGAGAGAGAGAGAGTGTTAGTACAAGGAAAGGAGGAGTTACGTAAACAAACGGCTGGATTTGCTCACCAACCCCTCCCCTTGTGGGGGGAGCCCAACAAACCCACGCGTGTGCCACGGCGACAGAATAAGGGCATGGGGGACCCCGCTACGATAACATCGACTATACCATGTCACTGACAGACGGGCATCAGCTCCGGTGGGAGATGACGGCCCGCGATGGTGATTGCTGTGATAGTGACGAATATGGCGGCAGCGATGGTCAGATTTCTGCTATAAGAGCTGTAGTGGCGATGATTGTGACGAGCGGCCGTTACGCTGATTCCAGAGATGATGGATGAAAAAGGAAGCTACACTCATATCGGGCCATATGGGATGTGATGCTGTATATATATATATTGGGGAATCATAAAAAGGATCTTGGAAAGCCAGAAGAGGTTATATGGAGGTCTGGAGACGGGTCGACTATGGTGAAAGATAGATAGATAGATAGACAGAATTTTATTCAACTCTCTGGGGAGCAAGCGAGAGTAACGAAGACAGGACCAGGAACTCAAAATCTTTTGAGAGAGAGAGAGGAGAGAGAGAGAGAGAGAGAGAGAGAGAGAGAGAGAGAGAAGAGAGAGAGGACGAGGTCTGCTGTAGAATCTGGCACGCTTTAAAATGATGGAAGAGATCCACTTGATTACGACGAAGCTATGAAATTCTCTCCCTCTCCCTTTTTTTTTTTTTAAAGAATTCTCACCAAATCAGGATTTAATGTCATGTTGATTTTTTCTTGTTTTCTCGGGTATGTCTAATTAAGAGCGTTTTTAGCTTCTTGTCCCATTCCCCCCACATCCTTTTTTTCCAAATTTTGTTTAAAGATGGAGAGGCCATTGGAACGAGTAAATGGTGCCCTCAGCTTGCCCAGTTGCGGTGTGGGTGGGGGGTTGGGGGTCGATGGGGTGGGAAGAGTAGTATAATCTTCAAAGACGAGATAGATCTGTACCTTGTAAGGGACAATTTTTTTCACCCTGATAACATCAAAATGACTAATGAGTAAGATGCCTCAAAAAACAAAGAGACCAACATTTTTCCATATAAGTAGAGATAGTTTATTATACAAGATGTCTACTGGCATAACAAGGTTAAAAAAAATGACAGAGGGGGGGTTGGGGGGAGGTGGGAGGGTCTTGTGAAAAGTGACAGGAAAAAGTGGCCGTTTATGGATCGCTGGTCTTGTGGAAGCCGTGATTATTCTTTTATTTTCACTGTGGCATTGACAATTTACGTCAGAATCTGTACAGTTGGTTGTAAAAATTCCAGTCAATGTTAATATTAGCGACGCTGATTATCACTTCCCAGTAGATGTTAATATTAACAATAAAAAATACACTGATCACAGTAATAACTGCGCCGTAGAACTATGAGAATGACGGTGACAAACATATCAGAATCAGCTGTTCTGATTCGTCTGTCGAATCTCATTATTTTGATTGAATTCATTTTATTTAATTCGTACGAAAGTCATCGTCCCTACAACGTCCTCTTTTGCCCTAGATGAAACAAATGTCATGATGCCCGACACAAAACATCTTGGGAAGTAGGCCAAGTAGGCCTATGGAACTGAATTCTCTTCATTGTTCTGTTAAAAATCCTTATCATAAACTCGTCGTCCTTCATAACACTTTTGATGCTATTTTGTCTCTTCTTCTTCTTCTTATAAAAAAATAAAGAATAATAATCATGAATTTGAAGACAAAAGCCATTACTCAAGCTATGTTGAAATTAGTCAACGTAATATCCATATGAACTTCGCAAGATTTGTCCATTCAATTGAAGGAGTTGCAAACACAATCGCCCATGATGATATAGTTTTTGATGCTGAATTGATAACTGAAATGTTACAATTAAAAATGTTTATGCTGGAAGAAGACCTTCATTAATACAGGTATTATCGAAAATGACGGCTATTTCAGTCGCGTTTATTTTGTGTAGAAAAATAAGAGAAACTTCTATACAAAATAAACGCTGCTGGAAGAAGAAGAAGACCTTCATTAATACATGTTTTATTGTTAATGATGGCTATTTCAGGTGCGTTTAGTTTGTATAGAAGAATAGAGAAACTTCTATACAAGGTATACGTGGCTGAAATAGCCATTATTTTCAATAAAACCTGTTTTGATCATGTTGTTATAGTAGATTCATATCACCCGTGCATCTGATGCCTAGGCCAATTCCTTAGGACGCTCCTGATTGGCTGTTGATAAGCCACTCACGGGGTTGGAAACTCTCAGTCTCTCTCTCTCTCTCTCTCTCTAGAGTTCACATAGGCAGGATCACCTCTCCCGAGGGATACTTTTAAAAGACGTATCCCTAATGAGAGGTGGAACATACATCCTGCTTATGTGAACTCTCTCGAGATAGACTGAGGAGAGTTTCCAGCCTTGTGATTGGCTTATCAACAGCCAATCAGGAGAGTCTCATAAGGGACTGGCCTAGGCATCGGATGCACAGGTGACGTGAACCTACTATAAGTTTACACTGAACGTCTTGTTAATCATAGTTCCTGCCAACATTGCTACTTTATAATATTAACTGCTTTGGCTATCCAAACATTGCTACGGCTATACGAGTTACAAAAACTATAAAGTTTTGTAGTGTAATGCCTGCCAGAGTCTCTCTCGCTGTTCTTGTCATTAATACTTCACTCGCGTCTTTTTTTTTTTTTTTCAAGCTCTTTCACAGCTCGCTACCACAATACTAGTACGAGAGACAACACCAATAATTTATGGGATGGGTGTTGCCTTAGGACTGGAAAGGGGCGTTCTCTCCAAGAACAAGATCTTTGTTATCTTTCACCGGCTTTTGTTTGTGTTTTATCTCTTTTTTTTTCGTTTTCAGAATCTTTTTGCAAATTCTCTGTGAAGTATAATTAGCATTCCGGGGCAGATCTGGCGACGTTTGATAGCTGAGGAGAAGGTGAAGTTTTGTATATATATATATTATATATATATATAATATATATATATATATATATATATATATATATATATATATATATATATATATCTGCCTCTCTTTTTCCTATCTCTCTGTCTGTTTCTTTCTCATCTTTATTCCTCTCTCTGTCTGTCTTTTGACATATCTCGCTCTCTCTCTCTCTCTCTCGCTCTCTTCTTTTCCTATTCTCATCTCTCTCTCTCCTATCCTTTCTCTTTTTCTCTCTCGTCTTATGCCTCTTCACTATTTTTTTTTTACCACTCTGTCCCAGCGTTTTTTTACCCCTTCTCTCTCTCTCTCCTTTTTCCAATCTCTTTCTCTAGCTCTCATCTTGTCCTATCTCTTTCTCTTTTTCTGTCTCATCTTTATACCTATTCATTCATATTCTTTTGACCAGTCTGTCCCAGCGTTTTCCAATCACTTTTCTCTTTACCATCGTTATCCTCTCTCTCTCTCTCTCTCTCTCTCTCTCTCTTTTCTCTCTCTCTTTCTTCTTCTCTGCTTCTTCTTCTCTCTCTCTCTCTCAGTGCGCTACACGTGTAGTACCTGGCAGACATCGCGATGATTAACTTCGGATTTAATGATCTCCGCGAGGCTTTGGAGATTCTGTCTTGGCAAAACAACTGCTGTATGGCAAGGATTTATACGGTACTACTACACCTCACGAAGACACCCGCCCACACTTTCAGGAGAGAGAGAGAGAGAGAGAGAGAGAGAGAGAGAGAGAGAGAGAGAGAGAGAGAGATTATTATTATAAAGGTAAGATTTACCAGCCCAATGAGTCTAACTAGACTCTTACGGTGCTGACTCGAAAACATTTGGGAGGAAATTATTAAAAAATACGCACATAAAATGCGTGTCTACAAAGTGGAATGGGATGTAATGGTAGTTAATGATAAATGAGGATGATTGTTAAGCGATAGATGAGGTTGAAGTTAAAAATATGAATAGAGCTTATAAAAGATTTAAATATATAAAAATGACAAGAGAGAGAGAGAGAGAGAGAGAGAGAGAGAGAGAGAGAGAGAGAGAGAGAGGATTTTACAAGGTAAATAATCAGGGGCCACTTGGACGAAAAAAACAAAAAAAAACAAGAGAACTTAGTTTAAAATGCTGGTTTGTTGTAATCGGCGCTGCGATAATATTGTTTCTCTCTTAAACTCATCCGATTTAATCTTTCGCCGTTCATTTGCCCAAATCACAGAGACGTTTAAGAGTGGCCCTGTGATGTTTATAGAAGCGGGTGCGAGAGTTTTAAATTTCCCCTTATCAGACGAATTAAGCAGAAAGCCGAGAGTATTCGGGCGGGCGTATCTGTGGATCTATACCTCCCGTGATATTTATGCGTAACGCGATAACACGACAGCAAATAAAGTAAATAAAGTACGCCCAGAGGGTTTCCGTAAGGATTACATCTCATTTTTTATTGCTGTTATGAATGGCTGTTATCATTGTGGTTGCTTTTAAATGATACTGTTGATGCGACCGTCACTATCACAATGAACACGGTCGTAAATCCGCTCTGACTCGGGCGAATGTTGACGGAATGAGAGAATTTGCAATTCATCGCAGGACAAGTTATAGACACTCAAGATTCGCCAAGACAGCTGATAAGAGGGAGGGAAAAGATTTAGGTGGATAAAACAGCAGTTTCTAATGAGGCAAACTAAGCAGGATTAATGTCTTAGAGTCTCTTTTGAATTACGTTATGTTTACGTTCTTCCGACGGACACGGAAAGATAACAATCCACACCTTCTCCTGACCCTCCCACGAGATCCTAGCTAGCCTATATACCTAACCGTGTCTCATCTACTTACTTTAGCGATTACGTTACCCCAACGTTTACCTAATACTTATAAGGAAGGTGCCAGGGAATTGCTTCTCTGAATGGAGTGTCATGATTTGAGGTGCGTTTGACCTTTCGTAACTTCATACTTTACGTCAGAATGGGTGACGTTTGACGAAAAATAGAGAAATGAAATCCTCATCATTAGATTTAGTGAGCCATAAAATCGCAATGTCTTTAATTATGCAGTAATATATGTAAATAAATTCTTCTGTCAAAACAGGATACGTCTCGAGTATAAAAGGCCCATTAAAACACTCTGGTTTAAAGCTAAGGACTATATATCGGTGGACTAACTTCCACCCTTAGCGAGTACTTGATAAGGGTGGAAGTTAGTCCACCGAATATTATATAGTCCTTAGCTTTAAACCAGAGCGTTTTAATGGACCTTATATATATAATATATACTATATATATAATATATATAGTATTATATCTATATATATATATTTATATTATATATATATATAGATATATATATATATATATATATATATAATATATATATATATAATATATATATGTGTGTGTGTGTGTGTGTGTGTGTGTGTGTGTGTGTGTGTGTATACAGGGTGATTTAAAAAGAATGACCCTATTTCATGATTAAATATTTTATGAAGGAAAAACAGCAAAATATAAAACTTATAATACAAGTATTCTACTAACAGTCAAGTTTTATTTTCACATGTTACAAGTGCTCAATATGGCCACCCCTTGCAGCACGAACAACATCAGTACGATATGAGAATTCTTCCAAACACGTTGAAGCACATCAGGATCAATTGAATTGATCGCTGTTGTTATTCGATGTTTTAAGTTTTCCAGGTCAGTTGGGAATGGTGGAACAAAGACTTTATCTTTTACAAACCCCCAGAGAAAAAAAATCACAAACTGTGAGGTCAGGAGATCTAAGAGCCAAGCACAAAGAGCACTGTCTTGGGCCCCTATCCGAACAATCCATCGCTGAGGCAGTTTTTCATTTAAAAACTCTAACTTATAGGAAACTGGGAAATCTGATCTTTGAAACACCCACTCCCTCATTCTGATTCATACATTTACTTACGAAATATTTGATCATGAAATAGGGTCATTCTTTTTTAATCACCCTGCATATATATATATATATTATATATATATATATACTATATATATATATATATATATATATATAGATGTGTGTGTGTGTGTGTACATACACATATGGATTTTTATCTTCACCTACTAGTTATTTTAGGCTTAAAAAATCGAAAATAATAATAATAATAATAATAATAATAATAATAATAATAATAATAATAATAATAATAATAATAATAATAATAATAATAATTTAAGACCAAACGATAGTTGTGATTTTACAAAACGCAGGGCCACTCTTAAACGTCCTCGTGATTTGGGTAAATTAGGATGACTTTTAAGCAAGAAACAATATTATCGGACCGTCAGTTACAAGTGGTCCCATGATCATTTTGCGTGTAAGATTCTCTCCAGTTTGTGTCAGGTGAAAGTCAAGTGAGTGAGTGACCAGGGTAGTAGTAAAAGTACGAGAGGAGGAGTTTCGTCATCTTAGGAGATGACTCGTTATATCGAAGTTGACCCCGAAAAAGGAAAACGGGAGTTCGTTGGCCCCAAGAATCCATATGTGTGGTATTGTGGTTCATCAGTGATCTGAGGATCTCTCTCCACTGGGGATCACCGCAGGCCGAGATGAAGGATCCCTTTATTCATAGAGAGAGAGAGAGAGAGTTACTAGGAGTAACAAGGATTAGGATGTCTCAAAGACTTATTAGGCCATCCGAGGATACATCGTGTGCTCAATAATAGCAAACATAAAGGATCATTTTTCTTTAAAACATGACTGAGAAAAGGATCGTTTTACTGTGTAAAAGAGAGAGAGAGAGAGAGAGAGAGAGAGATGTGAATAACGATTAATTTTCCTTGTATGTGTACGTATATATGTGCGTGTGTGTGTATATATATGAGGGAAGGA
Organism: Macrobrachium nipponense; assembly: GCF_015104395.2. Taxonomy (NCBI): domain Eukaryota; kingdom Metazoa; phylum Arthropoda; class Malacostraca; order Decapoda; family Palaemonidae; genus Macrobrachium; species Macrobrachium nipponense. Next base: position 41,414,856 of record NC_061106.1, read on the forward strand.
GGTAAACAAAGAGGGAATCTGAATATAGGTGAATTTTCGTATAAGTATGTATGTATACATGTATATAGATATATAATACGTATAATATAAATATGTGTATATGACTGGTGAAAATGTTCTGTTATTAGATGTGTATATATATGTATGTAGTATATAGCATAATATGTCTGATAACGGATACTTATGTTAGGAGAGAGAGAGAGAGATAGTACATTCTTTGTTGGTAAACTGTACCATAGACGTGACGAACAGCAACTGTTTTGATATTAGTTTCTTTCATTCTCAAAAAAGGCTCCATACTGCCACTCCCAATTCCTCACCTTCTCTCTCTCTCTCTCTCTCTCTCTCTCTCTCTCTCTCTCTCTCTCTCTCTCTCCGCGCGCGCCGCGCTACCTGGGAGTGTTCTGAGTCTAGCTATTTAAAACTGATGTCTAAGTGAAAATTACTCAGCATTTTTTCTTTTTTTGCTCAAGAACAATGTAAACTTAGGGATTGTTATACTTTAGTTATTTATTGTTTTTTCAGTGTAATGTTTTCAGCTGTAACGAACGTACTCAATGGTTCAAAAAGAAAGCTGAACTTGAATATGCTGATTTTTCGTTAATCATCTAACCTCATGTTTCCACTGTTTCAGATAACTTACTTTTGACATCATACAATTCAAGAGCTTTCTTTTGGATGACCGAACATTCCTCAGGTGAAAAAAAAAGTTAAACTTGGATACATACGTACATACTTTTCCTTGTGAATTTATATAAATATTCCAGTCGTGCACACGTATACAATACAGAGGAAATGATAAGATTTTCAAGTACTTACATACATACACACATATTTATTATAACTTTATTACTATTCCTGACATACATATATTGTACAAAGGGAATTATAAAATCTTTCATGCATGCATACATACATACATTCATACATATTTTTTATGACTTAATAACTAATCCTGACATATATATATGTTGTTGATACATATGTTGTAAAAAGGAGCTATAAAATCTTTCATGCATACATACATACATACATACATACATACAGAGATGGAGAGAACCTATCCTCCACGAAAGGGAAATACACCTCTTCAAAATAAATGTAACGAAAATGTATCGACTGGGGAAAAGCAAAATGGATAAAAAAAAAAAATCAGAAAAAATTGAGATTAAATTATATACGGTGCGTGTGAGTGATAACTCCCGCCCAATGCAAAGGTCACGACTCGTGGATTACTCATGTGTGACTCATACTCACCAATAATGATGACGGCGATGAAGAAGGAGACGAAGAAGACGAAGGAGAAGCGAAGTGACGACAGACGCTGCTGCAGATTTGCCATTGTCCTCCTCTTCCGGAGGCCTCCCTTCCTTTCTCCTTATCTCTCTCTCTCAGCTTCGTTCCTCTCTCTCTCTCTCTCTCTCTCGCGTTTCCTGTCCTCTTCTTTCTTCCCTCGACGTCTTTTCCTTACCTGTTTTAGCGTCTTTTATTTCCTCGCCTTCCCCTCACAGTTATTTTTATATTCTTTCCTCCCTCACCTTGCAGATTTTTTTCCCGCGCGCGCGAAAATTCTTGTGTTGCCTCTCAGTCTCACCCAACCAGCCCTCTTGTAAACTTGTCCGAGAAAGAGTGGAAGAAGAAGAGGAATCTGGAGGAAGAGAAAAAGAGAGAGAGGGAAAGAGAGGAGAGGAGAGAGCAGCTGGAGGGAGAGAGGAAGAAGGCGTATATGTGTGCTTTTACGGTCCCCCTGCTACGAGGCTGCTTCTGCTTCTGCTTCTGCGGTAGTAGGTGACGGGTCTTCCGTAGCGGGGAATCTCTGCGGAGACATTTAAAAGGAGAAACATTACTCCCTCGGGATCCTGGACTGATGACGCAATAGTGGGGCTGTGCTTATTGTGTGTTCCTGGTTACGTCATTTTGCCCTCGGTAATAATAATAATAATAATAATAATAATAATAATAATAATAATAGTAGTAGTAGTAGTAGTATAAGGCTTGAAGTTGAGAAACAAATCAGCAGTATGTATGGGTACATATATTTATATACCCATACATAAATGTGGATTTACTTCTCCAGTAATAATAATAATAATAATAATAATAATAATAATAATAATAATAATAATAATAATAATAATAATAATAATATGGTACCATGAACAGCGAAATGTAGAATTACATGCACAATAATTTTGTCTTAATATTTGGGAAAATTGAAACATTCTGATATATTGGTTTTCATACTCTGCTGTGTGATAGGGAACTGAGAAAAAAAAAAACTTCCGAGAATCACGTTACTTACGGGCATTCTGAACTCTTTTGATGGGTATAATATTTCTGATGCCTCTCTTGATACAAGTGAGTGCAGATAAAGTTTATATTGTATATGCTGTTCATAGGTATACGTGTATAGCATATGTAACATAAATACAGATGAACACTCACCACACGTGTAATATATATACATATATATATATATATATATATATATATATATATATATATATATATAATATATATATATATATATGTGTGTGTGTGTGTGTGTGTGTATGTGTGTGTATGTGTGTGTTTGATTTTAAATAACGAAAACTGATAAACGTGATGAGTATACGAACAAAGTTACAGCCACGAAGGAGAATTGAAACGCTGGAGATGCCTAGTGACAATGTCATGGTGATAAGACGAAATTACATAGCATATCCAGTGCTTCGATATTTCACGTAATAGCAAACGAAAACAATGATTTCTTATAAGTATACAATGTGAATGGGAACGGGGTCACTTCATTCATGGGTACTCTCCGTTGGTATAGAATACAAATCTCCTGCAAAATCTACTGAATCTGACCTCTGTGACCCGGAATTTGACTTAATTTTAATAGTTGTCCTACTTGAAGCAGCGACAGGCACCTGACTTTTCATTCATCAGGGGCTTTGTATTATTTATATAAGTATATATATATATATATATATATTATATTATTTGTATTATTTATTATAAAGTATATATATATATATATATTATATATATATATTACATTTATCTCAATAAATCTTCTGGGTGAGTCTGCAAGCCCCATGCCCCTCCATCTTGGCCTAGTAACGCTGATGATGTAGCCAATTATATAGGTGGGTTGGACCAAGAGGGGTCAGCCACGGCGCCCAAACACGCACACGCACTACATATATATATATATATATATATATATATATATATATATATATATATATATATTATATAAAATCTTATGTATAAAGCTGATGGTCGGACTGTGTATGTATATGTGTATGTTCGCTATAGACGGCAAAACCACTGGACCAGTTTAAACCAAAGTCGGACTATAAATGTAGATATCATAGGGGATAGGCTTTTGACTGGGTGCCGTTTTGATTCGGATATCCGATCGTATCCGGCCATGCCAACTTCTTTATTATCAATCGTAAAGAAAAATAAAGCTCAATATTATATTAGACCTTTTCACGAAGATTCCCAATATATACCTTTTTTTATGATGAAAAACAATGCCGGACGCTTTTATATTATTTGTGTGTGTTTTAATCGGCCTTTCACGTCCACATCCTCCATATCTATCTCTTTCTTTGTGTATCTATTTGTATTTATTTCCTTTGCCACTCTCTTCACAGCTAACGACTAAATCTACCGTACCATTTCCTTCGAAGCAGCTCACCTCGCCTAATTTGACGCGACACGACCCAGAATTGGGCCGCCTCCCTCAGAAAATACCTACGCGCCATAAAGAAATGTATAAATCATCCGTCATATACACCAAGTATATAGAATGGTCAGGTAGAGTCATTTGTGGGGGGTTGCGGCTTATCCCCCCAAGAGCCGCATCACCTGGAGGCCAGGTCAGGGCGAGAAGTCACTCAGCTACCGTTTCATTCAAATGTATATCACAGGTCACTTCAGTCATCTCTGTATTGATTTAGTTTTACATTCTTCGAATACAACCATAGTTTTTTTGATTTTTTATAAAATCTAAATTATTATTTAAATAATGCCAACAACTGCGCCGTGTTTGGTTGTTATTCAAATAGTAGGAAAAAAAAGAGGAGGTATCCTTTTTCCGATTCCCTCGTGATGAGGAATCAAGACGGAAATGCTTTAACCCTACTGCTCATCGCATATGCAGTAAACATTTTGAAGAAAATGCATATAAAAGAGACCTGCAGCAGGAACTTCTTGGATCGCGAGCCCCAGCAATGAAATTCAGACGTATGAATGTGAGGAAAGCAGTGCAGCTTCTTTCGGAAACACTCTAAAGCTTAGATTTTTATGGAAGTCAGGGACTTTTGACGAGCATGTCCTGGGAAAGTACAAGGGACTTTATAAAGCTTGCCGACTCCTGGTTTGATGTGTTCAATTCAAGGGTACCTTATGACAGAAAAAAATCTATAAATACTTATGGGATGCAACTGACGGAACAGAATAAAATCCTTGACAATATGAAGTGTACTGCTGAAACAATACGAGTTTGCAAAAGTAATAAGATCTATCAGTTCAAAGGGACTTATTGTGTCATGCAAATCCTTGCCAAGGTTGCATATGTATAAAAGTAAATATGATGTATCATACATAATTACCTCCAGACTTAACCAAGATGGACTGGAAAACATGTTTGGCTGTCTTAGACAAATGGGTGCAACTTATGATCATCTTACGCCAGATGAAGTCAAACACAGAATAAGGTCATATTTACTTGGCAAAATAAACTCTATAACTGGAAAAAATTGTAACTCGATGAAGGAGTGCGATTCTTCAAATATGTCGGAAGGAAAGCTCAGTCAAGAGAAAAGTTGTGAAAATAATGATTCAAATGAAACCGATCTTGAAAGAGAGCTTATGATTTCTGCAATGGTGTTTGCCTCTACTGAAGATGAGAAGATCCCAGAAGAAGATTCAGAAAACTTTGAAAATGAATTTCATGAAATAACTTTAGAGAATGTTGCAGACGAAGAGGGCCTTCGATATGTTGGAGGTTATGTGGCATCTAAATTTCCAGATTATCAGTTCTTAGGATGTAACTTAAAATAGTGAAAGGTACCTGGATTAGTGCCGTAGAGCGACATGATGATAAATTAACGGAACCAAGTGCTGAGTTTTCTGAAAAATTAAAGGTAACGGAAAAAATGTTTCAAACATACTATGGAGAAAATCCACTGAGACCAGGCAATGGAGTATTATGCGACTTGGCACGCCATATTGAAAATTGTTTATCCTTGCCTTTTAAAGTAATATTGTTTTTAGTCAGATGTCGGATGTTTTTTAGGATGAGAGCTCTGAATGCCCAAATTTTATCAAGTAGGCAAAAAAAGAAAAAGATGCATAAATTAACTAAATAATGCCATGAAAATTTTAAAATTGTAGTTTTTTCACTTTTACTAAGTATTTTTCATTTCCATTATAAAGCCAGATACTGTTATGTGTTATCTATGTTAGTTTATTAAATAATGTATTGTAAAATTATACATAAGCCTTTGTAAATAAATGCCAGGTCAAATGCTAATTGAATATTTTTTTAAGTCCTGTCAAGCATATTAATTTAAGGTTTCTATTATATATTATATATGTGTAGTACAGTGACCTACATGAATTCAAAAGAACACCAAACGTATACAAGATAACAGAGTGAAAAGGACATCTTACAGGCCTAATCTCTTCGATCCAAGGTACTTAAGTTTCCCAAGGTAGTACTTGCCTTGACCGCTCCCACCCTGGCCTCCAGGCCTGTCACGGAAATACCCCACAACTACCCCAACTACCCCCGCGACCAAAGTGACTGTACCTCTCTCCCTTATTCTATATACCTTGATATACACTATCGAGAGGGAAATCAAATGAGTTTCCCCCCAACACGCCGCCGTTATCGACGTAGCCAAGAACGAAGAGGCCATCGCCGGACTCCGAGACTACAAATGAATGGAAGTGCCTCATGATGACCCACCTATGCCATATATCAACCCAGGGAGGCTTCAGTGCTTCACGCCCTCGGAATAATAAACAGCAGCGGCTTCTGCAAATCCCTAGTCATTCATGGAGATTCTCTCTCTCTCTCTCTAGAACACTGTGAATGAACAGTGGTACCTGCTCCAAGAGATGAGTGAGCACACTATGTCTACTCGGATGGACTAATAAGTCTTTGAGACATCCTAATCCTTGTAACTCCTTGTAACTCTTTCTCTCGTTCAGCAGCAGCGTGGGAGCGGCTCATCGGCATTCATAACTATAACCCAATTCTCAGACCGTGATGGCAATATAAACAGCGATAAGTGCGCTTGAGTTTCCTCTGATAACAGTGATTTTAGCGCGCGCGCGATTTCGTATCAAAGTTGGACGTCCATGTTTTCGTTCTCTTTTTATTTTATTATGCCGCCCCCCCAAGTCTACTCGTCCTCCATCAGGACCTTATATTTTCGTTCCTCCAGGAGTCTTAAGTCGACGGCCCACGTTTGCTTGTTCTGCGTTTTAAGTATTATTCCCAACCACACACGTAGACACCTCGCTACCCAGTGGCCATGCCCCGGGAGACCACACAAGTCCACCAGCAAACCCAAACCCCTTCTTCGGGGATACACTATAAGCCAGCGCAAATCACCTAACTACTTGGCAACGCTGCTCTTCATTATAATTCACCTCCCAAATAAGAGGCGACCCAGCTATTCCCAGGACCTGTTTTACATATCGATCTTATCGTCACGAGGCCCAGCTATTCTCAGGTTAACAAAGTTTCATTGACTCGAAAGTCCGGCATGAATATGGAGAGTGGTGTTAATGAGGACTTTTAGGAAGGGCTGTGGGAAGATGGGGGGAGAGGGACCGGACGAGAACGCGAGGGAGGTCCTCCTCTTGGCGTCCGAATGAAGACGTCCGCCCGCCGAAGGAAAATTCAGCCATGAAATTGAAATCAGCCGAGGTTGATAGGACTAGGCCATATTCGGCCAAACAAATGAAGGGTTACGGGAAGAAATGAGACCAACCAACGCTTCGCGCGTCACTTTTTTTTTTATTTTTATTTTTTTTACGCTCGGAGACGTCAAGAGCGGGAAAAAGATCTTTGGGAGTCATTGTCAAGGACATATCTCGCGGCGACAAGGTGTTATCCTCAGGAATGACCGAAGCTTCATCTTCAGAGAGCAAGGAGGAGTTAATTTAAGAGATGACAGGTGTTATCTTTCGTCGTGACAAAGGTGTTATCGTCCCAAATGCCAAACGCTTTTATCCTCAGAGACCACATATAGGCGTCAGTTTCCAATGAGAAAGGAGTTATCCTTCGACGTGACAAAAATGCTGTCCTCAAGAAGAACAAAAGTGCTATCCTTTGAAATGAAAAAAGGTGTTATCCTTCGATATGACATGGGTGCTATCCTCAGTAAAAACAAAGGTCATTCCTCAATAAGAACAAAGAACAAAGGTGCTATCCTCAGAAAGAACAAAGGTGCTATCTTCAATAACAAAAAGAGCAAAGGTGCTATCCTCAGTAATAACAAAGGTGCTATCCTTAGTAAGAACAAAGGTGCTATCTTCAATAACAAAAAGGAACAAAGGTGCTATCCTCAGTAAGAACAAAGGTGCTATCCTTAGTAAGAACAAAGGTGCTATCCTTAGTAAGAACGAAGGTGCTATCCTTAGTACGAACAAAGGTGCTATCCTCAACAAGAACAAAAGTGCTATCTTCAGAAAGAAGAAAGTTGCTATCCTCAGAATGAACAAAGGTGCTATCTTCAGAAAGAACAAAGGTGCTTTCCTTAGTAAGAAGAAAGTTGCTATCCTTAGTAAGAACAAAGGTGCCATCCTCAGAATGAACAAAGGTCATCCCCAGAATGAACAAAGTGCTATCTTCAGAAAGAACAAAGGTGCTATCCTTAGTAAGAAGAAAGTTGCTATCCTTAGTAAGAACAAAGGTGCCATCCTCAGAAAAAACAAAGGTGCTATCTTCAGAAAGAAGAAAGTTGCTATCCTCAGAATGAACAAAGGTGCTATCCTAAAATAAAACAAAGGTGCTATCCTCCTAAATGACAAAGGTTTCGTCTCCCAGAATGACAGAGGTGCTATCTAAGAACCTTGGTGCTATCCACATTCACGAAGAAGGTGCTATCCTTCGAAATCAATTCGTGGTGATTGGAGCGTTGGGCAACATATAACGGTATGGCTCAGATGATGATCAAGAATGAATAATGAATAAAAAAAATGTCAATTAATACAAGCAAATAGGAACCTGATCCTTGTTTTCCTTTTGAGAGATAAATATGCAAGCCGAATATTGCAAAAGAACTGAACTTGGGTGTAAATATAATTATATTGATAAAGAAGTTTTAAACTAACAAGGGAAATCGTTATACGAAGTCATTGAGAAGTGGCAGTTGCCATTGAGAAAATAGGAAACATTTAATTAAGGTAATCCTCGAAGCAATATTTACCCTAATAGTAAACTAGACGATTGGGTACTTGAGAATCAGAAGTCTTTTTAAAACTGAGAGAGAGAGAGAGGTATAAAAACTAAAGAAGAGGTAGAGAGACAGAGAGAGAAAACAATGACTGAGAGAGAGAGGAAGAGAGAGAAAAAAAAAGATGAACAGAGCAACCCCGAGATAGAGTTGGAGAGAAATAAAAGATAAACAAAAAGATGATCAAAGAATAAGAGAGAGAGAGAGAGAGAGAGACGAGAGAGAGAGAGAGAGAGAGAGGGTTGAAGGGGGTTAGGGGCTAGACCCAGTGGCAAATTGTGGGGAGGGGGGGGGGGAGGGGAGGGGGTGTTGGTCTGTCAGTCGGTGTGGTGTGGTCCAAATGATCAAAACCAGCAAGGTCGAGCAGAACAGGGACACGGGACCCCACAGCCATTAGTATTAGACGGCAATATGTCGTGGTGGGGCTTTGCTGTGGCTCCTTAACATTCATTTTTCATCTCCATAACATCTACATACATTCAACTTGGCCCATTAATGCGGCCGACGGTCGACTTTCTTTGTGGACGTCGCAGATTCAAGGTGTGACAATGAGTCGTCTGGGACAAGCGTGGGGTTAGGACTCGCTAATATATAACTTTTTTTTCTTTCTTTTTTAGAATTTTTTTATTCCTGGAACCACGTGCATACCTACATGCTACGCACGGTACATACATACTTGCATTTATTCACACTGTACAACACACACACCCATATATATATATATATATATATATATATATATATATATATATATATATATATATATATATATATATATATATATGTATATCTATTCGACGAAGAGCATTTCTGAGTACAGTGTAATCGTAGGACTCAAAAATGAAATTATTTATGGGCTAACACACACACACTCACACACACACGTGTAAGTGTGTTTGTCTGTGTCTGTTCCTGTCCTTTCCTCCCGAGGTCAAACCCTTGTTCTAATCATGACCTGTTTCATATCAAAGAAAATCATTCCTGTCACAGGCCAAAAGTGATTGCTCATCCAGTTATAATCGATGTTTAGATTCAGTACCGAGATCTAAATTGATTATGTGAGTCGAGAGCAAACACAGAGTACTCAAAAACAAGGACCCAGATCATCCTCTTTGTTTAAGAAGCGAAGTTTCTTTGTAAGGAAAATGAGAGCAGTGTCCCTGGAGTAGCGTTTGCGAATTTTTGTATGTCTTCGAAACCTGAGAATTTCCAGTGAAGTAAACAGTGTCACAGCATGCTAAATTATTTATCAAGCACACTCACAACTGCCTCAGCTTTTAATTGAAAGATAAGGATAATTATTTTTGACATTTCAGCTTGTCCGCCTCAAAAAAATAAACAAATCAGAGATAAGAACCTCAAAGTAATCATTGCACCTTCGCATACCAAACAGGCAAATGCGTAAAAAACTACGTGCGCTAAACGTTGCATTTCTGCCCCCAAACGGGCTCGCGCGTTCGCATACACACACACACACACACACACGCTCGCTAGCCTGCGAAAGCTTACTCACTCTCCTGCACGCATATGCACAAACACACACACACTGACACCCACACGCATATCTCGGGAACAAGGAACATTACAGAGCGGTTGACGCCGAGGTCCAGAAAGGTGGGTATTACTAGGTGGAGTTGATCGCTCATGCCCTGAAACACACACACACACACACAAGCTTACATGAGAATACGTATACCTCGCCTACACATCGACACACACTCACCACAGATTCCGTTGAAAAACAAGGGCATTATGGTTATAAAACAAGGGCATTATGGGTATCGATCACGCAGGCGCGTGAAGCCAAAGGTTAGGGTTACCAATGCCAAGCGCGCCCACGTCTCCGTTTCACGCACACATAAACATACGTACAATTATACAACCGCCCGATCCTTTGGCACACACTCGCTTAAGAAAAGGGGGAATGTATGAACGAAATACGCCCACCTACACAATGCCGTTGCTGTTGTTGTTGTGTATTCAGCACGGGCTCTTGCTCATACAGCGGCCCGTAGGGCACAATCACGCGCGGGAAGTTAAAGTAATGACCATAAATCCTGATCCACGATCGATCACTCCCTGTATCACCTCGTGACTGACGACTAAGAGGAGAGAGATCTGGGGTCTTCGACACATCCTTCTTCCCAAATTCCTTCCCCGAAGGGAGGGAGGTCCCTCGGAAATTTTCTTCTTCGAACCATCGCCTTCTCTTCAACTCTCTTCTCTTCTTCTTCTCCTTCTTCTTCTTCTTCGGTGGTCAGTCAATCAAGACCCTGTTGCGAGGCAATCCGATCCAACACTTTGCAACGAGGTGGTAGAAATTTCCTAGAGGTCTTCCAAATCCGTTAATGATACATTCGAGGCTTATGTTTTAAATTTCATTAGTAAGAAATTGAGGCCGTGACTTGCACAAGCTAGTATATGTATATATATATATATATATATATATATATATATATATATATATATATATATATATATATATAATATATATATATATATATATATATATATATATATATATATTGTAGATGTATGTATGTATATATCCTTAAATCCACAGTAGAAAGGTAAGTGGAACAGGGACTTGGAACAAGTACTTTCGTGGTATATTCTACATTTTTCAAGTTAATGTAGTATACACTACGAAAGTACCTGTTTGTTGCAAGTCCCCGTTTCACTTAACTTTCCACCGTGTTACATTGCTATATATATATATATATATATATATATATATATATATATATATATATATATATATATATATATATATATATATATATGTATGAAGAGCACACATGATTGTCAGCGAGCTTAAACGTTACTTAATATTATTGCGGCTCGTAAGACAGGGATGAGGTGTCAAGATTGTTGGAGGTTATTTCAAAGCTGGAAGATCAGTCGATCTGCGTTAATGAACCCGCTGAAAGGTCCATTTCTGAATCCTCGCACAGTGGAAAGTTTTTTTTTTTTTTTCTTTTAGGGGGAAAGAAAAGTATTATGTTTAAAGGTCATATCTCTGGGAAATGTAGTGACATTACTAAAAAGAGAATATTTTTTGTATACTACATAATAAAAGACGAATTTTCATAACGTTCGCGCGCAACTAATGGCTGCCCTCCTGAATAATTTATATATATATATATATATATATATATATATATATATATATATATATATATATATATATATATATATATGAAATGAATTTTATCAAAACACCTCGATTCATATACAAGCATTAAGCTACGAATGTCCTTTAACATCCAATTCGCTCTACCTCGGAATTGATATATTTTCATCTATGTTAACCGAAGGGGAATTTCGTGTTTTCATATCAAATTTTGTCTGAAACCTTATCATTGACGTCAAAAATTTTGTACATTGTCTTTTTAAAAATCATTAACGTAAACTAGCAAATAAAAAACGTATATCTGTAACGTTCTGAATCGTCTCGATTACTGTATTCCTGAGATACCACATTATACGAGCAGGAGCGTTATCTCCCCCCCCCCCCCCCCCCCCCCCCCCCCCGCATCTAGGGAGAAGGGACACTTTCACTCCCCGATATGAAGAGACGCGTTCGCAAAGCGGCATGAATAAAAAAAAACCAGAATCACAAATGCCTATAGATGTTCGAAATGTTCTTATACCAAAATTTAAGGCAGCCTTGCTAGAGCACCACCTCTCGTCTCTCCCTTAAACACAATTTAAATCGTTCAAACCTTCTTCCCCATCCCCTATAAGATCCCGTGACGCCGCGCAGGGAAATTCCCTACCTCAGGTGCAGGGAATTTCCCTATCTCAGGTCTCCCACTGTGACTTGAAGATTCTTTCACGGGAGCTTATAATCTCGTATAAGCGTCGGAATCCCGCGGCATGGCATCATACCTCAAAGGTCCTTTCCTTATACGTCCCCGCGAAATCTCCGAGGCTGATCTTTTATTTATAAGGGGGCAGACGAGGTATGCGGGGAGGCGAAACTGACTTAGACTTCAGCTTTGGCGAGGGAGCTCCCTTGGTGGTTCCGACAGTCACATATCTATATGGAATGCGCGCGCCTCCGTGTTCTTAAGTGAGAGAGAGAGAGAGAGAGAATTACATTTTCATATGGAATGTGCGCACCTCTGTGTTCGCGTGTGTGTGTGTGTGTGTATGTGTGTGAGAGAGAGAGAGAGAGTTACATTTTCATAAACGCGACGTCGCCACGTCGTTTAATGAAAATTGACATCAGCACGCTTAAACACATTCTTTCTATAATATTCACCAAAAAGGCAAGAAGCATTTGAATATATAAATGTAAAAATGTTCGTGTTTGTTTACTTGAATATGTAAAGCAAGTAGCTGCGACACAAATTGTTGACACAAAGTGCAAATGCAGCGATTGTTCATCGGTAGCGAACATACCAAAATATCATTAAAATGTAAAAGAGTTAAAGTTAAAGATTCATATGAAATCTGGGCGGACTACGAATGAAAAAGGCTGCCAGTCTCTCCAATATATGGAATGAATGAACCGGTGGTAAAATAGGCTATTAAATAATCTATCAACAAAGACGTGTAACCTACACATATACCCCTATGTATGTATGTCTATAGCTTTCTCTCTCTCTATAAATATATATCTATATATATATATTATATATATATATATATATATATATATATATATATATATATATATATATATATATATATATATATATATATAAAATGTGTGTGTGTGCATAAAAGGTTCAGTTTCCAAATGTTACACCCTCATACTTAACATTGTGTCCGGAAGGGGGCTGGGGTGGGTTGGGGGGGGGTTAGAAGAATGGTTTACTGGAGACGCCACCGCATCAAACGATAAACATATTAGAGAAGAGAGACATTATGGGGATAATTCATGCGAAAATCCGGCACGGTATAGAGGTCGCTGGCAAGCAAGGGCGTACCCAAGCGCAATAACACGCACGTATGCTTGCTCGCTCGCGCGCAGGTGAAGGCGAACTCAAAGAAGGTTCCGACAACAAATTATTCAACGAGAGGCAGAACTCATTTTTTTTTTTTTTTTGTCGTTGCACGTTTCGCAAATAAACAAAGACAGGTTCGGAAAGGAGTATTTATGCCAGACCATTTTTGGCTGCTGGTGTTTTATCAGGTAATAATATTACTTCGTTTCTTTCGAGAAAACGAATTTACTTTTATCTTTTATCTTCAATAGGGTTTTACAAACAAACTCTTCCAGTAACACTATTGTGCAACGGTAGTAAATGTTGCTCAGTAATAATACTAGGAATAATAATAATAATTATCATATTTATTTTCATCCGTAACACAGCCCATCAGCAAAAAGATACACGTCAAAAAAAAGAAGAAAAAATAGGAATAATTGACTCGTAATGAAGAAAGGAATATAAGTTTACCAAAACTATACTTTCGCTGTTAACCTTCCTTACGAATAACCTTTTTGTCTTTCGATGTGTGGTGGACCTCTGGAAAGCCAAACAAAAGAAACAGAAACAAAAATCAAAATTGAAAAAAATAATTAACGACGAAACATCAAAACAGCAAAACGAGAAAAACCGCTAACGAACGAAGAGAGGACAAACGCCCAGAAAAATTAAACAAAACAAACAATTCCACGTTTTATCGCAGGGGCTCGGAGCAACGAGCGCTTCTAACACAAATTAGGAAGCGAGAAGAGAGAGAAGGAACAATTAAAAATACTGGTTTTGCTCTTGACGAAGCAGCGCGATCGACAGATAGTGATTGAAAGCATGTTCGCTGAATCCTGACAAGACGCGCCAAGTAGTAGTAGTACACTCAAAAAAAATTTTCGTATCTTGGACCACGAGACAAAAAAAGGGGAAAAAATTTTAAAAATCGTATTGATTGTGAGTCCTCGTATGTTGAGCGTCAGTGATATAGCATTCAACAACTTAAATGAACGATACAAATGAGGAAAATCGTGCACGAACTTAAATGCAATGAATGAATAAGGAAATTAATTTGTCACCACTCAAGAAGCGTTTCGTTTTCACTTACGAAGACGGACATCACAGAAAGTTTTTGCTTTATTTCTTGTTTTACAGATACTACGGCGGACATTACAAAAGTGCCTTTTTTGTGTAACATTCTCGAAAAGCCTGCCTGCTTTCCACTTTCACTTTTTGGCAGAGGAAGAAACAAAGAGAAACGGCGGGTATTGAATGGCGCGGCAACAGAGCACAATAACATCTTACCTTGAGATGACTGAAGCTGGTGACCGTCTGGCACCTGTCTGCTGGGCAAAGCCGCTTCTTCCATTCCCCCCCCCCCCTCCCCTCAAAACCTAACCCACCCACGGGCAGGGGCGGGACTATGGGTACGGAGATTGAGTGAGGAGGCGGACGAATGGGCAAGATAGCGTACCCCAGCGGAGCTTAGGTGAGGAACAAAAACCTCTCCGTTTTGCCATGGGCATCTCTGTTATTGTCGCAAATGCAGGACGCAGAAGAAGGGCAGTCATTTGTTAACGTAGGGTACAGATGATCTAGTCTGTAAAAGGCTTCCTTTGACTCGGCTATAGTCCCGCTAAGACATGAGTTATGACGCTTGTTTTTTTTTTTTTCTTTTCTTCAGTTGCAGGAACTCAGAAATCCCAAAACAAAAACAGCAAAGGGCCCTTATGGACGCCAGTGCAGACAAGTGATGCAGTGACCAAGATAAACAGCAGAAAAGGACAGAAATAAGGATAAGGAAAGATTCCTATCTCTAGTTTGCAGGAAACTCAGAATTCCCGAAAACCAAAACAGCAAAGGTGACCGAATTTGAGCAAGTGCAGACAAGTGATGCACTGACCAAGATAAACAGCAGAAAAGGAGAGAGATAAGGATAAGGAAAGCTTCCTATCTCTAGTTGCAGGAACTTAGAATTCCCGAAACAAAAACAGCAAGGTGACCGAATTTGAGCAAGTGCAGACAAGTGATGCACTGACTAAGATAAACAGCAGAAAAGGAGAGAGATAAGGATAAGGAAAGCTTCCTATCTCTAGTTGCAGGAACTCAGAATTCCCGAAACCAAAACAGCAAGGTGACCGAATTTGAGCAAGTGCAGACAAGTGATGCAGTGACCAAGATAAACAGCAGAAAAGGACAAGAGATAAGGATAAGGAAAGCGAGTGAAGGCAGTCGGCCAGGGAATGCGAAAGGGAACAGGAGGAGGACCCGAAAAGCGACGGACGTATAGAGAGAGAGAGAGAGACAGACGAAAGGCACGAAGAGGGCGAATCCCCATTACTATACAGACGAAAGGACCCAGCGTGATGAAGCACATTCACGAGGAAAGATATAGGGGGGGATTGGTCGGTAACAGCGATGTGGACTGGGTGCTATAATATTTCACAATGGCAAACAAGACGGCCGCCTATTTTGGTGTGACAAAGACGTGGCTTGCTTTTTCTTCTTGGGTGCTCGCATATCTGAAGGGTACATGAGAGAGAGAGAGAGAGAGAGAGAGAGAGAGAGAGAGAGAGAGAGAGAATTAGTGCCCGGGACAAAGAGGACTAAAAATTAACTGGACAGAGAGATAATCCCGAATCATCTCCCCTCAGGAGAGAGAAACTGCAGGCTTCGCTGTATAGTACAGTCACCCCTGCAAGGTTCCTCGTCGTTTCTAATATTTGCATGCTACATGCATCATTATCACTGTCTAATGTCTCACGATGATTCTGGAAGGAGAGAGAGAGAGAGAGAGAGAGAGAGAGAGAGAGAGAGAGAGAATCATTTTCATCAAGAGCTGCAAAGTCAAAAGTGTACAGCGTTTGCAGTAGACTACAGGCTATCGTTTTCTATATCTCCTCAATGACTGTCGACAATTAGTAGATACACGATTCCAAAACACTTCGAACTCTCTCGTTTGAGGACATGATAGAATAATGTCTCTCACTTAATCACCGAATCGATCTAATGAAGCCGAAGATGAAACCGGCGTAATGTTTCTCACTTCCTGTTCGGCAAACGAGGTTAAATGTCTTATCTGACGTATATTCGCCACTCTCTCTCTCCAGTATTAACACAACCAGATAGACTCTTCCCCTTCCACCTCTATGAGTTGTACTGTAACGTGAGCTCGTGTCGCATTGAATGCACCTCGTCCCAAATAAGCTCCTTACAAAAGGAAGACATTCTGTAAGATTAGTGGAACTACTTCCCGACAATGAAAGACGGTCGGGAGGATTTTGCTGTGCGTCATCGTCGCTGGAAACATAATACTTATAGACACTCCTCCGTGCAGTTAATGCAGCCCGATGTCAAGAGACAAGAAAGTAAAATAGTTAGGGCACCACGAAGTTGTAAACAGGGGAAAATAGGTGAGCTTCACGAAATAGTTGAAAAGGGTGAAAAAATTAAGACGCCACGAAATACAAAACAGCAATAGAGGTCGCAAGTTAAGCATTATTTTATTGGGATGAGGTTGCTAGTCCTATGCCCATAATTAGCGGAGATTGTGTGATAGAAGGAGAGGAGGAATGGATGAATTTATTGATAAACTGAATGACAGAGAGAGAGAGAGAGATAGAAGGAGAGGAGGAATGGATGAATTTATTGATAAACTGAATGACAGAGAGAGAGAGAGAGAGAGAGAGAGAGAGAGAGAGAGAAGAGTAGTGACAATGAGGAGATTTAGAAAGAGATATAGAACTAAAACTAAGGTGAAGTTTAATAAACATGAATATAAAAGAAAGAGATATAGAACTAAAACTAAGGTGAAGTTTAATAAACATGAATATAAAAGAAATATGAAACAAAACAATTGAAAGAAGAAAACAAATTTTGAAAAAAGTAAAATAAAATAAAGCAAAAAGTGGCGAAAGTAAAGGTGAAGGAAAGAAAGTCGTGGTATAGAAAGCGAGGCCAGAAGAAGAAAGTGACGCCAGAAAAAGAGAAAGTTATAAGAAATCCATGATGTGAGAAACAAGTATGAGATAACTAATGTCGAAGGATATAAATAGATAATGCTGTAGAAGAGAAAAAAAACAAAGAAAAAGAAAATAACGAAACGAAAAGTACTGAAAAGAAAGCGAAGCAGAAGAGGTGCCAGTCTCTCCTAATTAGACCCAGGCACTGCGAGAGCAATCCCCCCCCCTCCCCCGCCCCCGCGCTTCTCCCCACGTTGAGGTTGACCTCGAAGTCCTCGTGAGTTAACCTTTGATTACTGCCCCTTCGTGCGAACCATTAATTCGGCGTGAGTTTGCTGTTAGTTGTTCGCTTCTCGTGATGAGTTATCAGCGTGTTTATGCATCGTTGCCTTTCTCTCTCTCTCGGTTCATTTTGTTATTGTGAACAACCGTAAGTAAATACCACACACACAAAATTTGCATATCCATGCACTTATATATGTATATTATATTCGCTATATATATATATATATATATATATATATATATATTATATAATATATAGTAGTATATACATGCAAATATATATGTATGTATATTGTGTATTTTTAAAATTTATTTATATGTGAGCGTGTGTATGTGTGTGTGTGTAGAGAGAGAGAGAGAGAGAGAGAGAGTGCACGTGTGTGGTATGCTGCGTTTGCGTAGTGTATATATACGAGTGTATATATGTTTTGAATTCAGACGTCTCATAACATGAACGTAAACTCTAGTATACTGCCCTCTCCAAATGCACTGACAACTTACTGTTTACCCTTCTTAGAAAACATTTGTTAGGCTCGTATCTTGCGTACACGATCTATACACTACACGCACTCCCATGTCCAGCTTTTTATATACAACAGGCAGCACTCTGCGAGTAATAATTTTTTTTTTGCATCTACTTGAACGACCCACGTTTGGAGTGTTCTGTAACATTCTGTACACTTCACACCTTGGTGCTTATTCTATATTCTTCCTCTTACTGCCTTACTTTTTCTTCTCTGCGACTTCTTTCTGTTCGTTAGAATTTACGCGCACTCCTCTACTTATCTTTTGATACCCCTCGTTTGTACCTGTGATTTATCTGGCGTCCCTAAATATTTCCGTGTACTTAAGCGGATGTCTTTTAATCTCCTACGTTCACTTCTGTGACCTTTCGAAGCCTTGTAATATTTCCTTTCTTCTCTGTTAAGAATTTGATCATGCTTCGTTACTATTTTGTAGGGCAATAATATTTCTCCTCTTACCTTTATCTACAACACATTATTCTCTGTTTTTTTTTCTTATCTCGGCGAATTACTTGTCACTGGTTTTCTAAACGCTTCTAGAAGGGGTACACAACATAAAAGTGTTAGCAAGTGTGTCTCTGAATATATAACTATTTTATTTGTTTCGACGTCTTAATTATCAGTTTTGGATGTTTTATATCCGGGTCTCTCGTTAATGATAGATAAATTTAGTAGTCTTCGGGCAAATAGAAGTTGTTATTCGTTTGAAAGTTTTCACGCATCTGTTGATGCATCGTACTTTCTTTTACTCACCTCATAATTTTTGATGATTTTAAGAAAGTGAGTGATTTGCTTATAATTAATTGTTATACGAAGGGAGTTCATATGCATAGATATGTATGTCTCATTATTTTAAAATCGTTCTTAATTTTTTTCCTAAAAAATATACGAGAATCATGAATGTGGTAATGACAGTCTCTACAGAACTAACAGGCCAAAGATTTGGTAACAAAACGAATTTAAAAGGGTACAAATAACTAACGAAATTTCACATGAACTCAAAAGAAAGAGAGAGAGAAAGAGAGAGAGAGAGAGAGAGAGAATAATAATGATAATTCCAAACTGTCATGAACTCCTTCACTTTTATCCCTTCCCCTCCTTTCCCTTTTTTGCCATCATCATGATTTATCTCGCGTTTAAACGCAGATGATAGTAAAGAGCGAGAATTTGCATATCTCGTATCTTTCCGACCCGTTCATTGTGGCCCTGTTCACGTATGGAAAATATGTCCGTAGTTCTATCTCTTGAATGAACGAACGCCTTTCACGCCTCTCGAGCGAGCATAAAAAGGGCATTTGATTAACGTTAAATTTATTTTATATCTTCAGTATATGGTAAGGTGAGCTTGTCACTGTCGACTCTGACAGGGCGGGGCTGTGCTCGCTGCACAAATAATGTTCTGTTTATCTAATACGCAGAGATACGTAGAAGCTGAATAGTAAAGACTGCATCTCAAAAGAATGAAAATACTCTCTCTCACTCTGTCGGTTTTCGTTTTTTTTTTTTTTTTTTTTTTTTTAAGGGGGCCGTTAACCCCACCTTCAATATTCAATCTTCATCCAATGCGTAATTAGAGCAGCAAGTGGGAATGGCACAAACAAGCACAGAGGACTCGTTTCGGAGAAGCCGCTGTGGGGCATCAGATCGGCTACATCCCCCAACGCTAATTTGTCCAACCGAATTGGCGACCTTCATCAGTCGTCCTTTGACACTGAATGATGGGCTTTTGCCCCTTTCAAACGCCCGTGACTCACTTCCCTGAAACCCTTCCCTTTTTTGTGTGTGTGTGACTGAACCTCGATCACTTCTGTGTCTTTTCCCGGTAATATGAATGAAGACCGTTCTCGGCAACAGCTTGGGCAGACCGGTGGTGAGATCCCATGTGAAACGCGATACTGTCTAAGTCGATTCCCACCGAAATGATGCTTTCGACTTTTTACTTCTTCACGGTTCGTTGGCTGCGGAAAAAGGCAAAGATTATGTGTGGCTCTCGGAGTACTTGGAAGGAAGGATAACGGCAGGTAGCCAGAGGTTAAAACCGAATCGCGTGGAGCGATTAAGTCACTCAAGATGGATCACTCTTGGGAATACAAGGTTCGTAGTCATATGAGGAGCCAACATGTACCTGTAATACTTGGTAAGGGATGAGTGAGATAAACTCTTTTTTTGTGCGTTTTTGAACGCGTAAAGGAGAGAGAGAGAGAGAAGAGGGTGGGGGGCGGTGGTTGGTGGCCATAAAAATCAAGTTTTAACCGATTAAAAATGTCAGTATCTTATAGGTAAGGAGCAAATGACCTCAGAATCAGTCGAAAAATAGTTAAACATCTAACACCTCGGGATTTACGGTCCCTAACGCGTCCCCTTGGAAGGCAGCCTGACGATAATTTCCCGATGAATATTTTGCTGCAAGGCGATCTCTGACAATTTGACAAAGACGGCTTCGTCTCCACGAGTGAAAGATGCCCCTTGTGGTGGGTGGAGTAACCAGAAAAGAGACGGAATGACCGGGAGAAGTAGATGCTTCTTGTTTCTTGGAATGAATCGGTGTCCTTGAGAGGAAGGAGGAGTGCCTGATAATTCAGGTGATAGCAAGACGGACACAGGGAAGGAAGGAAGGCCCTCTCGGCTTTATCTGATCTCATTTATTTGAAAAATGGCAAAGTTGGCGGTTGCTATGAATGATTTTGTCCAACAGGAGAAAGAATATTTAACAGCGAAGTAGCAAACATGAATGAAATGCTATTAAATATTTGAGTTTGGGATGTCTGATCGGGACGAACCAGGAGAAGGAACCACAAGAAGAGAAGAGGCAGAAAAAGCGTAAAAGAGGCAGCACAGGAAGTCGAGAAAAAAGGAGAAAGAGCGACTGATTGTGCGAGCCAATAATTTAGGTTGCTTCTGAAGACAAGAAGAGATTTATGCAGTTCGGCCAACCCGTCAAGCGGCCCATTATGCAAATTAAGAACTTCCTTGCTATTGCAAATTGCAGTCTGAATCTGACTGCTCAGTCTTTACAAAACTCTTTTTTCAACCTAACTTAAGCTTGTCAAGTGCCACTGATATGGATCAAGAGTACCATCTCAACATGAAACAAGTGGAACTTTTGAATTTTTAAAATTATTTTTCTATATTGGTTTCAAAAGGCAAAGCACATTAGTCATATTGAAATATTTGGAGGGTCAGTTCCAAAAAATTATTATTATGGGTTTGGAGGATCAGTTCCAAAAAATTATTACTGTGGAAATGGCCTCATTTGGCTAAAAAAAAAAAAAAAAAAAAAAAAAAAATTCTATCTAACATAAACGCCACTTTGGGTTGCTTGCAGTAAACCCTCAGCTGTCCCAACTTTACCCCAATTATCATAAATAAACATATTCTAACCTTAAAAACGCCATAGCAAGAACTAAGGAAGGCACATCAACCGCAAATGCTTTATTGTTGGGTTCCCGTAAACGTCACTTGCAGCTCATCCCCCACAACGATTTAATGACCTCTTTAATTCGTATACTTATTGAGGTACAATAGCTTCTCCTTGTGGTGGAATGTGCAGCTAGTTACTGTCCGCTTGATGACTCGTTGAGTTACAGAACTTACAACTTTTTCCCACTGATGCCCCTTAGCACTCCAAGGACCAGTATATACTCTTTGATCAGCGTCCGTTCAACCTCTTGTGGCTTATCAGCTGCTCTATGACAAATAATCCAGCCAAGCACGCTCTCTCACTCCTCCGAACCGGTCATCTCGGTAAGATAAGCTCGTCAGCTTTTTAGCATTCACTACTTTTACTTCGTTATGACTTTGCCGGTTGAGTAGACCAGTAGGGCGCCTTATTCAACTCGCGAAGCTTTAAGTTAAACCATCAAAGGGTTAACAACTTAACATCATTTAAATGTGAATTTATGATATTTTAAAAGTAACTCTTATATGGGATGAAATTTTAAGAAGTAATAAGGTTTTATCTGACGAAATAGTTTCGGATTTCTGTAGCATTACTATCTCCTCCAGTAGATCGACATACTTTATGTAGAGCAGCTCAAGCAATTAAGTGCAATACTCGACTCTCGAATTTAATTTGGTTGAAAGAAAATGTAACCTACGTAAGGACGACCGCGTCGCAACCGTCTTTGGACAACCATGTCCCCCCACACCCCCATAAAATTCAAATTGTTTCTATAATTAGACTGTCATATGGTAGTTATGTAACTTAAATTTTCTGGTTGTCAGGTAGCAAAAGTATTTAGCTGATTTACAAACATAAAGGCAGTCATTTAAAAAGATCGACAAATAAAACAAAATATTTAAATCACCGAAGAAACATATCTCAACCCGAATACTTATGACATCAAAATTTCTATCGTATGAGAACGTTGTTTTATTCATGGTTTCGTCTGTTATTCCGTTTTCAGTGAAAAGACACTATAGGTATTCATAATGAGACGCAAGAGCATTCACAAGTTATTTCACGATCCATCAATACGCAGCTTATTAATCTGAGAATCACCACTTGTAAACGTTATTACCTAATATGCATTTTTGAGCTAACGCTTGATAGATAAGATGCACAACCACCTTTCGGTTCGACTTCGGCCAGTGGCTGCATCGTCGTCGCCTTGTTCCCTGCAAGATCCTGACACATCCTGGTGGTACAGTTGACGCGATGGATCCAAGAGAAGCGGCCGCTTTTATCGCAGACAATGCCAAAGATGTCACGATAGTCGACGAGGGCGTGAAAAAGATCGCCAAGGTCATCGCCGAAGCCGTCAAAGAAGAAAAACTGTCCCTGGAATCATTCAAACAGGTGGGTGATGGTGATGATCGGGTGTGATTATAGCCTAGGCTGCCGAGCGAATATTGATGCCGTACGGTAACAAATCCGATGTGATTTGTCGTAATATTATGGAATATGCATTGCAGGAGGTATGCACATTGTGTATGCCCAGGTACGGAAAAATCTGTAGTGTATGTGGGGAATGGCATACACAAAAATAGTCCGCATTTGTCAAACTTACGTTTCGTCTCGTGTTTGCAGACCATGAAAGAAAACGTGTACGATGTTATCCGATAGAGAACAACGCCATGCGTGAAACGTTTTTTGGGGAACTAAGGTATATTTAACGCCGCCCCAGGTGATCCACGTTTATTTTAAGTATTTATTTCACATTTCATAAAGTCATGACAGTATTTTGCGATATTTTTAAAGAACTACAATAGAGTACAGGTTCAAGAGTAAGTCTGTTTCTGAGAACAAACGTAAACCAATGAAAAAGTAAGGGATCTACCTATAGTATGAATCAGAGGAAGCATACGAACACATGTATTAGATACCTGATCTAACTTATTAAGACCTTATCTAACCATTCCAGTATCCTTAGGGATTCAGACCTCTCACTTAAGTTTATATTTATGTATTCACCACAGGCTGACTAATAATGGGGTTTAATATGTATTCACCAGTGGCTGACTAATAATTCATTGCTCATGCCATTTCAAAATCACGTAGACTAACCAATGGCAGTAGAAATTAGATATCGGTGGAATAAACTCATTTGACATTAATTGATTGTGTTCCTTTTATTTTGTGTACTCGTAGCACTGCATAAGGTACACAAGTAGTAAACTATTTCCTAGTGGAAATTGCAACGCACAAAGTTAGCCGGGCACATTGTTAGATATTCATGGACTTTCAAATATCCTGTTTTCATGGCAATAAGATTTCCTAGGAAATCAATATGGCCACGGCTACTGAGAAGTCAATAATGGTCAAAATATTTTCTGTGATTTTCTCTCGCTATTGATAATTTGATTGAAAGCAATTGTTTCGTTACTTCATTATACAGCTCCCATTCTAGTGTTTACAACGTTTTTTGGGGGCTGCATTTCACATAGTATTTGTAATATGTATGTGTCCGTGTGAGGTGTGATGATATGTTCATTTCTGATGCTTCTGCTTCAGTCTATATATATATATATATATATATATATATATATATATATATATGTATATATATATATATATATATATATATATATATATGTATATATATATATATATATATATATACGTATGTATATATAATAACGTTTGAACTATAAAGAGACATAGGCCTCATTTTTTTTCATACTGCAGAACTTACTATATAAATGTTTTAATCTGGCGAAGATGCCCTTAAAATGTGAGTCGTAGTTTGGGTTGAATGTGATATGTCCGAATAACATCGTTTATTTCATATAAGTATTCGGTTATCTGGATGAAATATATATTAACCTTGATAACAATTCTATCGAGTTGAGAGACAGGAAAAAAAAAAAAGTCCTTAAGTCCCAGAGTAAACAGTATTGTTGCCGAAGTCAGCGTTGTGTAATGTGTTTAAACAGTATTGTTGCCGAAGTCAGCGTTGTATATGTTTCGGACACAGGTTTTCATGCAACACTTGTAATGTGGTTGCTATATATATTGGCGCGAAGTGGAACAAATGGCACGAAGTATTAGAAGAATCGTGTAATTATCAGCAGTTCCTAAAGGCTTATCCCTACTCAGAATGGGAATTGATGAAAATTACACAACGAAATCTTCTGGGTATCAGACATTACAGATATCTGAGGGAGAAATTTAGGATTATTATAAACTTAAATCCGAATCACAGAGTTCTTATTGTTGTGAATAGAACGATTTAATTCGGAACTAGTTACATTTAACCAATCGCCGTCAACTACTGCCCACCGTTAAGGGCTTCTTCTTCTTCTTCTTCCCAGCTTTTTCCCATTTTTATATGGGGTCGCCGTTTCGGATGAGCCGTTTCCATCTATTTCTATCTTGCGCTTCTGCCTCATCAATTCCCTTCTCATGTAAATCTCCTCTCACACAGTCCTTCCATCTCTTTCTTGGTCTCCCTCTCTTTCTTCTTCCTTGCACCTCCACTCCCATAGTATGTCTCCCAGCGTGGTCCTCATCTCTCCTCAACAGGTGTCCATACCATCTCAGCCTCCCCTCCTGCACTTTCTTTGATACTTCCACCACCTTAGTTGACCCCCTTATGTAGTCATTTCTGATCCTATCCACTCTTGTTACCCCAGACATCCACCTAAGCATTCTCATTTCTGCCACATCCATCTTCTTCTGCTCTGCTTTTCTCATGCTTGCTGTTTCCGTACCATACAGCATTGCTGTTCTTACCACCGTCTTGTGAAATTTTCCTTTTAACCTAAGCGGCACTCTTTTGTCACAAAGAACTCCGAGGCCGCTCTCCAGTTGTTCCAGCCTGCCTGTACCGATGTTTTACTTCTTCTTCCATACTTCCTCCAGCGTTAACAAAAGATCCCAAATACTTAAACTTATCAGCTCTCCTTATTTGCTCTCCACCAAGCTGAATACTTTCTCTATCATCCCCCTCAGTGGTGGTACACATATATTCTGTCTTGGATCTACTTATTCTCATTCCTCTGTCCTCCAGTACTTGTCTCCATCTTTCCAATTTCACTTCCAGATCTTCCCTGCTCTCTGCACACAGAACAATATCATCCGCATACAATATGTTCCATGGTACTGTCTCCCTTACTTCCTCTATTATAACATCCAATCACTATGTTAAAGATAAATGGGCTCAGAGCCGACCCCTGGTGCAATCCTACTCTCACCTCAAAACCTTCTGTCTCCCCAACACTGCTCCTCACTCTGGTAAATACATTCCGGTACATCTCTTGTATCAATCGCACATACTTCTCTGGCACCATCTTCTCCCTCAGGCTCCTCCATACCTCTTGTCTCGGGACTCTGTCATAAGCCTTTTCAAGGTCAATGAATACCATATGTAGGTCCCTTTGTCTTTCCCGAATTTCTCCATTATTTGCCTCAGACAAAATATACCATCTGTTGTTCCCCTTCCCTTCATAAATCCCATCTGCTCTTTACCTATTTGTACTTCTTCTCTCAGTCTAGCATCTATCATCCTTTCCAGTATCTTCAAAGTGTGGGACATCAATTTAATGCCCCTATAATTACCACACTCTTGGACATCGCCTTTCCCTTTAAAAATTGGGATCAATATACTCCCACGCCACTCATTTGGTATCTTTTCCTGTTCAAGGATCTTTATCATAAGATCGTACAGTATATCCACTCCTTCATCTCCTAATGCTTTCCATGCCTCCACCGGGATCATGTCTGGTCCGGTTGCCTTCCCATTCTTCATCTTCTTCAGTGCATTTAGTACCTCTTGCCTAGAAAACCTCATTACCATGCCAATGTTCACTTGCCCATCCTCTCTTATTAGTCTATTATTTTCTTCATTTAACAACTGTTCGAAATATTCTTTCCATCTCTTCACAATGTCTTCCTCCTTTCTAAGCACTACACCCTCTTGATTCTTTATTTGTTTGATGTGTGTTTATATCTTTGGTGCTCTTATTTCTAGCCTTTGATAGCTTCATCATCTTCTTTAATCCTTCCTTTGTCCCCAGCTCATTATACACATCATCATACGACTTTGCTTTAGCTTGGGCTACCACCTTTTTCACCACCTTGTTTTTCTCTCTGTACCTATTTCTGTCTTCCACGACTGTGACTCTTCCCATCTTTTCTTTGCCTCCTTCTTATCTTTTACTACTTTCTCAATGTCTTCATCCCACCACCAACTATCCTTTTCTTCCCATATGATACCAGATGTCTCTCCTAGCAGCTCCTTTCCATGCCTTCTTATTACTGCTGCATTTCGTGCCCACCATTCTTGAACATCTTCAATCCCTATATCAATATCCTCCAAAGCCCACCGTTAAGGGCTAAATACTTCTTTAGCTAAACTTGTGATTAAGGATCCACTGTTTATAGCCTTAGTTTCGATAGTTTTCATGTAGATTATTACTTATTATTGCTGATATTGTCAAAGAACGTGAGTGGTTTTTTCGGTCACCACATATTGAGTTACCAACTTGGTCCGTACCTTGTTTTAGTGCACTCACACGAAGCCCGAGTGTACTACCATCCTTCTGCGCATGCCTGGACGATTATGTCTCCACCCCTCATCCTTTTTACCTAAAATCTAGACCCTAGACAACTTTGCATTATGGCCAGAAATATTGAGTTACTGTTCACGTTCAGTTTGCTATGGTTCATTCTCTGGATCCTAGGTTGATCATGAGAGCATTGCTGTTAGAGTAGAACATAATATTTGCCTTCTGGTTACGTTAAAATTTGAATATTGATTTTAATGTAGTCTTCGCTCTGAAAGTTTTGTTCCTTCACTTTGGGGACTTCTTTAGTCATCGCAGAATTTCGTCGTCCTTGCTGCAAGGCATAAGGACCGGTACCTGATACTTTTCAGACATCCTCCCATATTTGTCTTATTCCACAATGGCCTTTCTCCCCCCGCCCTCCCTCACCACCGTACTATTAAATTCTCTTCCTTTGTCTGTTACTGTGTCATTTTGATTTGTGGGGGAATGGCAATCGTTTAATTATTTGTTAAATTACGTAACCAGCTCTTTGCTTTACGATGTGGTTAATAATTTAAGGGCAAAATTTGTGTTTTCCTCACCTTTTTTTATTGAAGGATATACGTTTATTTTATGTAGTTCAAATTATGGCTGATAATAACCAAGGTTTACCTTGCAGCATCAGTAACATGCAGCCGTTGTAATTATGTAGCTCTTTCTACTATAGTCTACATAATGAGTTTTGTATCTATGAGTTTACAGATATTTTAGTTATCTTTTATTGGTAGTTATTCAGAAAAATATGCTCTCTCTCTCTCTCTCTCTCTCTCTCTCTCTCTCTCTCTCTCTCTCTCTCTCTCTCTCTCTCTCTCTCTCTCTCTCTCCCCTCATTTTGCGCCTCTGTCCGACAAAAGTGGAAGCTCGTGTTTTCTTATCATTAGTATTAAATTTATTGTCTTCAGATGCGTCTCGTTTTGACGTATTTGCATTGTTACGATGCGTTTTAAAATGTATCTTCAGGTAAATCGTATATTTTGTTCGTGAATTACGTACGCACAAAATAACTGTATGCATTGGAAGTTTTATTTTCTTGGATTTTCTACATTACAATCTGTTTTTGTATTTTGTTTTAGTCTGTTATTTTTATGATGTAATTTGTAATAAGGTTTGTCAGCGGCAAATAGAAATTAAAATCATAAATTGGTAAGGAAACTTTGTGAAAGAATTATCGTTATGTTAATGAAACCCCACCCCCCACCTATATATATATATATATATATATATATATATATATATATATATATATATATATATATATATATATATAAGCAAGATAGCTTTTGCACAAGTACCCATTCTTGATTGCATTTTTATTCGTGTTGAGAACTTGATTAGCCAGAGTTGGTATAAAGTAAGTTTTATTTTTTACATTTGCTTTATTTCTTATTTTTAGAATGAAGTTTTGCCGCTTGATAAAGGTTTGACAACAGAAGAACTTGCCAACTGGGTGTTCATCGTTGACGCAATCAACTTCAGCTTTTGGACACCAGATGGTGTTCCTAAATATTCCATTAAATATAATGGAAAAGTAAGTGACATCTTTCTCTTTTGTAATTATTTTATGTAATCAAGGTTCCCTTGTAATTTTGCCTTAGTGTTATTGATTTAATTGATCATCTTCAACCATGTTTTGCTCATTGCTTCATCTACCAAGTTCGTTTTTTTCCATAAGATGCGCTTTATAAATGCACGAATTAAAAATTGTGGAAGAATTCAGCATGGATACGGGTAAGAAAATGTAAACAGTCGTTAACAAATTTCTACTCTACTAATTTAATTGTGATAGTTCGTAGTTGATAGATGAATACCTTTTTTTTCATAAAACTTGAAATTCTAAATTAATGTGTTCCGATTTGTCTGAATCCTTCCTCATTTTGAACGTGTAACTTTTTTATTTGTATTTTTCTCTTTGTGAAACCACATACTTCCTCATGAATGGGTCTGTTATCAGAATTGCAGGCGAATGCAAAAGTTTCAGCATTGCTTTCATGTAAGAACTGAATAATGTATATAATTTCAGACTAGGACTGGCTACTTGGCTATGGTTTCAGCGGTCAACAGAGCCATCGACGAAGGCAAGAAAATATACGACCCGAAGTACTACAGTAAACTGACTGTAGAGGATCTGGAGAAGATCTTCCGCTCAGACACCGAATCTGCGATGCCACTCTTCGAAGAGAGGGTCAAGGTCATGCACGAAGTGGGGAGCAAACTCGTCGAAAAGTTCGATGGTTCTTTTGCCAATGTCCTGAAGAAGGCGGGAGGGAGCGCGCTGAAGTTGATAGATCTCGTGACGAGCGAGTTTCCCTGCTTTCGTGATACGGCTGTTTATGATGGAAAAGAGGTGAAGATATACAAGAGAGTTCAGATACTGGCAGCTGATATCTGGATGCTCTACCGGGCGGACGGTCCAGGCGCCTTTGTAGACATAGACAAACTGACGATATTTGCGGATTACCGAGTACCACAGGCTATGGTGTACTTTGGTGCTCTGAAATATTCTGATAACTTGATGGACAAGCTGAAGAAAGAGGTGCTTTTCCAGAATGGAGATAGAGAAGAGGTAAGGATTCTTTTTAAAGTGTTTTTTGTTTTGTTTTTGCCAGTAATGATAAAAGATGGAAAAAAGGTGGATAAGGAATTTATAAACAGTCTATTTAATGCATTATATACAACAGAGGAAACTTAAAGATAACTAAACCTTGGGAATTCATTGAAGAAAAATAGAATAAATTACTTAGCGCAGTTGTATCTCTACATGACATTTATGTTACTTTTAATTAGCTAGTATATGAGAATTAGAAAAGCTAGTGTGTTGGACAATTACAGCACTAAACTCAATTCTTGGGTATATTCAATCAAGTGCTGCTGCTTCTCTTTATAGCCTCCTGTTATAGTAATTGTAGGAAATGCACTGCAACGAATACTGTAAACAGATACCACTTACGTGATGGGGTTAACATATCCTTTTACAATGTTCATGATTATCGCCAAGACCAAAATTTTAAGTATATTGTGTAATGAATATTATTAACTTAATAATAGCTACTGTGGTAATGATAACGCCATAGTCGAAAGTTAAATAGAATCTCAATAATCAAAATTCTGTTAAAGTGAGACAGTAATTTTAGAACCTGTTCAGAATTCTTTTTTAACAGGTGGACATGTTTGCAACTGTTCATGGTGTACTTATGTAAAATTGCATTAATGGAATTTTTATAATTTTTTCTTACCATTTTATATTTTCTCTCGACTTTGTAGCTTATTCATACTGAATTACATTAAGCTTGAAGGTACTGAATAGTCCTCAAGGATATTGAGCAAAATTATTTTTTATGGAAGGAGCTGGAACTAATCAGCAAGAAAACTGAATTTAGTTCTGCAAAGGCATTAAAAGAAAATGGCATTCACCATTTTTAGTGTGGAAATGCATCTAGAAACTGCTAGTTTGGTTGTTTGTACTTTTCAAAGAGATTTTGGGCTGCGCACTGTGCAAGAGATGCTTTAAATAAAATATAGTGAGCATTAGACCTAATGATATTTCCTTCCCTTGCTTATGCCTGAATAAGAATGAAAAAAAATTAGTGAAAATGAACACTCACGTTTAGAATCTTTATCACAAACTTGGGTTTTCACCATTGCATTCCATAGTCTTTAGCTCAGTTCTTCAAGGGTTCACTGAAGTACATAACCCTTAGCATTTTATATATTTTTTTACTCTTTAGTTGTTTGTTAAATGTATGCTACTGTATAGTTCCTTTATTGTTGCTGTCATATATAAATGTATATCTTACTTCTGCTTGAAGCTACTTTTCAGCTCGGTTGATTACCATTCTGCATTGTTCAGTAACAATCCCTGCACTTATGGATAAAAATTTGTATACTTACAAACTTCACTTCAAAACAGGTGGAGATCCGAGGTTGCTCAATGCATGCTGCTGAACTCATCGTGGAGGAGACCCACAAAATCCTGAATTCATGGGGTCTTCCAGTTGCTGGGCTCAACAGCATTAAAGTCGATTTCTTCCTCTGGGACTACAGGGTTATGCATGCACAGCAGTTAAATGATACTCCCTATCACAGAGTTCGGTGCATTTACTATTAGCTTTAAAACTGCTGGTAATGATATCTTTGGATTCTAATAGGCAACACCTTATAAACCAGTGAAAAGGTAGGGATGTGATTTTGCTTTGTTCAAAATTGTTTTGATGCTCTTTCATCTAACATTGATCATGTTAAAAGGAGGTTGTTAGCAGTTTAGTAGAAAAAAAAGGTTGTGCTTTGGAAATTCAGATGAAAATTACTTAATGTAATTAATTTATTAGGAAAGTTTATTTTTTGGGAATAGCAGCTTTTAAACTAAATTTTTTAGGGAAGAAGCAAAATCTTGATTGGTGATTATAAATTAGCAAAGACTATAGTACTAACGTAATGAATGATATAAAGACAGGGAAAACTTGATAAAAAAAAATATTGTTTTAAACAAATTGATGATAATTTCATTGAAATTATTTCATTGGGCTCAAAAAGAAAAATAAAGCACATCAAAACTTCACATCAAAGTCATGTTTTCTGGTACATATTTTGATTGAGCTGTAGTTTACAATTAGGTAATTTTTTTATTTCTGTGGTAAAATTAATGATTTTGTATAAAAATACCCATTTGCTGATGTTCAATTATTTTTAGCCAATTAAACCAAACCAGTAATGCAAAAGATTTGACTGTCATAGGACTGGTCACTGATTTGTAATACTTACCTGACCAGACCAGTTGTAACTGGCTTCAAAACAATCACAATTAATGGTGCTTAAGTTGGTTGTACTGTATAAAAATTTGGATCCTTTTTGTGCGCCAGTATTTTTCCTGGTTGTGATCACTGCTTTTTTTTCATCATTCCTGGGTATGATCACTTTTTTCGTGGTTTACATTGAGGGCCTTGAGAATTTCATGCATTCGCAAGAAACCACAAGGAAATCTAAAACACATTAATTTTTCAAGTTTATTCCCAGAAAATTTAAACAACAGTACATAGAGCAGTATTAAGAGATATGCTGAATAAGTTCTTGGAGTTTATGGACGAAACAATTTAGTCAGGTAATGTGGAGATCTTATGGTCATCATAACACAAATAATGACGAGCACCAAAAAATTCGTTACAGTCTTTACAATTACTTCACTGTTGTGGTAACTACATATTTCAGCAACTTGAATTGGCCACTAAGGGCCATTCTTAACTCTGTAAAGGAAGGAATAATCAAACCTTTTGAATTATGAGACGAGAAAAAAAACAGTAATGTGGAGCTAAATGGTCAATACAAAATGATGTTTGTAAGATACATGTCCAACATCTCAAAATTCCGTCATATACCACACCCATAATACTTAGTATAATGTATGTTAATAATACAAATTGGAAATCAGTCATTGCCAATTAAGGATTATGCACTTTCTTTTTATGTTAAATTATGATATGCCATGTTACAAATCAGGGAGAATGGACTGCCAATAAAAATAATGTAATGAATACAGAGTAGTCGGAATTAGGGTATAAACGTTTACAATATTTTCTTAAACCCTTGAGAAGGCATTGCCAATAAATATAAAAATAGTCTGTAGAGTGATATACTGTACCACTTGTATATACTCCCAGAATTTCTTAAAATGTTTGTGAATCCACTGCCAATAAAAATGAGAAATGATTTGTTTGGTATAATAAAATGGTACCACATACAGATGAACACAGATTCTAAATCAGTCTAGCATAAATTAATGAATACATATTACAGCATAAATTAGAAATATTTGTTAAGTTGAGTTATTTTTACAATTTATACTTTGAAATTAACCAGAAAAAATAATTATACACATGATTAATAGCCTCAAGTTATAAAAGTGTCTACAGACAGAGATTAATCATAAGATAAAAAAAATAACAATCATCGTTGTACAGAATAAAATGTACTAAGGAAAATTTCAAGCAATAATTACACAAAATTGTAAAATACAGTTACTACTTGAAAACATTTGAGGAATAAAAACCCAAGTTTTTAAGGTATAGAGACTGCTTGAATTCTATAAATAATTTTAGGGCAGAAAATATTTTAATGGCAAAGTTCACTATAGGTAAGACATTTCAGTAGCAATGTTCAAAACAAGTTATGACCTGAAACTTTTCATATGATAAAATTTAAATCTTAAATACTGAACTTCGAGAGTTCAGGGTAGCTGAAAACTAGAAAATATGACTACAAGATTTAAAAGAGCTTATTTATTAAGAATACCAAAGTAGTTTATATTACTAAAAAGCTAAGTTCAAAGTTGTTGCAAATATTTAAAATGCTAAACTGCAATATTGCTGGTATAAAATTTATAAGTTATTATAATTATCAATTTTTGTGCACCTTAATACGTTTTCTAATGCAATATGCATAAATCTTTTTAAATTTACTTCGTTCACAAAGATCAAAATAAATTTTACACAGGATATAAAACCTAATGTTTAAGCCAGTTATAATAAAACAGGTGAAACTTAGGAAAATTAAAATTTGTGCTATGGTAAGTCCCAGTAAGTGAGTAAGAATGAAATCCTGAATATGATATCATATGTTTAACTGAAATATTGTATTGAAGAAAAATTAAGACAGTAAGTTCTATATATACTCTGATGAACAATCAACCATATTCTCTATTTTTTCTTCGGTGGAATACCAAAGATTAAAAATATCTGATTTGTTGAGGAACATTTTTCTACTGCAGCTTGAAATCTAATCTAATATTCATTTAAACATTTATTTTATAAAATCCATCTAGTATCCAGTAAAATCACATTGGAAATGGAAAATCCTTTACTCTGAGTTTATCAGAAACAGCTCACCTTTCGTGATACCTGTCTAATGGTTTATAAAAGATTAAATTAACTAAAAAGAAAGTACAAAGTAAAAACTAAAATAAAAATGTGGAGTAAATTAAAATACTGTGCAAGTGTTGCAGTACTTAATGCCTGATAACCTGGCCTGCTACTTGTGGAGTAATGGAGAGAGCACAAACTGTTTTCATTTAGTAGTTAAACCTATTTAAAAATAAGATGAAAGGACTAATTTGTCACTAGTATTACCAGATTGTAGCGCGTGAGGCTACAACCTGTGTTTAATTCACCTAAACTCTAACTAGAGTGGCAGGAGAGTAAAAGCTTTTAACAAGAATAAAAAATGTCGGACACTGAACCGTGTTGCAGTGAAGGGTTTTGGGTGGAACTACTGGAAGTTGACAGCAAAAGCAATTACTTCAGTGTACTTGTTTATAGAATGACAGTAAACGACATAAAATTATCATTCCAACAGTTAGACAAAGTATTATTCCTTTCATCACAGGATCTGCACTGGGAAGGGACTGCAGTAAGCACAGGTGTTTACCATAAAATAATTGCTAGTTAAAATCCTCAACCTTTCCCAGCCATTGTTGATCCACTGATAGCCAAAACTGTTACTACTAATTATTTGTTAAGGCTATTTTAGGTTATCACTGGAAATGTAATCACAATGAAC
Source organism: Macrobrachium nipponense (assembly GCF_015104395.2). Taxonomy (NCBI): domain Eukaryota; kingdom Metazoa; phylum Arthropoda; class Malacostraca; order Decapoda; family Palaemonidae; genus Macrobrachium; species Macrobrachium nipponense. Next base: position 41,449,550 of record NC_061106.1, read on the forward strand.
GCTGAAGCCAGGGTTAAAGAGAAATCATTCAAGAAAAGTTTTAAAATCAATGCATGTCACAACAATTAAAGCAATGTTGGAAATGCCCAGCCACTACTTGATCCTAAGTAGTTAGCAGTGCAAAGAGCAGTCTAATTACTGTTGGTTTGCATTCTTGCACAATCTCTGATCTTGTCATGGTACTATTTGAGCCACTGTCCTACACTAAAAAGGATGCCAATTTTGAATCACAGTCAGCAAAGGCATGAGACGCAGAGGCTGTTCTATGAACTAAGTTCTCTTATGATGAAAATGATGCAAGCTCATTTAAACAATTGTCACTAACCATGTTAAGTGTCACTGGACATTATGAACGTCACTGATACACAACTGACACAACTGTCAATATGCAATGTTTTATCTTTTAAAATAAAAACCATATTTTTAATTGTCCCATCCGATTAACAACACACATGTATGTAACATCGTAGACCTCGAAGTGATGGGTGATATACTAACCCAACTAGAATTACGTACAAGCATTACTGTTTGCACATCAGTAAACACATGCAAAACTTTTAAGTTATTTGATCCATGAAAAATAGCTGTCTCTGCTTAAACACAATGAATATTCCTAAACATTATTAACTTGATGATGACACACCTTGATCAATTAAAAACCAATTCTTAACTGGTATAGTTGCCATTAAATCATTCTGGACATATTTTTATAAAGAAATCAACTCAACTATTTATCAGAAATGGCTGGGTTATAAAATCAAACATCCAAAGTAACATCATTTCAGTGCTTGAAAAAAAAATCACTAAAGCAAGAAAGAGATGAAGCAAACTTGAAACTATGGTACACTATCAATTAGATTAGAAAGGGACAGATTAAAATTCCATTTAGATTAATCCTACTAGATTAAAATTCCATTTGGATTAACCATACTGATCTATGTGGTTAGTGTGCTAGGGAAAACCTTCGATCTGGCACCCATTACACTTCCACAAGTATCTGGGAATGTAGGACAATCTGGTCTTGGAGTAACTGTACCATCCAAGTTCACTTTAAGTGGATACATCAACAGGTGGTGTGGGGTTGGTGCATCACCTGGTTCAACGTAGGCTCTGAGAGCCACTTCGGCAAGCTGGCGTACTGTGCGAGCACACTCTGCAGATCCTGGATCTAATCCTACTGGTGCAGCTGAACCCATGTGTTCAGCCCACAGACCTCTACGGAATATGGCCACATCTCCAAAGGCCAGCTGATTGCCAGTGCTTGTATGCATTGGTTGGTATGCTCCAACAGCAATTTCAGTGTCTCGGTTACCACTCAAAGATCGATCATTAATGTTAGCTGATCCTATAATGACATACTCATCATCAAATATAGCCATCTTGGAGTGGACATAAATCATAAGGCGTCTGTTTGCATGTGCCAGTGTTGTAGCTGGGTCTTCAGGAGGTACTAATTCTGGTGGGACACATTCAGGGGCTTCTTTGTTTCCGAGACAAAGGAAAAGTAAGTAGTCCTGAGGATGGGCTTCAATTCCTGCTTGCTTTATAGCTGCTGCCACACGACTGTACATCATCTGCATTGTACGTAACTGCCAGTGGAGAATCTCCTGGGGTACCTAGAAAAATTTATACAAATTAGTAAAATTTCATGTGTACATAACATTACAAAAATGTCACAAGGAAGTTTATTCAAAAACCAAATATGAAAATGTCAAACAGCAATGTTAGGAGTATACAATAATATTGTTTACTATATAATAAATATAATTTTTAGAAGAGAGCATACAATACGTAATATTGTTTTATACTATATATATATATATATATATATATATATATATATATATATATATATATATATATATATATATATATATATATATATATATATTATATATATAATTTTTTAGAAGAAATTTTAAACAATAAATATGTACAAACCAATGCCTTACAGAAAATGATGTTACATTTCAAAGTAGGTGACTAATATATGTCCTGTACACTAAAAAGAAAATCCTGTTACTCTAGGTGGTTATAGAGATTTCTCTGAACAGATAAAATCCCACCATCTCACTCTCATTGCAAGGTAGTCCAATCTTTGCAAAAGGCTGACTGGGATGACATGAATAGGGGTGGGATTACTCACAATTCAAGTTTGTTCCTATAAAAATAAAAACCATTGTTTTCTACATAGTAGTATCCTTCAAGCGGAGCATTTGCTGAACTTGGTGAGAAGGTTGTTAACTGGTGGTTATGGAGGGCCAAGCAAGGGAATACCCCTCACTCACCTACATTACTCCTTTGGCTGCTTTAAAGAACAGATGTGCTTTGCTAACTGTCTTCCCAGCGTAAGAGTGTTAAATTGGATATTGCTATATATTTTGCTTTGCTTTTTTTATTGTAATTATTTTGTATGGGATCTTATTATTATCCTATTCCAGAGAAGAAACATGACCAATGCAGTTGCGAGGAAAATGGGCGGCAGTGCATGTATCCTGCATTGGTAGATCCCAACAGGTATTGACCAGCGAGAAGAGTTTACTTGAGACTCAGAGGTCTGGAAAAACTAAGCCCTATTAATAATAATAATAACCAACAGGTATTGTTCCTCTTACCCTTGCAGAGTATAGTTGTTGGTCTTCCCCACAATGAGAGAAGTTTAGCACAAGGAGTAAGCGCCTCAGCGGCGTGGTTGGCATGGTATTAGCGTTCCACATCGGTGGTCGCGGGTTCGATTCTCGGCCATTCCATTGAGGAGTGAGAGAAGTGTATTTCTGGTGATAGAAGTTCACTCTCGACACAGTTCGGAAGTCACATAAAGCCGTTGGTCCCGTTGCTGAATAACCATAGGTTCCAAGCAACGTAAAAACGCCATAAAAACAAAAACAAGCACAAGGAGTAAGGAGGAATAGTGTTTGCCATCATCTTTGGGCAAAATTTTGCCCACCAAATCCTTCTGGCTATCTTATTAGAGGACAATGTGGTTGTTGTTGGTGGTTGTGCACCTTCATCTGTTACTTAGCCCTCTTATTCGTCTGACTGTAATGTTTAACAAAAAGTCTCTGGAGTACTACCAGCAAAAGGTATCACCCTAGTTTAAATAACATCTGTGGTAGTGTCTTTTGTAGCATTCCTGGACAACCAAGAGGAGGAGGAGGAGGTGAATCATCTTGCAGTAGTCCTTCCAGTGTCAGATCCTCTAGTTTGTACCTCATTTTCTTTGTTTCTGGCCTCAATCTTTCCTTTGGCATGGACAATCAGCAACAGGCAAGACATGCTGCTGCTGTTCCATCTCTCCGTTGTCGTCTTCATCTTCAGACACACTTCCACCACAGGGGTGAGGAAAAAAATAAAAAGGCAAATCTAAGGCCTTGCATAAATAGGTCCAGGTGGGGAATATTCACAGGTAGGAACTTCTCACATGAACTCATACTTCTCAGAGTAGTGCAGAAACTGTACATCCTGGGTTCTCAAAATGGTCAATATCGACCCCCAGGGGTCAATGGGACCTCGGTTCAATGAATAATCAATGGGTTGGTGAATGTTTACTGCTGGGGTCTACAGGACCAATGAAGCCTCCAATTTGGAATTCTTGTTAATAATTTGTAAAAATCTAATTATCAGACCTCATTATATTAAAAAAATTATATTTCTTTCTTGAATTTAAAAAAATAGGGAATTTTTTTCACTAAAAATTTCAATCTAACAGCTTGCAACATAGTAAGTTATCTCTACAACTTACTAGTGCTGCAAGCTCTGTTGAAAATTGAGGTTTTTGGTGAAAACAATTACTTGGTGAGTCAACTTTTGGCAGCTCCAATCGTCTCATGGCCTATTTCAGGTATTACAATCAAAGTCTAAAGGACATTGTGGATGAATTTTTGTTTGCTAAATATCTCACAGCTGATGTAAAAGACGAGACAGTTTTTATAATGAGTGCATTAGTATTTTGAAAAGCGCAGTAAACCTCTTAGTAATATTACTGTAGTGACTACTGATGGTGCAGCAGCGATGTTGGTTCGGCACGGAGGATTTGTAAGCCGGCTCAAACAAAAAGTGCCTGATGTACATACTGCACACTGCGTATTGCACAGACAACATCTTGTAGCCAAGAAATTTGGTGATGGACTGCATGATGCCTTGAAAGTGTGAATCAGGGAAATTAACAAAATCAAGGCACACCCACTGCCGTGTGAAGAGAATGATGACATGCTCCATAAGCAATTACTCCTGCACACTGAGGTAAGGTGGCTGTCTAGGGGACACAGCTTGCAAAGACTTGTTGATAAGACTCAACTGTTCAGTTCCTGGCAGACATGGAGTCATCTTTATGTGAGGAGTTGAAAAAGAAAGCAAAAAACTCCCTGTTCTATTTGGCAGACCTTGTGTAGCTTCACAGTCAAATAGAGATTTTCAGTATTTTTCAAACTTAACGAGAGATACTAAGTAAAAGCATTTCTGATAAGGACCTAGAAATTTACATGACTCAATTCTCTCATTATGGTAATTTTTGATGGCATGGATACAGCAGCACTAAAATGAGAGGTAGATTGTTGAACCTAATACAATAAACATTTTACACCTAAATTGTCTCCCAGGTAAAGCGAACAAAGCAACTGAGATAGGTAACGAGTATACGTTAAGTGGCACTAGCATCATTTATGAACACACGAGAGGCTTTTACTTTAATGTTGAATTATTTACTGAGGAAAGTCTTGTTTTAAGGTGGCAGTGTAGAACAACACCCTTGAACTGAATGAAATCAATTATATTAAAAGCAACTTGTTAAAACCCAGTCTTCCCTACTACACATCATACAGAAACCACTGTAATATGAATTTTATACCTTGCATAGGAACTTAGGGCTTGACACAGTGCTTACTGAAGCAGAAATGGATTTACCAGTCTTGTCCCTATAGTATCACTGATTATACATAGGGCCTACTACCATTTTCATTTTTCAACCCTGTTAAAATAATTACACTTGTCCCTACTATAGTTCTACACTACAAACTGCAACGAAAACATATGAATGTACAAATTCCAATATTTTTACTTTAAAAAATGACCCACTGAAATTTTTGTATACTAACTTTATTACATTTTTAAGTCCTCAGAGACAAAATAATTAAATGATGAAATCTTCATACTCTCATATTAGATAAAGAATACGCAATGTCGTAAACATTAAAAATGAATTATTATGCATATTACATAACGGCAAAATTCTAATAACAATGTGACTTGTTGCCATGTCTAGTACTTTCGTCCCCCATTGCGCAGCGTCTCTCTCTCTCTCTCTCTCTCTCTCTCTCTCCTCTCTCTCTCTCTCTCTCTCTCTCTCTCTCTCTCTCTCTCTAGGTTAACAGCTTTATCCTTATTCGTATGTTGATTAATAGGTTTTAAATCCTACAACGGGGCTGGAAGATTTAGTTTATTTATGTCCTTATAGATTTCCAAGTAAATATATATATATATATATATATATATATATATATATATATATATATATATATATATATATATATATATATATATATATGATTACTCAGTTTGGAGGGAGGGAGGAGGGGGGGGGAATCTAGATCCTAAACGCGTCAGGAATACGTAATATCCCGGCAGTCTGACTAAGGACTCCAAGGACTTGCATTTTTGCATACTAATGTAAGGGCCACCTAAGTGACAAGGTTGACTACAGGGTATAATATGGTATAAGTCTAATCGTCGTTATTTGCAATAAGCTAATCACTTAACAAGCACAAATATATGAATACACTTATATTTTACATACATGCAGAATATTTGAGCTAAGGGAGTTTGAGACATCAAAGCTCCATCTAATGTCTTTGATAGGGAATAAACCTCCCTTATTTGGGGTTCTACAGGATAGTACCACAATAGATTTTCTTTTTATTTTAATCTACGAGCGACATGGCTGCTAATTTATAGAATATACTATGTAGATAAAGACAACTCTAGTGACAGCTACTCGTTCTGCCGTCTTACGAAATACAACAGCTATCCGTCTTATCAAGAGATCTTAAATGGCATGGTAACGAGCGAATGACCCAACAGATAAAATCAATTATTGGTACACATAATATTGGCGTTAGCATCTTCGGTTATCTCTATACGGTACAATCCACTATTCATTCGGGCTTATACCATAACAGCATCTAATGTTCGTTATGCAATCACATTTCGATAGGCTTTCACTACGACAGTTTCAATACGAAACTGCCGTGCGCTCAGTTTGTTTTTTTTCTCCAAGTTGAGGAAATTCTTATGAATCTTTCTGTCTTACAGTCTACCCTCTCCTTCCAGCGACGTCAGCAAGTCGCCAAAACAAACTAATTGCCTTCCTTATATCCGAAAAATTCCCTAGTCTCTCTCTCTCTCTCTTCGAAATCTCTATAATCTGTTTTTCCAAGTTAGAGGATGCTGTAAGGCGCAATTACAGGATTGTCCGCCACTTCCATTTCCTCGATATTTAGAGCCACTATTAAGGGCATTTATCTTGTCAGATAGTAATCCAGTTTTCCAAGTTACAGGGCAAGGCACGAGCAATAGTTCTGCCATTTTTTTTTTCTCTGCCATGGTCAAAGACGTATCCCACTTTTTCTTCCTAGTTTTCATGGTGAGCTCAGTGGTGTGATGAATCTAAGATATATACTTAACTTTTTTTTTTTTTCGTGGTCACTTTTCTCCAACCAATTTCCTAACATTTTGAATTCAGCCTATATTTATTCTCTCTCTCCTCGTCAAAGTCAAAACGTAATTCTTATGTTATGGTATATGACTTGACAATGTGATTAATTGATAATATATGTACGTATGCACAAATATATGTTTCAGACCATTAAATGCAATATTATATATATATATATATATATATATATATATATATATATATATATATATATATATATATAGATTATATATATATATATATATATATATATATATATATATTATATATATCATATATATATATATATATATATAATAACATAATATATATATGAATTTTGTTTTCATCCCAGATTCGTTCAGTCATACTTACTGTCCAGCTAATCCATTAAATATATATAAAGAAAAAAGTACAGTTCAGAGAACATTTTAGTGCACTGTACTTTACCACAATTCCCACCATTATGACCCCCCCCCCTCTCTCTCGTCTCTCGTCTCTCATCTCCTCATCGTCGTCTCTCTCTCTCTCTCTCTCTCAAGTGAGTATTATTCTTGCTCCCAAAGAAAGTTGATTTATAGCCCACCCAATGTTGTCGGACAAAAGAGAAGCGTTTGATCAATCCACAGTCGACGTGCAACTGTATTCAAGTCCCAAATATTCCCGAATAAAAAGAAACGGAGAAATTTTACGAATTCATTCCCGAAACGGCTTTGTTTTTGGACACAACGAAGCAGAAACAAATCGTTCGGAAAAAAAAAAAATTTTCACTTAAAAGAGAGAGAGAGGGAGACAGAAAGAGGGTCTAGTGCTTTATCTTTTTCTATTTTCCGCTTTTCTGAGAATTTATTGCTCTCCATCCCTCCTAATGTTTCTGGTCACCACTGCTGCTGCACTTGTTGCTGCTCTTGAGAAAAGTCATTCATGATTCAATTTGTGAAGCACAAATACTCACACACACACACACTATATATATATATATATATATATATATATATATATATATATATATATATATATATATATATATATATATAATATATATCCATTAAAAGTGCTCTATTTAATCAATTTCAGGACGAGAAATTTTTCAGTGCTGGACTGAATCTTGCTTTTATGGGCACTATGATGTCATAAGTTAGTACATCATATAGTATAGCCTACTTATACATAACAAAATAGTAATTCAGAAGTTTGAGTTGCTTATATCCACAGATTTTTGCATGAGCAAAGCAAAGGTGAACATTTTCTCGGTATTTTCCGTTTTACACTTACAGAGAATAAATTCATGCATCTTAAACTTTACAAGCAATGCCTTAAACCTAGAGTTCAGTGTGCCTTACCTTGTCAGCTGGTTTTCCCTCAGGAATCATGGGAATAATAATGTAAGCCACGAAGTGTTCTCCTGCTTTGATTTTGTCTTCTATCTTTGTAGCAATTTCCAGTGGAACGAGATTGCCGGCTTTGGCGTCTCTGCATTCTGGCCACATGTGACTACTTCCCATGAAGTACTGATTCTCAATGTAGATGCATCGGCGCGCTCGCCGAATATTGTGAATGTAGGCCCGGTGAAGACTGTTGTCAAAGGCTCTTCCTTTCTTCTTGGTGAGCCCAATACCAGACGTCCAGTCAAACTGGGCCGAGTCCGAGTTGATGGACCGGAAAACTTGCACGTTCCAGCGGTCTGGTGCACTGGAGCGATATTCTACCGCTATTCCGTCCATTTGGCGTAAAGGAACGAGAGCATCGAGGTGTTCAGTCGCTTGTTTTTGCCATCGTTGAAGGAAGTTAGTGAGGACATCGATAGCAGCCGGTCCCTCTACACGACTATGTATGTCGTGCCAAGGCTGGCGCGGACCGCTCGCACTGGTTAACGTTGGGAAGACCCTGTTCCGGAAATCATTCTTGTGCTCCTTGGTCAGTGTTCTGAAGAGAGGATGTTCTGGGCTATCGTATCTCCCACCTGTTAAATCTAGACCCCCGACGTATGCAACCACCTTTCTCTGACCGGGCAATTCTTCGATGGGTGCATCAGCAATCACACACTTCTGATGGTGGGTGTAACACAGCATTGTGAAATGCATCTTGGTAGAAAACATGTCTTTCGAGTGACGGTCGCGTGGCGCCAAAACCACCACAACGGGGGTACCTCGGAAGAAGTTGGCCGTCTCCTCGTCCTCGGTGCTCATGGCGCCACTCTTTTTGATGTCGTTAGAAGTGAGTTCATCCCACAGCAGCAACCTCACTCTCACCCCTTCGTAGGCCTTTTGCTTGAGTAGCTCTCCGAGGCAGCGGTTATCATCTCCCTCGTCTCGGAGAAGTGCGATTTTAGCACTAATACTCCAGCCAACCATATAGATGAACTGTGTAGCTTCCATGATAGTGCTGTAAATATCTCTCCATGTACTGTGAGGTTGGTACACATTACCAGATCCATCGAGAAGAGGCATGGGGAGAGATGGACAGTGGGTATCCTGGTACAATCTCACGTTATTATCCTCTCGTAAGGGAAACAGACAATCAGGCACTTCAAAGGTAGATTGGACAGCATGTTTAGGGTAATAAGTCATAGACAGTGTAAGAGTGCCAGCTCGCTTGTTCTTATTTTCTCTGAGTAAGTCGAATGTGCCATTTATACCTTCTTCTTGGGTCACAAGATTCACAGGGAAGGAGATGGAACCAATCTGCTCTGATGACAGGAAATCTTTGTCGCGCACAGTGAAGGTAATTGACGCTACATCGTGGCAGATGTCAACACGAAAGGTTTCGTCCCAGATCGGGTCGAGGTTATTATCTATAACATGTGTTGTTGCAATCTTCCAAGGCTCTCCATCTATGTCCTCGATGGTCACAACAACAAATGGATCAGACACATCCTTCTTGCTTAGACTGAGGATGGAACTGTCGAGGTTGGGCAGGTTATTCGCCCTTTCCAGTTTCAATTGTAAAATTCCATGTAAGAAAGCCATGTCGCCGAATGAGTTTATAGATTCTCCGTACTTGGGAATTTTCCTCGACACGCGCTCTTTGAATTCGGAGGCTTTCGTGTACGCACGATCACCGATAGTCACACCTGGCTGACTAGTCGCGTGGAATGACGCCGTAACCTTTAACACACCCGCTCCAAACCCTTTCTGATTCACTAAAGTCAGTTCAGCATGATGCGGCGCACTGTTGTTGACGAACGTGTGCACAGGTAAAAAACACGTCCCTATCACATCAGACGACAACAAGTCCCGGTCTTTCACTGTAAATCTAAGTCCGGCCACGTCTTGGTTCACATCAGAGGATAACTTGAAATACCACTTGGGATTGAGACAGTCGTCTATGGTAAAAGTTTTTCCGACTTTATGTAACCCGCCACTTCCCGACTGGATTTCCACCACACAGTAAGGGTCGCTCTTGTCCTCGGGCCTCAATAAGTTCTGATCAAGGTTCGGGAGGTCCAACGCCTCCACCACCACTACCTCCAGGCGGCCACACAGCACCACCATGATGCCGGGGCTATGCGGAGACCTCTTCCAGACATGGTGACAGAGTTGACGTGGAAGGCCCTCTACTTAAAGCGTCGTCCAAGGCGTCCCACCTGGAAGAAGAAGAAGAAGGAAGAGTCACATGAGGGATTGAAGAGCGAGGAACTTGCAAGCCAGGTGAAAGTACGTCTTATGTATTAAAGGAAAAAATGATTCCCTGAATAGCAAGATACCAGGCAAAACAAAAATAAACAGCTGATTGTTACCCACTACTCAAAGGAAAATCGTCGTCAAGGATGCACACAATTAAATATATATATATATATATATATATAATATATATATATATATATATATATATATATATATACAGTGAGACGTTCACACACATATAAATTGGAATTTAGGGTCCAATTTTAACACCAGTTTGTGGCCTGAATGTTTGATGACTTAGAACTCAGTCAAGTTCTGCGTTTCATCTCTCTAGTTAACGGTCTATCTATCTATTTATCTGTAAAATTTAAAGACTCAAACATTATATAATATAAATGTATAAAAAAAAGAGACAAACATGCATAACTTGTCGTGCATATGGAAAAAGACAATAATTTTACCGTCTTTTTCCAAATGTATGAAATACAAGGAAAACCTTCTGTCGTTACTAGTACTTTGACAGCCTTAAAAGTTATCTACTTACATAAAAAAAAAAAAAACTAAGCAAGGGGGGAAACGAGAGTTTTTAAATCACACGAGTGTGTCGGCTTCAAATTCTCGTGACACTTACCTTACCACCCGTTTTTCAGATCCCTGCAAACAAGAGCAATTTTTTTTTTTTTTTTTTTTTTTTTTTACTTTTAATTATTTGTTTCTGAAGCCCACAGTTTTGACCACGTGGACAGCCATAAGCATGGTAATTACACAAAAAAATAAACATAAGCGGAAACACAATTTGTTTTAAAACTCGAAAAAGGACTAGCAATAAAATACGACACAAATGGCCAGAGGACACCAAGAAATAAGGGATAAAAAGATGATCGTCGGCCATTAATTTCCGAAGGAAGTGAAATTAATATAAAAACTAAAAACACACCTAAACAGGAAAAAATTCAAAGGACAATAAATGTAAACGATCTTCAGGAGTTGGAAGTATACTGGATAAAACCAAAAGCACATTAGAGTAAAGATAGTCTGAAACATAACTGACAGATAAAAACAATTACCGTTCGCGCCAAAATGAATGCCAGCTGTACGATTTGACAGAACGAAAAAGCCTATAGTAGACGTGAACAGACTACCAAACCAAACGAACAGCAGGAAGGAGCTCCTCAGTGGCATGATCGGTTTGGTCTTGGCCTGCCACCTCGGTGGTCGCGAGTTCGATTCTCGGCCATTCCATTGAGGAGTCAGAGATGTGTATTTCTGGTGAAAGAAGTTCACTCTCGACGTAGTTCGGAAGTCATGTAAAGCCGTTGGTCCCGTTGCTGAAGAACCACTGGTTCCATGCAACGTAAAAACATCACACACACACACACACAAAACGAACATCAGGAAGCCTCGACAAGAGCAGAGGAAAATGTGTGAATAATATTTTCTTCAAGTAGATTTTCCTTCCTCTCTTATTTCCTGAGATTAACCAGGAGCTAAAACCACCTCTCGCCTACTCCATTACATTCTTTTTTCGTGCTCGAAAAAGGGTACAATAAGAAAGTTTACTCAAATGGAGTTCTGGTCAAAATACAACTAACGAACTCTCTTCACTGGGCGTTGGTTTTTTTTTTTATCTTCATATACTAGTGAGGGACTCTATAAAGAATTCCTTTATAATGGCGAATTCTTTCTAACTTTCAACGAAAAGAAAAAAAAATATTAGCGTTGCTGATGAGAGTCCTCCAGTTCCATTTAAAATAAGCCTCAAATGAACATTATTTATTCGTATGGATAAAATGAGTATAACTTATTTTTCTTCGCACTTTAGGTGTAAAAAGAACAAGACTAACGAGTGAAAGATAAGCAGATCTAGGCGTCCGGTTTAAAAGACAACAGATTAGTTTGCCAGTAGCAGAAGACATTGTTGTCTGCTGGGGGCTGGATTGCATTAAAAAACGATCAGTTCCTCTCTCTCTCTCTCTCTCTCTCCTCTCTCTCTCTCTCTCTCTCCTCTCTCTCTCTCCAGACATACACATACATACATATCACAGACGTCAGTGTACATTAACAAGCATTTTCTTGAAAGGGTTCTTTCATTTAATCTTCAGGTGGTAGGACCATGATACAAATTTGTCCAAGTCATAGGTGATAACTATATTGATCAAATCTCTTCAAGCAAAGGTATTCTTGAAGGACCGGAATTCAGTTAGAACATCGTGTATTCTTATAAAGAACAGACAGACGCACATATCGATATTACCGAAAGCATACTGTTAGAATAGCATTATCATCAATAAATGGAATAATATAATTACAAAGGTAATACAAACCAAACCCAGGAAAATACTGCAGTCCACTGCAGGGGTTATTCCCGATGAAAAATAAACAATCAAAAATTACATTTAAAAAGCGTGGAGCAGAAACGAGTAAAACTCGCCACCCCAATACTTATTCACTAACCCTCGCTTGAGGGCACATTCGAATGATCGTTCGTTATGTTTATTTTCATCTCATTTAATCTTTCTTTTCCACTGCTTTCCTTTGACATAGAAGCACTATATAATGCTAGTCGAGAAAATAACCTTTATCCTCTACTAAAAGTAAACTATCGTGGTAAAACACAATTCTCTAAACCGCCCAAAAATCCATCGTTTGGAGAAACGATCTGAAGCACCATACTTGGTAATCTTGGCTCTCTTTCTGGGATTCTCTCTCATCTCAAGACACATCAATTTCACGAATATTTTGTATAAGAGCAAAACCGTTGCTAAGGAAGTACAGAATCAGAACGGAATGAAATAAAAAAGTAATTACAAATAAACGAGAATTGTCAATGACTTGCGCTACTTATCGATGCGTTTCTACCAAGATTCTCAACGGCGTGTTTTAGGTAAAATTAAGAACTGAAAAACAAAACGAGGACGCCACCAGTAGCGCGTCCAAACCTCTTACAGATACTGCACCATTCGTGCTTCCTGGCTATCGAGACCTTCCTAAGATTCACACGTACAAAGCCTCTGCATCAAACAAATACACACACAAACAAACAATAAAACTTGTATCTGGCTTCATAAAAAACCCAAATATTCCTGAAATATATAAAAGCAGAGACAGATCAACTCCCTCCCACCGATATACAAGAAAAAGAAAATTAAGAAAATTCTCAGAATGCTGAGAAAGAAAGAAATTGGCAAAGCTAAAAATAAGCTTTTTATTTCCCGTAATTATTGAGCCTGATGAGAATATAAGAGAGGGAAAAATGTGAGAAGAAAAAGGGGTGCTAGTGATCTATCCAAGGCCTTCTCACCCCCCTTCCCCCTCTGTCTCTCTCTCCAAATAAAAAATCTACACTTTTCCCAGTGGGGGACTGGAGAAAAAAATGGTTCTCACTGACGTCAAGATCTGGAGTTTTTGACGTCGTTGTCTCCCTCTCCTGAGAACTGCTATACCCAGTGTTAGTAAACGCTACATGTAGCCTGGGCATTACTGTCCTCGAAGTGCCACATTTTTGCCATATCAAGTGCCAGGGGTTTCTCGTAGTAGATATATACACCTGACGAAGGTATAGAAAAGTATGCCCTTTCAATGCCGGTCACGCCCCTTGCAATATAGGATTCATGGAAAATAATACCTCGTGTAGATATAAAAAAAGAAGGAATACAATATCAAGATTGAGAAGGGATTTGAATGATCTGTATAAGGCAAAGGGGGGAATGCATGATCATGGAATTGTTGAGCCATCCATCCTTAATGGAAGTGAAGTGTGATGCTGAGTGCGAATGAAAGAAATATGATCGAAAATGATGAGATGAGGTTTCATGAGGCGTAAGAAACACTAAAAAAGTGAAAAAGACAGCATGATCTGCAGAAGACGCAAAAAGTGCAGCCTGTGCATAAGGGGTTTGATGTGCAGTTGATGAGACGCCTATAAGATTTATTGTGTGAAGGTTTTCTGTTTAAAAGGATTCATCCAATAGTCAGCCCATGTGGTACGGATGTACTGCGACTGTAAGTCTGTATTTTTCTCTAGACCACCCTTGTTAGGGGATACGGCTTACTGTTGATAGATAGAATTTGATATATATTATATAGACACACACATATATATACATTTTTCTCTTTCTGAAAGAGGGAGAGAATGTAGTCTCCGAAAGCTTAAATAAAAAACTTTCAATTTTTTCCAAATTTTAGTGGGCTTCCTACAACATATTAGAACACGGATACAGTGTTTAACTTTGCCATATATATACACATACATACATATAAAGAGGTAAACGTTGTCGAAACACACAATATTAATCTGGCTTTATTTGACCTCCTAGGGCCTCAGGGGTCGCTCCTGCATTTTACTATTAAACTATAAAAATGATTCGCTGATAATCTACTAATAATTCATCCCAAGGGAAACACCCGCAGCAGCCCTGGTTGAAAAATGGCTTCAAAAATTCATGTAAATGACGCTAATAACGCCCCACCGTATATCACGCATTTGCAGCATGGGCTAATGATGGCGTTAATTTACTGGAGCGATGGAGCACACGGACACCTATTACCCTCAGTAATCTGATTGTCTGACTGGATGTCCATACCGCATTAATTAATGACCTTTTATGTATATTATATATATATATATATATATATATATATATATATATATATATATATATATATATATATATATATATATAAATTTCTCTGTTAAAACATGATACGTCTCAAGTATAAAAGCCCCATTAAAACACTACTTGATAAGGGTGCGGAAGTTAGTCCACCAAAATATAGTCATTAACTTTAAACCAGAGTGTTTTAACGGCTTTATATATATATATATATATATATATATATATATATATATATATATATATATATATATATATATATATGAGGGTTGTCGGTTAAGCTCACATTTGTCCAGCCTCCCACGGTACGTTGAAGCTCTCCTGAAGAGGAAACTGCAGATAAGGTTACCTTGTTATTTTCCAATAGCTTTAAAAGCTGACCCATAACCCTGAATACGTCTTGCGGGTGTCCGTTTTGGAAAATCCTCAGTACAGCGACATGTCAGAAGATTGAAGTCTTCGGCTCTACAAGATTTATAGTCGTCGCGTACTGAAGCTCTCAGTTACTGCATAGAGAGAACAAACTGTAAGAATAAAGTGTTCACATGGAGGCGACTTCATCTCCAAGATCCAGCTGCAACTCTGGTAACAAGATCGCGATATCTCCCAGAGGTCGGCGGCTGAGAAGTTTTATTAAAAATCAATAGTGTTCCGCTCCAGAGGTGCTAAGTCGACCCATAAAATTCGGACTTCCTTCCACGGAGGAACCACGTAGTCTGTCACTGAATAATTCAATGGCCCGGAGGAAGTTAAGAAGATGAGACGAACTACAATTTATGCCATCTCAGGAGTTTACAATACGAATAAGCATCGATATTTACATCTGTTACATTTAAATGTATTTACACAGACTAAATAAGAAATCTGTATCAAGCACATAGAGAATTATGGGAGAAGATATAGCCCGAAAAGCAAAAACGCAAAATATATTAAAAAAAAACGAGGAAAGCAAAACATCTAACGGAAGTGCAATCTTCTATCAGATGATGAGAACTTGGGAAACGCAACGCCCAGAAAAAGCTGGTGGGCCATGAAGCTGCAGACTAACCACCAGATACTAGAGGTCAAAAATAGAAATTTATAGCAGATATTACGGTCCAGAAAAAAAATAAAAATTCCAACAAGAATTGCGAGCCTACAAAAAGTAATTCAGAAAATATTGGGGGTGATACAGCCAACATCATTCTGGCGCCGACAATAAAAAAAAGTTTAATTTTTGGCGCTTAGATTTTTGGTGGACGCTGAATTTCGGCGAACTATTTTTAACAACTGGCGCAACCGGAAAAAAAAATATGCCAGGACGTTTCCAACAACTCGCGCTCTTTGTCACGCAAATAGAATTTTCAAAATTGTAAATCGAATTTCAGTGACGTAACTTACGCAGACTGCAGGCATGGGCTCTAAGGTAAAGGTAGCTACGATGATGACTTTAACTTCGGACGAAGAAGGTGAAAAATAAGGCAAAAGTTTAAGGGCAGGAAACATGATTTTCCTGCAGTGTTCAAAAGTAGGAAACACAAGTTTCCACGCTCTGTAATATAACTCACACGAAATGCGACTGGAACGTTCTTGCAATCCGTGCCGGCATATTTACATTATCATCATCATCATCATCAATATTTCCTGAATGATAAGCACCGTTGGGTCTGGTTAATACATGGATAGGTGGCCGAAAACGAAAGCCTGGCACCTTCAGCACACATACTCCTTCGACCATCAATACGGCATAGGTATGAGGCTAGCAACTTCACAATAAAAATCAACTCTCAAAACCCTTCAACCGGCTGAAGGGATCTGGTGCTGGTGGCAAATGGTCAGGGTGAGAATTCAGAGATCAAACAAGGAAGGAGTAACGTAGTCAATTACGTTGCTTTAAATCCTATCACGTAGTTTGTAAGTCTGTTACGCTCTCAAAAATGGATTCATTAAAAACACGAAACAGTTTTCATAACCTGATTAAAGTCTGACGTGGCGCCATTCGAGGAAGTTTATTAAAATAATGCAGGTCATGAAAACTTCAATTTGGTTCATCCCAGGGGGTGACGACGCAAATATACAGATTCTACATTTACATTTATATAATAAACAACCACACACCACGAATTTTACAAATTAACCAAAATTGACTATTAACTCGACGTGTTCACTTGAATAAATTCCCCCAAAGCAGAAACAAAAATAACTGAAAAAAAATCACGAAACGAATAAAACTACAGTTTAAGTAACGAGAAATTTAAATAAGCATGATCTCGGTATTAAACCTGGAAATGGCATACTAAAAATAAACTAGGGACGAAGGGGAGATGGAAAATAATTTTGAAGTATGTATTGACAATGAAAAACAGAAACAGACCCAATAACCAGCAATAGGTTAAGAGAAATGCGTAGGAAAAAAAAGGAAAAAGAAACAAATAATTAAATAGTCCGTAACGCAGAACACCAAGGTGATGTCTTGAAAATACACCAAAACAGACCATAAATATTAAAAAATTACATTTACATACAAAGGACATTAAAGATATAAAAAAAAGTGGAATAGAGGCTTGAGTCCATATTGCAGTATCTCACAGAGACACCAGCAACCCTCACGACAGAGAACGTCAACAAAGGCGGCGATTCTGAGGACCAGAATGCCGCATAAGGACGCATCTACTTGGTATCAGCTGATAATGGATACAACGTTGGGACGGGCGCGTTCATTATGCTACAGAGGTCCCCCCAGGTTAGCTTAATCTCGTTAGGTTCCCCCCGACGTTACAATACGGCCACTATGCAGAGAACGGTGTTTTGGTGCATCCTTCGACTGGCGTGGCGATGGGCTATTATAGTACTGCTGTTTATTATAAGCCTCCACTTAGCCTTTTAAGCATGTATGCGAATTCTACACTGTTAATGGCCTCTGTGGCATTAATTAACGAATATACAACTAAAATAATGACATTCTGATCCACCGCATGTAAATAATGCACTACCGAGAGTCCTTTTTAGAAGCGAACACTTAAAAAAAGGACCCCTTATTTGTTTGTATTTATTTCACATTACAAACAAAAAAAGACAAACAAAGAAGTCTCCCTTCCTATACGACATGCTGACATTATTTATATATTGCTGTGATGTCAAGAGGGAAAAATAAGTCCAAGAGAAATAAATGGAAGAACAAAACTTTTCCCATTCATTCACACCTCGGACTGGACTTCGGGAAGGAATGGAAGTTTTCCCCTCTCCCTCCCTGCCCTGCCCTCCCTCCAAGACACACACACACACACACACACACACCTAGTACGTAGACATACGCTACCTAATTCTAGATGTTACGAACGACCCTACAATGGCGTATCGACTGTGAAACGA
>NC_061106.1:41472827-41482827 GCF_015104395.2 Macrobrachium nipponense
TAGTAGTGAACTGAATGTACTCTTCCAAAATGTAAAGATGTCTAAGGGAAGAACTCTGAGGAAATTAATACAATTTCTCCGGCTTAGATTTAAAGCTGGTGGAAATGCAAGCATACACACAAACAAACACACACATCATATATATTCCTTTTCTTGCGGAAAAGAATGCCATACGATTCTTATACTCATCACAAATAACACAATATCGCGGTTCCACGAAACAACGCATCCAAGTATGTCTGTCTAAAAAAAAAAAGAAAAAAAAAAACTTCATATGACCTAGTACGTCGCTCAAAAAAAAAAAAAAAAAAAAAAAAAAAAAAAAAAAAAAAAAAAAAAAAAAAAAAAAAAAAAAAACAAAAAAAGCTGTTCTCATAAACGCGAACAAAGTTACCTTTTGAAGTGAGCTTATGTCAACACGAATCCTGTTGATTTTGACCAACAAAGGCAATCAAATGCTCCCAACAGCGATGCGTCCATCAAATTCAATAAAGAATAAATAATAATGACGAAATGTCGCGTTTTTTGAGAGACGAAATGCCTTTTTTTTAATAGACAATGAAAAAGCCCTGGCAAAAAATTTCGGTCATTTAAAAAAAAGAAAAATGAAATGTAAATATTTTACGGATGATTTTCCGTTTATTTTTAGGATTTCGTTACAAGGCCCATTAACGAAAAAAAATGCTATTATTCCATTGGGACTGTGTGTGCTTTCAACGGCGCCATAAAAATAGCGGTTTATGGATTTTTATGGGTTTGTTTCATCATCAATGACGCACGGAAGCGAATCTAGTCGTTTAAAAAAGTTGCTTTATCCTGAAAGTCCAGAATAAAAGCAGATCCGATATTTCAGGATTGTCTGCATCTATGTATCACACGAAAGCTGGAGATCGAACGATCACTGGTTCTAATCGAGCATATGCACTGAACGTTAAACCAGCATGTGGTTTATATGTTAGTTGTCATTAAAAAATAAAATATAAAAAAGTAGTGACCATGAAAAAAAACACTTGTTTGCTGCTTTTCAATCAACACAGTGAAAGCACAAAAATGTTAAGCCTCTCTCTCCTCTCTCTCTCTCTCTCTCGTCCTCCCCTTACTCTCTCTCATCATCCTCATATCTCTCTCTCTCTCTCTCTCTCAAATAGAAATTTATAGGCTATCGACGTCAATGACCAGCGGACGTATCAGCAATCGCCAGAGGGAAATGAGGTACCCAACGAACTTTTGGACCAATCAAACATTTTTCATACTTTCGTGATTTATTTCCGTATGTTCCATGCTTGATTTTGTCGTGAAAAAGGAATAATGGAATGTCTGTAAAAATAAAGTAAAATAAAAATTGATTTTATGTAAACTGTTTTAATGCCATTGGTCTGATTCCACAAATAATAATAGATCACCAATTATTCAATGACAAACGATATGAATTGCAGCTTTGATTATGAAATGGTGCGATGCAAATCATTATTTCACTCAAACAATGAAGTCAATTTATACGAAATCAATCTGAAATAATGAAAGTCAAATACCCTGGATTGATTTGTTTGTATGGTGTTTTTACGTCGCATGGAACCAGTGGTTATTCAGCAACGGGACCAACGGCTTTACGTGACTTCCGAACCACTTCGAGAGTGAACCTCTACCACCAGAAATATACATCTCTGACTCCTCAATGGAATGCTTGAGAATCGAACTCGCGGCCACCGAGAATACCCTGGATTGAATCCAGGAAAAAAAGTATGTATTCACACTCAAATTCCTACGCAGTCGTTTCCTAAAATTGGGATTTGTATTATTTTGTCCCGAAGAATAACCTGGACAGATCTGTTAATATATATTTAAAGTGAGTTACTATAGACGAAGTGTGGCGTTCCAGATGAACGTCTACCCTTGGACATGTTACTTCTCATTTATGAGTTAATAGAGCCGATGTCACTGGAAGCAGTTTACGCATAATTTTTACTTTTAATTATTCTGGAATTGAATGTTATATTTGGAAAATATAATTATGGTATAAAAGAATTACGATATACATGGTCGTCCCTTTGCAGAAACGTAATCAAAGTTAAATTCTCTCTCTCTCTCTCTCTCTCTCTGTTTTATTTTTATTTCCTTGTTGCTGGGGATACAAAAATTAGATAATCAATATATGCTTACTGGGCCAATGGCACATGAGAATTAAAGAAATTTCCCTAGTGATAACGAACGTGTACTCTAACATATATTTGGAAAACACTTGTAAACTGATAAAACTGGCTTAACTCTCGTACCCAAGATTTCGGGCACTTTTTAAGAAGTAAATATCTCTGCCCAGAAACTCTTGAATCAGCCCAGATACGAAGTCACGGACACTCTCCAGACAAGCGTTTAAGCAAGCAACCAAAATAAACGTGAGAGCTGAATTGAAAAGAGTTTAAACTACGGGTACACTTTCCCGCAGAAGAACTGTTTAGGAAAGCCTCTTTACCACAGACTACAGCCCTCATGAAAGGATAAAACAATTCCATATAGATCTGGAGGAGTTTGCAAGTTGCAGATGTGAGACATCTCAGATGGCGTAGCCAGGTGCTTACGAGGATGCTTCAGCACATATATCCACGAATGTCTGAGCAAATTCCCACAACACGGACCAGGGAAGAAGATGACATGCTCTGAAAGAGGATGGAACTGAAGAAAACCAAAGGTTCATCCAATAGGTGTTTTTTTTTTAAATGGGGGGGGGGGGAGGTATTTTAATTATAATAATACCTAACTATATCCTGACGAAAGGAAACTCATCAGGGGGGGGGGGGGGGGGGGGGTTCGAGAAAGTTAAAGTTGACACCGAAATTTTTTCTTTACATCAACAATTAATATATATACACACACACACACACACACACACACACACATATGTATATATATATATATATATATATATATATAATATATATATATATATATATATATATATAATATATATATATATATATATATATATACACGCATGAAATCAATGGTACGCTTTGAAATAATAAAAATAAAAGATTTTTTTTTTTTACTAAAGTGCATGATCTAATTGTTTAGGTTCGCTATGGGAGAAGAAACGGCAACATTGGAAGTTAAAAGGAATGAAAAAATAAATAAATAAAAGACAAACACCTGCAGGAGATGCTGCCTCAGCTCATTACAGTTTCATGGGGGAATTGAAAGTCCCGCAGCGATGGTCTCACCAGACTTAATTTAACTTTATTGGATTCCTACAAGTTTTTTTTTTTTTTCTTTTTTTTTTTTTTTAAGTCTCCACAACCGCATCCCTCCTCCACTGGGAGCGGCCACCTTTGGGCTTACGATCTTTTTATAAAGCCTCATGGCTTCGTTCATTTCAAAAGGGAAGGATTCTTGGAAACTTAATTTGCTGGGGGAGGCAACTGCAAACATCTGTTGATTCATTCATAAAGGGGATGACGACTGAGTTTTTACTAGTGCGAGTGAACAACGCATATATATATATATATTTCCTAGTAAACCTTCAGAGTAAAGAAACCACCATGGTGCACTGAACGACACCGGTGGTCATTCACCTGCAAAATACCCAATTTCTGGAACGAATCAGCTGTGCAAAATCAATTTGCCAACTTAAAAAAAAAATAAATAAATAAAAAAAAACTGTCCCCTACTTTTTCCTTCCCGTCTCACTCTCTTCTTTGCTCCGTCAACCGTCTTGACATACAAAGGAGATTAATCTTTTCCAAAGATATTTTTATTAAAAAAAATAAATAAATAAAAAAAATTAACACTGTCCCCTACTTTTTACTTCCTGCCTCACTCTCTCCTTTGCTCCGTCCACCGTCTTGACATACAAAGGAGATTAATCTTTTCCAAAGATATTTCATAAAAAAAAAAAAAACCCAACTCGTTCAGATTTCTTTATCGCTACAATTATACTGCTCGTACATTTTCTTTTTAACTACCCTACAACAACGACGAATGGCCCTTTCTTGACATTCGGAAAAAAATAGAAAAAAGTTACAGCATGCTTATTAACAAAAAAAAAAACCAGCATGCTTAATAGCAACCATAAATGTAGCAATCAAGACAACAGTGTTCTCATAAAATAATTATGTGCTACATACTAAAGTAATTTTGCTCATAACTCATTTTTTGTCCTGTTGCCGTATTTTGTGAAGAGCAGCAACTTCCCAAGAACCTTTTGTGGTCCGAGTGAAATATTTAACTATACACTGGTGTTTTTTCCCCTCGAAAATCCTAATGAAACCTAAGCTAGAAGTTGTCGAAGTTAGATTTACTTGTAAAAATACGAATGCAGATGTCTCACTTTTTTTTAGATAAATGCGAAATGAGTTATCTACCTGGATCAGAAACCTAATTAAATTTTTTAGGCCGGGTATAGGCATCAAAATACGGGGAATGGAAAAGGTTAGGCATCATAATTACGTCTTTTCATTTCACGCTAATCAGAAACATCATGTATTAATGAGAAGCATCACTCAAGAGACATCGCGATATAAGAGAGACATCACGCATTAATGAGAGGCATCACGGATTAATGCCAGAATGTTTCCCCGAAGTCTAACATGATTACTCGAAATGAAGTAACGTGGGACACGAAGGGAATGAAAACAGAATTATACTACTCACAGAATGGGAATAAATATTAGTGTTACGTAATAACATTGAAATAACTCCCTCGTCACTATTTTCGTCGTCCAGTCGCTGTGCATAAAAGCAACTTTAATTGCCTTCGGCATTGAGGGAGCGAAGTTACATGAATCCTTGGTTGTCAAAGGAAGACTGAAAAATATCCTCCTCCGACTTCTAATTCCCCCGAGCACTCAAAACTCAAGACGTTGCAGGGGGAGGGGGCAAATGAGAAATTCGTCTGGAATGGAAAACCTTAAACTTAAAAAAAAAAAAAAAAAAAAAAAAAAAAAAAAAAAAAAAAACTAGATCAAAAGAATATCACAGTGTAATTTTTTTTTTTTTTTATGGGGGGGTGCGGGGCCAACAAACGTCATTTCATCTGCAGGGCTTAATGGTCTCATGAAAGGTAATCAAAGCTAAACTCTCTCTCTCTCTCTCTCTCTCTCTCTCTCTCTCTCCAGTCTAGTTTCTCGTGAATTCGCATGCTATTTAAACGAACGAGAGAGAACAGCGCGCATCTGGAATGAGCTGAATAATTCAAAATGCCAATCTTTTCAACAAATGTTATCAAGGGTCACAATTCAACTAATTGGAGAAACGCGACTTAATTTTGCACGGACTGTAATTCCAAAAAGCTGATGAAACTCTGCAATAGCAACATACGTTCCAAATGCTCCGGAATTTTTCTGCATGATGATGATAATGATTACTGTAGTTGTTTTTTAAAAGTTTATTATTATTATTATTATTATATTATTATATTATTATTACACAAGGAGTATAATTCCGAAGAGCTATTGAAACGTGTCAAATGATCCGGAATTTTTTCTGCATTATGATGATAAATAATGTTTATTATTATTATTTTTTTTTTTTTTTTTTTTTTTTTTTTTTGCTCTATCACAGTCCTCCAATTCGACTGGGTAGGTATTTATAGGTCGGGGTTGGTGTTCCAGGGTTGCATCCTGCCTCCTTTAGGAGTCCATTCACGTTTTTTACTAATGTGTGCCGTTTCTAGATCACACTCTTTCTGCATGAGGCCCGGAGCTACTTCAGCCTCTATTTTTCCAGATTCCTTTTCAGGGATCTTGGGATCGTGCCTAGTGCTCCTATGATTATGGGTACGATTTCCACTGGCATATCCCATATCCTTCTTATTTCTATTTTCAGATCTTGATACTATCCATTTTTCCCTCTCTTTCTCTTCAACTCTGTGTCCCATGGTATTGCGACATCAATGAGTGATACTTTCTTCTTGACTTTGTCAATCAACGTCACGTCTGGTCTGTTTGCACGTATCACCCTATCCGTTTTTTGTTCTGATACCATAGTCCCAGAGGATCTTTGCCTGATCGTTTTCTATCACTCCTTCAGGTTGGTGCTCGTACCACTTATTACTGCAAGGTAGCTGATGTTTCTTGCACAGGCTCCAGTGGAGGGCTTTTGCCACTGAGTCATGCCTCTTTTGTACTGGTTCTGTGCAAGTGCCGGGCATTCACTTGCTATGTGGTTTATGGTTTCATTTTTCGTATTGCACTTCCTACATATGGGAGAGATGTTATTTCCGTCTATCATACTTTGAACATATCTGGTTCTTAGGGCCTGATCTTGTGCCGCTGTTATCATTCCTTCAGTTTCCTTCTTTAGTCTCCCCTCTGTAGCCATTGCCAATTGTCATCGCTGGCTAGTTCTTTAGTCTGTCTCATGTATTGTCCGTGCATTGGTTTGTTGTGCCAGTCCTCTGTTTCTTTCTGTCTTTCTCCTGTCTCTGTATATTTCTGGGTCTTCGTCTACTTTTATTAGTCCTTCTTCCCCATGCACTCTTTAGCCACTCGTCTTCACTGGTTTTCAGATATTGCCCCAGTGCTCTGTTTTCGATGTTGACACAGTCCTCTATACTTAGTAGTCCTCTCCCTCCTTCCTTTCGTGTTATGTATAGTCTGTCCGTATTTGCTCTTGGGTGTAGTGCTTTGTGTATTGTCATTTGTTTCCTGGTTTTCTGATCTATGCTGCGGAGTTTTCTGCCTTCGTCCATTCCCACTATTCCTGGCGCTGTATCTGATTACTGGCACTGCCCATGTGTTTGTGGCCTTTATCATATTTCCGGCGTTGAGTTTTGACTTGAGTATCGCCTTCAGTCTCTGCACATATTCTTTCCTGATCGTGTCCTTCATCTCTTGGTGTTTTATATCTCCTCCTTCCATTATTCCCAGTATTTGTATCCTGTCTCATCTATGTGTTTGATGTTGCTCCCATCTGTAGCTTTATCCCTTCAGTTTCTCGTTACTTTGCCATTTTTTGGTATGGTTGCTAAATGCGCATTTTTCTATTCCAAACTCCATCCTGATGTCCCCCAGATACAATCCTTACAGTCTGGATTAGGTATCTATTTCCTTGATGCTCTTACCATACAGCTTGATGTCGTCCATGAACATCAGATGGTTGATTCTGTTGCCTCTTTTCTTGAGTTGGTACCCGGCATCCATCTTCTGTAGTACTTTTGTCATGGGAATCATGGCTACTACGAAGAGTAGTGGGGACAGTGAGTCGCCCTGGAAGATCCCTCTCCTGATATTAACCTCTGCTAGTCTTATTCCAGAGCTTGTAAGTATTGTATCCAGTTGCGCATTGTATTTTTTGAGAAGCTGATGGTATTTTCCTCTGCCCCATATATTTTCAGGCATTCTATTAGCCATGTGTGTGGTATCATGTCGAAGGCTTTCTTATAGTCTATCCATGCCATGTTTAGGTTGGTTTTCCTTCTCCTACTGTTCTTCATTACCATTTTGTCTATCAGCAGCTGGTCTTTTGTGCCCCTACACTTCCTTCTGCAGCCTTTCTGTTGGTGGGGATGGTGTTTGTCTCCTCTAGGTAGTTGTATAGCCTTTCACTGATGATACCTGTTAGTAACTTCCACATTATTGGTAGGCAGTGATAGGCCTGTAGTTACTGGCTATATTTCCCTTACTCTTGGCTTTTTGTACTAAGGATGTTCTTCAGTGGTCATCCATTTGGGTGCTTGGTGATTTGAGATACAATGCTGGAGTTGTTCTGCTATTCGTGGGTGTAGGGCCTTGAAGTTTTTTGAGCCAGTATCCATGGACTTCATCGGGACCTGGGGCTTTCCAGTTTGGCATTTTCTTTAGTTGGTGTCTGACTGTGTTGGTCGTGATGTCTGTGAATCTTTGTTTATTCTCCCTGTTTCTTCTTCCTTGACTTCCTGGAGCCATGTTGCATGTTTGTTGTGTGAACCGGATTGCTCCATATGTTTTCCCAGAGGTCTCTTACTTGGTTCGGCTTCAGGAATTTCTGGGTGGTTGTCTTCCCCTCTTAGTTGGCTGTATAGTCTTTTCTGGTTGGTTCCGAATAGTTTGTTCTGTTGGTATCCCTTATCCTGTTCATGTACCGTTGGATCTTGTGTGCTTTGGCCTTAAGCCTCTGTTTACATCTTCTATTGTGTTGTTTAGTCCCCTCTCTCACAATTTCCTTGTACTGTTTTCATTTCTCGTTGAGTTCCTCCGTGTTTTAAAAAAAAATTGCTTGCTTAGCCCTTTTATTGCCCCCCCCCCTTATTATTTTATTATTATTATTATTATTATTAATTATTATTATTATTATTCTTATTATTATTATTATTATCCAAAACCAGGCACCGAACACCTATAGCAAGCATTTACACACAAGAGAATGTCTTCATAAAAGCGAAAGGGGAAAGAAAAGGAACCAAGGAGGAGTGAACAGGTGAAAATAAGAGCTAACTCTGAACAGATCTGAACACCTTCCAACTATAAACCCACCGACACGAACGTATAAACCTCAAAAGACGACCACTGCTGAATCCTTCGGTTATACCAAGGTGAAGCAGCACACAGCTTTTCATGAAAAACACAAACGCCAGAGTGATGTTCACCGGTTATTACCGAATCCACTTCAGCTGCGACGTCAACATATCTATGAAGTGGAGTGAATAACATGACGACGGGCAAAATTTTTTTCTTTTTTTAAATAAAGGCTTTGAAAAAGGGACTTTGTTTCGAAGCTACTCGATGCCGAGCACATCTTTAATCTTCTCGAAGGGATTCTGGAAAAAAAAAAACGAACATTTCCAGAATTCATTAGAGCCCCTTCAGAAAAAAGAAGAAGAAAGTAATTAATATGTAATCACGGCCTGGTGCACCTCTCACAAAATTCTTACGGAATATTTGCAGATTTTGTGGCAAGCCATTGCAATAGTTATGTGAATGTTGCACAATTATAGACTAGAACAGAATGCAGAAATTAGGCCAAATGCCAATCGCTGGGACCTGTAAGGTTATTCAGCGCTGGAAAGGAAGTTGACAGTAGAAAGGTTAGGAAGAACATGAAAGGAGGTACAGTAAAAGGAATGAAAGCAGTTGCAGTTAGGTACCGAAAGGACGCTGCAAAGAACATTAAGTTCACCGCATGAGGTGCACTGCCGGCACAAATATAATAATAATAATAATAATAATAATAATAATAATAATAATAATAATAATAAATAAATGACACCTTACAACGAAAGGAAAATAAACCTCATATCCTACATTAAAGAGAAGAGATATTTATGGGAAGAAAGAGCTTGGCTTTATAGGCTAAATTTTATGGTGCCTTTTGTCATTCATTTACCAAGTGTGTGTGTGTGTGTGTGTGTGTGGAAAAAAGTGTTGTTATCATTCTACGCACCACAACACCAACACCAAGAAAGACCCTTCCACAGTGTCACTTATAAAGCATTATAAAGCATTATTATTCTCCTGCTTTGACACGGGACTTACCAATGAGAAAATACCGAGAGGCGGCGAATACCCAAAGATTAAGTTGAGGCAAATCCCGCGAGTGGTCCCCCTCCCCGCAGAGGGACGCCAAAGCGCCACTTATCAAAATTATAAACCCGGACGAATAGTCCCCGTAGGAGGACTTTTAATAAATGGGAGTGCTTCTGCATGACTGGTAATGATTGCAGCTCCCACAAAGAAAGCAAATTCGCGTTATTTATTCGCTTTACCTGAGGGAGAGAGATTATTCATAATGAGAGAGCAGAGGGCAATGAGAGTAATTATGCCGTCCGTCTATAACCTCCAGTGCTGGCCTCAGCCACAAACTCGGCCATGGTCCGGTGGTGGCCTATGTTACTACCTACAGCGCTGCCAGAAGTACGATTACGGCTGACTTTAACCTTAAATAAAATAAAAACTACTGAGGCTAGAGGGCTGCAATTTGGTATGTTTGATGATTGGGGGGTGGATGATCAACATACCAGTTTGTAGCCCTCTAGCCCCAGTAGTTTTTGAGATCATAGGGCGGACGGACATATTTATGATGCATTTTGTCA
>NC_061106.1:41487827-41492827 GCF_015104395.2 Macrobrachium nipponense
TCTCCAGATGAATTATATACTACTACAATGATCTCGAAGACAGTGAGAGCTGCATAACCGCCACTCCCTCCCTCACACCTTAACCACACATGCATAATGACATATCGTTTCAGCGACCGAAGGCAAGGCAGTTTCCTCACGTAATGATCATGTTCGTCAAGTTCTAAGGCGCACCTTTGCATTTGGAAAGTCTGAAGCACTTCTGGTAGCCTTTCTAAGTTTTTTCAGCCCTCTGTCTTTTTCTCGTTAAGGCAAAAATGACCTCTTGCCAGTTTATCAACACCAGGTTCGTCAAGATCCACCAGAGGTTTATGAAATATTTGTTTTTGTTTGTATGGTGTTTTACGGGACCAACGGCTTTACGTGACTTCCGAACCACGTCGAGAGTGAACTTTTATCACCGGAAATACACATCTCTGACATCTCAATGGAATGCCCGAGAATCTAACTCGCGGCCACCGAGGTGACAGGCAAAGACCATGCCAACCTCGCCACTGAGGCGCTGTTAAGAAATGTCATGTCGTAATCTGAAAATTACAACATGTAATGATATACATAATTAAATCTGACAAAATCTGACAACGATAATTATGTATACACGAAGATATATTCCTAATCGATCTTAGACGCATCAGCATTTGTGCACATATTTACATGCACAAAATCAGAGCAAAGGAGTCACTACTTCCACGCTGCAAGGCTTAATCACAGCAGTTCTAAAGGAACGATTATATATGGCAGTTCTCCATCCCAGTTAACAACTCTCTCTCTCTCTCTCTCTCTCTCTCTCTCTCTCTCTCTCTCTCTCTCTCTCTCTCTCTCTCTCTCTCATTCAAGCAACTCATACAGCTGTGCAGGAGCCATGAAATAGTTTGCATAGATGTCTTTCAAGTCGCCATTCCAGGTTCGTGATTCTGGCTTCGTTCTATTTGCCTGAGGGATATTACTGTATGTCAGTTGTTTACCGAAGTTGCTTTTTACATCTGAATTTTAAAAACGCCCCAAAATCTCGTTATTAAAGCAATGTCACTAACATCACTGTTTACCGCTGAAAATGTATATGTCAGATCCATTAACGATGTGGCGTATGGGTTTGTTATTTTCCCCTTATACAGAAGATATATTTGATATATTTAAACCCACTTCACCTCCCCCCCAACCAAAAAAAAAAATTTTTTTTTTCCAGATATGTGAAACATGAACGGTCGCAGACATTTCATATTGCTATGGACGGAGCAAACACAAGGACGTAAAATGGAATTTCCTTTATTTTGACTCGACTTATGGTGCGTTAGAGGATGAATTTAACGTTACTTATAATTGATTAAAGTGATGGTTTTATGTTTACACGAAAATAAAAATATTAAAAGTTCACAATAGTTATGACGAGAATAACAGCAGTGTTCTAAAGGGTCCACAATAATACAAAGTGTTAAGAGTCCGTGTATAATTTTCAAGACTTTACAAAAAGCTTTTGAACCTTCCCTGGGTTCATCTTCAGTCAAAAAAGAAAAAAAAAGAAAAAAAAATTGGACTGAAGATGAACCCAGGGAAGGGTTCGAAAGCTTTTTGTAGTCATAAAAATTATACAAGGACTCTTAACACTTTGTATTACTGTGGACCCTTTAGAACATTATATATATACTCTCGTGATAGAGTTTTTTTCCCTAATAACAACAGTATCGACTACACCATACAGCAAAATGACAGATAATATGAGTAGCATACGACAAAGCCACAAACGCTCCAGCTACCCGAGCTAACATTTACAATACCAATAAACAGAGGCAATGATGGTTTTGCCAAAGTCAATGAATGGACCGATCCGTCCTCCTGACTATGATTAACAAGATGCTCACTCAGAAAGCGAGAGGAACACCACCTCTGGGAGCTGGCATCTCGTTACTCTATGCAAATTCCAGCATCTGCGAGGACTGGAGTCGGGGGTGACAAGGCGATTCTGGGATACCCCCGTCCAAAGGGTACTACTACACCCAATAAATGTTGTTGCGTATTGGTAGTCCAAGTTATCGACGTCGAATGAGAAGCGCCCTATGAATCAACTGGATGCTAGAAGGTTCTGTTTGTTTGTATGGTGTTTTGACGCTGCATGGAACAAGTGGTTATTCAGCAACGGGGTTAAAAGGCTCTGGAACAGTTTTAAGTTTCTCCTAGCGTTGCTGCTTCAATTGCCATAACAATTATCAAAAGTCATGACGACTGCAGCAGTGGCCATTAGCTTTGATGGCCATACCCTCACGATAATTGAAATTAAAGGCTTGGCGGTTACTTTAAGACCCATTAGAAAGCATCGCAAGTCACCCAGCACCATACGCCTCAAAATTCAAAAAGCTTTTCTTGCTCAGAATTCCAATCAAGTTACAAAAGAGGCGCTTAACCTTCCCGGGCGACCTCGACACAATCACGACCCAGCGATCAATAATGGAGAGGGCATCCTTCTTTTGTCCCTCCGTGTAACGAGGGAAGGGGGGAGGGGAGGGGGGGGGAGATCTCGACGTCGAGTCCCCCCTTCAAAATCACTCTACGTTTTGTTATGAGGGAATACGGAATCAGACAATGGCGCTCAATGGGCCTGCTTCCCTGAATCTCGAGTCACGGAAAGGGACCTCCTCGAATGTTATTGTCCGCGTCTTTCTTCTTCTTGATCTCTCCTCTCGCGTCATTTCATTTTATTCCTTCTATGGATTTGGTTTTTAAGTAAAATGAGATTAACGCATCCCCTTTCTATCGCCATGACGTTACGTATATGGTTTTGGAAGCCAAGTGTAACCTAGACACTATATGGTAGATGATTTCAGATAGAAAATGAGTGTATTGTTTTTTCTTCCCAGATTCATAAAACGAGTCTCATTACAAATATCTCTCTCTCTCTCTCAAGATGTTGAATGGTGTCTTTACAGGTAGGGTATCACAGATCTTACGGAAGAATAATTTAAAGTCACAGTTGGGTATTAGCAGGGTATTAACCTTTCCCCTGTTATTTCTTGAATGAAGCCGATATGAAAATAATCTTCATTATCTAGCAGCAATAATACGTAACAATCTGGACTGATGAGGGAGTAAATACGTCTTTCGAATGTATTGATTTCAACATATATATAAAAAAAACATTATCATTCCAGGTGTTATTTGAACAAAACTGGCAGAAGGTTAAGACATTAGACTTACTAGAAAATTAGGGGGGGCTGGGGGTGGGTAGGATGAAACCCCATTATAAACCATCTTCGGGGTCCCCACTATAACCCTGCCAAATTTCATGCCCATCGGACCAGCCGTCTGGCCGTGATTGAATGACAGACGGACGGACACACACAAAGCCCATTTTAGTAAGACGTTAATAATCGACTTTCAAAGTAGCACATTATCCCACGTGTTTCACGCGCGTACGCAAGAACATAATTTTCTGCTTTCTATATCGCAAAAACTGCAGCATCCTGAATACTCCTATAGTGCAAACCAATGCACCAGTGCTACTCAAAATACGCAAGTGAAGTCACGGTTTCAAGTCATTAGCATATCCCGTGGACTTGTTCTCTCTGCTGCTTCTCACGCGGCATCCTTCAAGGTGGGAGTCTATGACGTCACAGCCTCTGCAGTTTGAGAAACTTCTCTCCAACCTAACATTAAAAATGAGTCGAAATGGACAGAACCACAATGACAAACGTCTTAGTTTAACCAGACCACTGAGCTGATTAACAGCTCCACTAAGGCAGGCCTGAATGATCAGACATTTTAACGCGGCTAGGAACCACTGGTTACCTAGCAACGGGACCTACATCTTAATGTGGGATCCGAACCACATTAAATCGAGAAATGAATTTCTTAATCACAAGAAACAAATTCCTCTGACTCCACGTTGGCAGAGTGGGGAATCGAACTCGGGACTACCGAGAGATCTGTAACGAAGAAAGAATTGAATAGGATGAACCAACGATAACGTAAGAGCATCGAATACTGTTGCAAACTTGAGATAAAAGAAACTGCACGACCGTACGCTACGATAGGATAAATCTCAAGAATTGCAAGCCTAAACAAACATTCTCTTACATAATCGACTGGAGCCTCTTGCGTATCGAACGAAGCAGCGAAGTGGCGCAGCAGAAGAGTTATATAAGATTCCAATTACATATAGTATTTATTTCCACATTCTTGCACTACCGTCTGAGGACACACAGAACCATCAAGTAAGGTTTATAGTGAGAAAATCCTATTTCAATCTATTTATTCCCATTTATCGAGCCGCTTAATGCAGAATAACGCTCATCTTCAAATATACAAGTATATGAGTATTGCCGGCTTTAAGATTGCGAGGCTGGGAACGTGTATTGGTACGAGAAATTGAATTTTAAAAGAACTACGCATATTTCTTTTCGGCGAGAGACTGAGAGTACTACGACATCCCCCCCCCCAGTGTCGCTAGCACCAGAAACCCGTTACAAATACACGAACATTCCAGGACTACTGTAATGTCATCCAGCCATAATTGAAGATCATATAGTCGCCTTAAAATGAAAATTCCAACGCATATTTGGCCCTGAATGGGTCATTTCATGAATTTCAGTCTGAGACGATGATGAAGCGTATATTTTCGACGATGATGAAGCGTATACTTATTTTCATCTATTATTACCGTTTTATCACAACCATCTGGTTTGTCTAGAAATTTTACCTCAAGTTATTTGTCCGAATAAAGCGGAATTTAAAAACTTCAAGCATAGCAATAATTTGTGAGTGGAAATAAACAAATAAATAAACATAAAACCAAAAGAAAAATTACAGAATCTTATCCACTGCCCAATACAGCATTTAAAATATTCACTTTTTTACTGGTTTCTAACTTGGACGTAAAATATATTATGGAGTCTTTCAATAGACATAAATTTTCAAGAGAAAATATAACGAAAAAAATATAATACAATTCAAAAGAAAAGAAAACACCAAGTCTCGTGATTTTAAGCAATCAAAAGGATAAACCTTCC
>NC_061106.1:41497827-41515327 GCF_015104395.2 Macrobrachium nipponense
GAGGCTTAAACCTGTCAAAAAATGAGCCTTTAACCTGTCAAAAAATGAGGCTTAAACCTGTCAAAAATTGAGCCTTTAACCTGTCAAAAAAGAGGCTTAAACCTGTCAAAAATGGAGCCTTAAAATCCGTCAAAAAATGAGGCTTAAACCTGTCAAAAATTGAGCCTTTAACCTGTCAAAAATTGAGGCTTAAACCTGTCAAAAATTGAGGCTTAAACCTGTCAAAAATTGAGGCTTTAACCTGTCAAAAAATTGAGCCCTTTTAAACCGTCAAAAAAAATTGAGGCTTAAAACCTGTCAAAAATTGAGCTTTAACCTGAAAATCAAAAATAATGAGTCCTTTAAACCTGTCAAAAAATGAGGCTTAAACCTGTCAAAAATTGAGCCTTTAACCTGTCAAAAAATGAGGCTTAAACCTGTCAAAAATTGAGTCTTTAACCTGTCAAAAATTGAGCCTTTAACCTGTCAAAAATTGAGCCTTTAACCTGTCAAAAATTGAGCCTTCAACCTGTCAAAAAATTAGGCTTAAAACTGTCAAAAATTGAGCCTTCAACCTGTAAAAAATGAAGCTTAAACCTGTAAAAAAATTGAGCACTTAACCTGTCAAATAATGATGCTAAAACCTGTCAAAAATTGAGCCTTTAACCTGTCAAAAATTGAGCCTTAAACCTGTCAAAAATTAGGCTAAAAACCTGTCAAATTGAGCCTTCAAACCTGTCAAAAAATGAGGCCCTTAAAACCTGTCAAAAATAGCTTTTAACCGTCAAAAATTTATGCTTAAAACCTGTCAAAAATTGGGAGCCTTTAAACCCTGTCAAAAATTGAAAAAGCCTTAAACCTGTCAAAAATTAGGCTTAAAACCTGTCAAAAATTTGAGGCCTTTAAAACCTGTCAAAAAAATGAGGCCTTTAACCTGTCAAAAAAACAAATTGAGGCTTTTTCAAACCTTCAAATAATGAGCTTAAACCTTTCAAAAATTGGGCCTTAATAACCTGTCCCAACAACATGAGGCTTACAGCCTGTTCAAAAATTTAGGCTTAACACCTGTCCAAAATTGAAAAGCCTTTAACTGTCAAAAAAATTAGGCTTAAACCTGTCAAAAATTAAGCCTTAGACCTGTCAAAAATTGAGCCTTAAACCTGTCAAAAATCGAGGCTTAAACGTGTCAAAAATTGAGGCTTTAACCTGTCAAAAAATGAGTCTTAAACCTGTCAAAAATTGAGCCTTTAACCTGTCAAAAATTGAGCCTTAAACCTGTCAAAAATTGAGTCTTAAACCTGTCAAAAATTGAGCCTTAAACCTGTCAAAAAATTAAGCCTTAAACCTGTCAAACATTGAGCCTTAAACCTGTCAAAAAAATGAGACTTAACACTGTCAAAAAATTGAGCCTTAAACCTGTTAAAAAATTAGGCTTAAAGCTGTCAAAAATTGAGCCTTAAACCTGTCAAAAATTGAGCCTTAAACCTGTCAAAAAATGAGCATTAAACCTGTCAAACAATGAGGCTTAAACCTGTCAAAAAATGAGGCTTAAACCTGTCAAAAAATGAGGCTTAAACCTGTCAAAAAAAAAATTGAGGCTTGAAAACCTTGTCCAAAAAAATTGAGCCTTTAAACCTCGTCAAAAACAAATGAGGCCATTTAAACTGTCAAGAACAAATTGAGCCTTTAACCTGTCAAAATGGAGCCTTAAACCTTGTCAAAAAATTGAGGCCTTAAAACCTGCAAAACATTGAGCCTTTAAACCTTGTCAAAAAATTGAAGGCCTTTAAACCTGTCAAAAATTGAGCCTTTAACCTGGCAAAAATTGAGCCTTTAACCTGTCAAAAATGAGGCTTAAACCTGTCAAAAAATGAGGCTTAAACCTGTCAAAAAATTGAACTTAACCTGTCCAAAAAATTTGAAAGCTTTAAAACCTAGTTCAAAAAAATTTGAGCCGGCGCTTTTAACCTGTCAAAAAAATTGGCCTTAAACCTGTCCAAAAAAATTTGAAGGTTTAAACCTGTCAAAAAGTGATCCTTAAAACCTAGGTCAAAAATTGAAGCCTTAAACTGTCAAAAAAATTGAAGGCTTAAAACCTTGTCAAAAATTGAACCTTTCAACCTGTCAAAAAACATGAGGCTTAAACCTAGTCAAAAAAATTGAGCCTTTAACCTTGTCAAAAAATTGAGGCTTAAACATGTCAAAAATTAGCCTTTAACCTCAAAAAACAAAAGTCAAAAATTGAGGTTTAAACCTGTCAAAAAGTGAGCCTTAAACCTGTCAAAAATTGAGCCTTAAACCTGTCAAAAATTGAGGCTTAAACCTGTCAAAAATTGAACCTTCAACCTGTCAAAAAATGAGGCTTAAACCTGTCAAAAATTGAGCCTTTAACCTGTCAAAAATTGAGCCTTAAACCTGTCAAAAAGTGAGCCTTAAACCTGTCAAAAATTGAGGCTTAAACGTGTCAAAAATTGAGCCTTAAACCTGTCAAAAATCTATGATTAAACCTGTCAAAAATTAAGCCTTAAATCTGTCAAACATTGAGCCTTAAACCTGTCAAAAATTGAGGCTTAAACCTCTTAAAAATTGAGGCTTTTCAAAATTCATCACCCTCAACTAATTCGCTTTTCCGAGATGTGCACGATTTTATAAAAGATAATTAATTTATATATATATATATATATATATATATATATATATATATATATATATATATATATGTATATACTTGAAAACATTTCCAATCTATTTGCATGGATAAAAGTTATAAACGCCATTCTCAAAAAATGTCACTGAATAAAAATCTACTAAAAGAAACACTTTTGGATTCACCTAACCAGAGCTCGAAAACTGCCAATGCATTATTCCAAGGACTCCAATAACCCCCTCCCCCAAAAATAAAAATTACCATTAAGTGTTCTCATGGACGCCTACATATATATACTATGCATCCTTCAGGGAGATCCTGAGCGTCATAAGGGCCCCTTAAAACACACATGAAAAACCTCTTCATGTTTCTACGTCTACGAAAAATACAAAAGTATATTGATGTAACTACCATGCAGGATTACATGGCTTGCACGGTGATCGAGGGGCATGCTGGTGAGGACTCTGTAAAAAAAAAAATCCCGTACCCAGGATGTAAGGAGGTGACCCGATTGCAAAATGCGTGGAAAACTGGACCGGTTAAATTTGGGAGTGTTGGGGATGTAGGACGAGGATATTAATTTTTTCCATTAAAAAAAAAAAAAAAAAAGGTACGGTTTTTAAATTTGGGAGTGTTGGGGATGTAGGACGAGGATATTAATTTTTTCCATTAAAAAAAAAAAATGGAGAAATGGACCGGTTAAATTTGGGAGTGTTGGGGATGTAGGACGAGGATGGTAAGGATCCATTAAAAAAAAATAGGATTAATTTTTTCCATTAAAAAAAAAATGGAAAAATGGACCGGTTAAATTTGGGAGTGTTGGGGATGTAGGACGAGGAGTAGGAAATATGCCGCATTATATAATTTTTTTTTTTTTTTTTTTTGGTCATCTGTAAAAAAAAAAAAAAAAAAAAAAAAAAATCCTGAGAAATATAATTCTGCCAGAAATGCTTTGGAGCTCTTAGCATCTGTACCGGGAATGCGAGCGAAAGGAATTGCTAAAAAGAAGCAGTTTCCAATCATGCAAAAAAATGTATGATAAGATAATACTTCGTAAACGATGATCAACAAGGGGTAGCTCACTGAGGAAAAAAAAAAACAGATAAAAAAAATAGATAAATAAACAAAATAAAGTCAAGAGTATAGAACTCAATGGAGATTCATGCAAGAATGAACACATATCTACGCCTTAAAAAATAAAAACAAGAAAATGATTGGTCAGAGAGTATTTAGGGCCAACATTCCGAATGAAAACAGATCAATGCTAACAGAGAGAGCGAGAACTAAACGAACTAATGAAACCATTCTCATCCCTCGTAAACTGGTTAAAAAGCAATAAGGGAATAGGATATATACAGCATTACTGACAAACACACACATACACACACTTATGCACACACATTTCACGATGCCGTTTCTTCTTCCAAGTTTTTGCTCAAGTTGATAAAATGAGACAAAGTAAGCCTCTGAAACTTCTCCAAACTATTCCAGAATATTTTTGTGAACTTTTCTCCACTATATATCATATCAGCTCCAGTCTTCGTGAAGTTTTAATTCCCCTCGTTTTTTTTTTTTTTTTTTTTTTGTTATTCTATTTTTTTTTTTTTTTTTTTATTTTTGTTTTTTTGCCTGGATTTTTTTTTCTTTCTTTTAAAAAGACTGGATTACTCTAGCAAGCGAATAAACCACCCGGCCTTTCGGCCTTGACGCTCATAAAGGCAAACGAGAACAGCCTCCCAACATCGTTACGAGGTATACTTCCGGTCGCGAAGCGGTCATGTCATTACTCAAACTGACGGCAGCACTAAACTCTCAGGCTTTAATTCTGCCATGGCTTGAACGTCACTTAATACCCATTTCCCCCTCCGGGTTATTTATCGCAAAATTCGTCACGATACCCTTTTCAAAAGCTCCCCGCTTCCAGTGGGCCTTTCAAAAGGCAAGAGCAGTTTGCGCGAATTCCTTCCGGGAATATATTTGTATTCCAGGGGGAGGGAGTCTATTTCTATGAGAAGAGACTGCTGGTTTTCGTCTTTCCGAAAGTTATTTTATTAATGACGAAACAAAAGACGGTCGAGATCCAAATTGAGTGCGTTATTTTGTTTTGGTAAACACAATTAGGTAAATATTACAATAATTTCTTCTGTAAATAATGTGCGCAGTGACGAAATTTTAGCTCCGTATGAGTTACATGTACTTTCTCTCACCTTCAACATAATATGCCGTATTCTTGTTTATACACTCACGTTCCGGATAGAAGGCCACATTCACACCCATTAACGCGCGCGCACGTGCGTGCGTGTGTGTGTGTGTGTGTACTTAGGAATACATACATATACACATACATGAATATAATGTGCTTGCGAGTACATGCTGAGGACAATTTTTGAACCACGAGTCTCAACACCACATCTCGAGCGTATGATGGACAAAGTGCAACCTCTAACATCCAACGGTATACCAAGCAGTCCTTTGACTTTCAGGCCACTCTGTGACCCACTGACACTCGTATCAGACCCTCAACACTCCAATCAAATTAGGCTAATCTCAGTTCATCGTGGAGTGTGGTACGGTGGAGATCAAACAACGATCGCTGGAGTTGACTTTGGCGAACGTCAAAGGGGGTTTAATCGACAAACCTTGCTTCTTGGATAAGGGGGCCGTCTTTAGTGGCTTTGATGTTCGTGTTTCATCTTGGAATAATCCCGTAGTTCCATTATCTTGAATGGAAAATCATGAATGATAACTTAATGCAACGTTCCGGGAACCCGGGAGGAGTCAAGAGAATATACGATAATTTTTTTATAGAGTTACTGACGTGGATAATTGTTAACTGTGGTCTATTGCTCAACAGATTCCGACGTGCCAGACAGTGGCATGTTGACTATCAGCGTTAAACATGCTATTCATTATTACCTATAATTTATTTCAAAGCTGAAAGAGGGAAGTTAATGGATCATACATGGCAATAATGATTCAAAACCTAACACATCTCGTGATGTATTGAACTCTATGGACGAAATGAAGCTAGCATAGAACAGATGAAATGGAAGGACATACTGAACTTCTCTTCCATTCCAAGCGTTTACCTTTAACACAGAAAAGCGATAACTTATTTAAACGTGAATCTGTTGGCTGCAAGTTTAACTTCACGCAAAAAAAAATGTATGTATGTATGTGTATATATATATATATATATATATATATATGATATATATATATATATATATATAGACATATATATATATATATATATATATATATATATATATATAATATATATATATATATATATATATATTCCAGTCCGAAACACCGTCACTGCAATGTCAATACCCGTTATTCCTCTCGATGCCAAAACTTAGGGATTTTAACTCCTTTCTACGACTTATTTTGATACAACCAAAACCCGGGGCACATTCTAAAATGGGTCGACTGACGGGCTGGTAAGGCGGGGAGCAAACGCAGACGTAGCAAACGTGAGCCTCAGACAATTCTTCTGGAAAGGGCAGCTTATAGACAGCAGCATCACTCTTCCATTCACGCAGACAGACAGCACTTTCGTTTCTCAATCCTAATCTATGAACTACCCACGAATAAACTTTCCGATATCAGCCGAAGTTTTCTCAGTGGAGGAATTCCAAAGTCATGGATTTAATTAGAGGAGTCAGTTCCGCACAGTTCGCATGATTTTCCAATTCCGAGAACGAAAGCCAAAATTTTTTTATCATCATCAATTTTTTTTTTTTACGAAAATTGGTCAACTTCAAGCGACTGCAAAACGCACTGTGCTTTTGAATAAATAAATTACTATGCTATAATTTACTAACTGATGAGATAAGTATGTGGTGGGCCAAAAGGGCAAATTAAATAACAAGTTTGGGCACTGTAAGAAGCGCATGAGGTTTTGTAAGATTCCTGGCGTAGATGCCAATAATTAGGAACATTTCTTGTATTCTACTTGGAAGGGATGTTGTAGAGCTTTCTTTACAAGTCACATTTCACTATTCCCCCTTGAAAGACTTACATGTATTATGAAAATAGCAAGTTACCGAAAATCTAACTCAAGTAATCATTATAGTAATAAATATTCATTACAATCATAATCAAAAGGGAAGATGATTGCGATTTAAGTGATGTTTTAAGCCAAAAAAGAAAAAATAAATAAATAACTAGCGCTCATTCAATAGACTGCTTCCTAAGCAATAAATACATATATTTCTATGCATCGCTAAAAAGTCAAACGCCATGTGTCTCTATAACCTATTATTCTTATAATATGTATCAACAGCAGTTACTGAACTACCCTCCTGTCTCATTACTCTAGGTATCTTTTCCAACTTCGGGATGGCACGTACCGTCCAATAACTATCTTAAAAAAATAAAATAAAATAAACTAAAATAAAATAAACCAGGACCAACCAACATCGGATATACAATAACGACTAAAAAGCAAAATATACGGTTTCATTATTTCCATATTTATGAAGCAATAACGTTCGCGTGAAAGCATGGAATAAAAGCAAGCACATAAACATCACTGGAAAGAGGAAAGAGAAGTCAAACCTTCGTAACAATGGCAATTGCACAAACCTTCAAAATAATGACCTCCTAAATGTAGCTTCTGAACGAAAAAAAGAAAAGAAAAAACTTTTATAAGAGAGAGAGAAAAAAGTTACTCCCGAAAAAGGCACACTGGAGAGAGAGAAAAAAAAAAAGGGAATTCCACATGCAGTAGTGCTAGAAGGAAGAAAAGAGAGGTCATACGAATCACTTCTAAAAGGAGAGGCAGATAAGGGCAGTTAACAGTGACCCAACATCTAGCTACGATTAAGGGAAACAAAAACAAAAAACAAAAAACTTTGAAAAGTAGCCCCGTGGAAGAGACAAGCTTTGCGGCAAAATGGAGATGGAGGAGGAGGAGGAGGAGGAGGAGGACGAGGCAGAAAGGATAAAAGGGAACGAAATTAGGAAGAGGAGGAGGAGGAGGAGGAGGAGGACTTTGAAAAGTAGCCCCGTGGAAGAGACAAGCTTTGCGGCGAGGAGGAGGAGGAGGAACGAAGGCAGAAAGGATAAAAGGGAACGAAATTAGGAGGAGGAGGCGGAGGAGGAGGAGGAGGAGGAGGAGGAGGGGAGGAGGAGGAACCAAGGCAGAAAGGATAAACGAAACGCCAGGAGAACGATGAACACTTTAGGATTATAAGGAACGGAATATTTTTTAAAGGATGGGCAGAAGAACAGGCTGCTAAAAGCCTTGAGGCACATGATCATGTTTTGGGTTATATCTCTGGATGAGGATAGTTTTGGGCCATACCTCATTTTGCTTTATATCTGGAGTCTTGGCAGCTGCACAGGTAGATCACAAGAGGTACCTGAAACAAAAGTCGAAACACGGCCATGACGGTGGGTTGTTTCAATATTCACAAAAGAAAAGGGGGGCACACAGTTACCCGAATTTGTTAAAAAAAAAGGAATGGTCATGACATTAAAAGTACAATCCATAATATTAGTTACAAAATCATCATCAGGCATATACAGACATATGAGATCATTTCTGATTTCTAACAGTTGTGTTGGATTTTGTCAGGTGAATATTGAGTATGGTGTGAAAAAATGTATTTAGTGCAGGTATTAAAACAAAAGAAAAATAATAAAAGAGGAAAAATCCTGGGGAGCAAAATATTATAAAATAAAACTAATTAAAAAATACCTATTTGTGGACAAACAATGGAAACGAGAGGAATATCAGGCAACCAACTTCCTCGCAAAGAAAATATGTAACTTAAGGAGCCAACAAAATAAAAATTATACAACAAAACAGCAAATAGAATAACTAAAAAAGAAAGTAAACACGTTGTTTACATAATATTTAGTGTCGCTGCCAAAGCGGCAAGACGTTACGTGAGTCAAAAGAGTAAGTAAACATTACGTAACTTTATATTTTGTGAATGTTGGTCCCAAAGGCAAAATGTCCCTCTTCAATGTTTCTTGTAAGATAAACATTTAAAGATCCTGTAGCAAACATCAACATCATTAACAGGTTATTTTTAGTTTAAAAATGGCGCTCTATGTTCATATGCAAAGAAACCCATCATAAAATTTTTAAAAATTATAGTGTCCTTCCTTTGATTATTTTACAAATAGCAAAATATTGTGAAACTTTCAACCCTATCTTTATTTTGAGTTTACAGAGAGCAATAACATAAAACTGTGCAAATCACTATTACACAACAATAGTTACACAAGTGGGGGGAAACATTTGATGGGAGTGAAAGCTAATGGTTGAGGAGAATCTCAAAAAACTCATAATAAAGTAAACAAATCTAAAAGAACGAAAAACATAGATAGAAAGGACAAAATCGACGGAACATTAACGGACAAAAGATTAAAACGAAAGAACAGAAGCTATGAACAATAAAAGACAGAACACAGAAGAAAGTGACAAAACGAAAAAAAAAAATGAAGTTGAAAAATTTTCGTTTTTATGGAGTCGTGTGTTGTGTCTGGGGTTTTTTTTTTGGGAGGGACACACAAAGGGCTGAAGGTACCAATCACGCCTGTATAGGAGAGTTGTGGGACGAGTGAGGATTTGATTAAGAAAAAAAAAAGTTTTAGAATGAAAAAAGAAATTTATTTTTTAAAACTTTAGTCGAGGGAAAGATTCCAGTTTAAAAAATCATTCCTTTATATGGAGCTGAAACTAGTTACCGATGTAGAATAACTGGAAATGAAATTAATGAGAGAGAGAGAGAGAGAGAGAGAGAGAGAGAGAGAGCTTCTTATACATTCCCTACAAGACGCGTTGGAAAACTTTAACTTTTCTTTTGTGGCCTATTTTTTTTTTTTTTTTTTTTTTTTTTTTTTTTTTTTTAACGAATGTCGACGGGAAAACCATGGGATACCTTTTAACAAATACATTTCTCCTTATAGCAGAAGGCTTCCACGAGAGAGAAATGAATACCTCTTCGGTATGAACATTTACAGAATATTGCATTTTGATAGAATTCATATAAAGAGTAAAACAATCTTGGACTTTTTGAACCCATTTATCATTCAAAGATACGCTTAGTTTATCTTTACTTCTGTCAAAAAATATATATATGCATGTATTGAATCTGCTTTCTATTGATTGCAAAAACTTTCATGGCTTTTCCTGATATGAAGCTGCAGAACGATCCACGAATATTTATATATAATCCTTTCGTCGGTTTTTCGTCACTCAAAATATCCCCGTTTCCGAACAGCATCAGGAAATACCTGTTTTTTTTTTTTTTTTTTTTATCTCTCTGATATCTTACGGTTCAGTCATTCCTTTCTTCCCTCGTCTCTCCCTGATCTATCTCTCTATTCATGTTTTCGCTTTTATCTTTTCGGTGTCCGCCCTTCCTCTCTGATGATCTGCTCCAATAGGCTGCTGAGTTTTCGGTTATATCCGGCAAAATTTCATTTTAAAACCGAATGATTTTTTTTCCTTTTTTGCTTCAATAGGCTGCTGAGTTATATCCGGCAAAATTTCATTTTAAAACCGAATGTTTTTTTTTATCATTTTTAATTTTGCTCCAATAGGCAGCTGAATTTTTCAGGTATACCAGGCAAAATTGTATTTTCAAACTGAATGTTTTATTTATTCATTTAATTTTTTTTAAACAAAGATAACTCCAACACGGCGTGTCCAATAACCCGTATGCACGACTAACATCTCTCCGTATAACCTTGCATAAATGCTTGCTGGAA
The DNA here is from genome assembly GCF_015104395.2 of Macrobrachium nipponense. Lineage (NCBI taxonomy): Eukaryota > Metazoa > Arthropoda > Malacostraca > Decapoda > Palaemonidae > Macrobrachium > Macrobrachium nipponense. The sequence continues at coordinate 41,508,188 of NC_061106.1, forward strand.
GCATACAAGGAACTCGGGCTTTTGTGCAAAAGCAAGTGCACCATATATCAAGCCACCCCTAGTATCAAAATGATGTACAAGGTAGCACTCCAAGGGGGGACACAGCTATTCCTACGTTCAACAATTTCCTACTGGCCTTCAATTCTACGCCCCTGCTAAAGCCTACAGTCAATAATTACAAAACTTACAAGACGAAAAATAACTAATGAGACGACATCCTTTATTGTTATTTCATTATTTTCACGTTTATTGTTTTTATTTCTATATTATTAATATGTTCCTTTCTAAGATTAATATTTTAATATTTTTTATTTTATCATTTTTAATATTTTTCTTTTTATGATTATTATTTCAATATTTTTTTATTTTTATTTCATTATTTTTATTCTCATTCTACTTTCTCGCATCAAAGGAACTCGTTATTGCCTTCTTTATTTATTTTCAATTCGCCCATTTAAATAAATACCCAAATTTAAACGGTACCGGCCAGGCCCATTTAAATAAATACCATTTACGGTACGCCAGAAGAAAAAATGAAAATGACTATTTAAGGGAAAGTGGGTGAAGACATAAAGAAGTCTTTATAGTAGGAACAATATGTGAACAGTAAAGTCTATTTCTATGTAATGCGATACAATGTGTCTATGGCCGTCAGATATGTTGATGATGATGATGATGATAATGATGATGATGACGTTTTGGACGGTAAAGCGGAAGCAGATGTTAGTAAGAACATTGGTGGCTAAGATACTTGCAATGTCAGTCCACAGCAAAATCCAGTCACATCATTCGTTTGTGTCAGATGAACATACGACATGGTTATCGTGTTAATGACAATAACATAAAGTTGCGTGGTTAGTAAAGCAAAATAAGCAAGTAAAAAAAAAAAAAAAAAAAAAAAAAAACCAAAAAAAAAAAAAAGTCTTGAATCTCATAAACATCATGGCGAAAACAAACACAAGCAAGAAAACAAACAAGCAAACAAACACACGGAAATAAAAAAAAAACAAACCAGTGGAAATAATCCATTGAGTCACTCTTCGCATATAATCGTCCATATTTAGTTATAAAACTTAAAAAAAAACTTAAACCAAAGCAAAAAACATTATGCCAAGTTCGTCATATTCTATACAGAAGGACCACAGATTCTGGGCCAATAAAACACTTACCCATAACCATCCCTAAAACACCAGTGTTCAAGCCATACTCACTTCAAAGGGGGCCTGCAAAGAAAAGGAAGAAGAGAGAATTAGATATATGTTGAAAAATTTTGTTGAGAGTTATTTTGTTAAGAGTTTACTAATATTGATAAAGACACCACCTTGATAAACAACAACAACAACAACAACACCAACATTATTATTATTATTATTATTATTATTTTATTATTATTATTATTATTATTACTACTATTTTAAACATCACCATAATAATATAATAATAATAATAATAATAATATAATAATAATCCTATGCTGAAAGAAGACCTTTATTAAAACTGGTAACATCACATCAACAATAATAATAATAATAATAATATAATAATAATAATAATAATAATAATAATAATAATAATAATAATAATAATATGCTGGGAGAAGACCTTCATCAATATAGGTTTGATTGAAAATAATGGCTATTTCAGCCGCGTTTTTTTTTTTTTACAAAATTTTCTCTTATTTTTCTTTCTCATTACCGACTTTTTTTTCTGTTAACTCAAGTTTGGTTATTGCAACGGCAAAAAAAAAAAAAAAAAAAAAAAAAAAAAAAAAAAAAAAAAAAAAAAAAAAAAAAAAAAATGGGGGATTCATAAAAAAAAAAAAAAAAAAAAAAAAAAAAAAAACAAAAAAAAAAAAAAAAAAAACGTGGATTTGGTCAAACTGAACATATTACACAAAATGAAATGAAAATTGGATCTTAAGCCTGATCGACAAAAGGTACTAAAGGTACCAAACGACTTATTCTGGATTCCTCTCAAGAGCTCATTCGATAAAAAGGTACGAAATTACATTTATGCAGACTCCTCTCCGGGGAGGAGGATGATGTGTTCGCCCACGTCACGTCACGTCACGTCACATTACGCGACGGGCAATTGATGTGATGTCTTATTCTAATAGCCAGAAGCGAGAGAAATGATTCGTTCTGGCTTTAGACATATTCCATGGGAATAGTAGGTGGTTACATCAGCCTCTCATTAAAATATGCTTCTCTACGATAATTTTCGAATCGTGATCAATTTCTTATTGCAAAGATGAACAAGAGAATAAGACCAGTTGTCTATTTCAAACATTATAGCAATTAGGTCAAAGGGTCAAGCGCTGGGACCTAAGAGGTTATTCTACGCTGTGGACTGAACATAAACCCCATTCAGTCGTAGACTGAGGATTGCGAACGTAATTAAATACCCAGTCATCTACGATTCTTCAGATATATAATGCAAATAATTCACGGCAATAACCTCACTTGTAACAACATAGGTTGAAAGAGGACGCGATACTTGACGAATGACAAACAGACACCAATGTTGTGGTCACGAACAACAACAAAACAATTTTATACTTTTTTTCTTCTCACAACAGCAAAGGCATCATCAAGGAGAGAGAGAGAGAGAGAGAGAGAGAGAGAGAGAGAGAGAGAGAGAGAGAAAGGTACGACGACTCTCTTTAGCCGCAGAACGAAAATCACTGACAACAACAATAAACGCGACGGGTGAATGCTAACCTGTATCTGGTGTTTATCCAAAATCCCACCCCTTCCCCACCCGACGTTTCTGATCTGGGCAGCGGAAAACAACAGCAGACTTTAAAGACGACGGGAGCATCTGCGCTGACCTCGAATGCATCTATAACTTGCAAGGGGGTTAAGAAATAAAGGTATATACGTATATATGCCACTATTGCGTCTCTGGCAGCGACGGGAATTTGCCATTTAAGTAAGAAAGTCCACCGCACAAATGTCTCTGATGATGAAATGACGTTTACGCCACTCTGATATTTACAGAGTATATCCACGACTATCAGTCCACAAGTAGACCTTACTGATTCGAGCAAGCACTGGGACCTATGAGGTCATTCAGCGCTGAAACGGAAATCGACAGTAAAAGGTTTGAAAGGTGTAACAGGAGGAAAACCTCAAAGCAGTTGCAGCATGAAACAATTGTTAGTAGAGGGTGGACAGAAAGATGTTAGAAAGGGAATATGAACGGAGGTACAGTAAAAAGGAATGAAAGTAGTTGCAGCTAGGGGCCGAAGGGACACTGCAAAGAACCTTAAGTAATATGCCTACATTGCACCGAATGAGGTGCACTGACGGCCCTACCCCCACCCCAACCCCCGCTGGAAAAAAAAATCTCTTTGAATGAAGAAAACAAATGCAGAAAAAGTCAACATCAACTCATTACGTTTTCAGGCCAGATAACTTGCTTATCATTCATGCGAGTCCCAAGGGGCAAGAAGAGACTTTGACTGTTTACTTGGCAGTTTTCAGAGATTGAAACTCTTGCAACACTCACGAAGCAAAATGAATTCTATTCAGGGTCACATTTTTTCACATATTAGATTTCATTTTTAATATTTTGAAGAGAATCCCTTACTAACACTGATTTTTTAAATTGTGCAGTTTTAGAAAAGTATATTTATTCCATACTTTGAAGAGGACCAAATTACTAATACTGATCTTTTAAATTGTGCAGCCTAGAAAGGTATGTGTATTTATTCCATATCTTGAAGAGAGCCAATTAATAAATTGTACAGCTAAGAAACGTATATTTATTCCATATTTTGAAGAGAGCCAATTAATAATCTGATGTTTTTAAAATTGTACAAGCTAAGAAACGCATGTATATTTATTCCATATTTTGAAGAGAGCCAATTAATAATACTGATGTTTTAAATTGTACAGCTAAGAAACGTATATTTATTCCATATTTTGAAGAGAGCCAATTAATAATACTGATGTTTTTAACAATTGTACGCTAAGAAACGTATATTTATTCCACATTTTAATTTTTGAGAAGCCAATTAATAATACTGATGTTTTAAATTGTACAGCTAAGAAACGTATATTTATTCCATATTTTGAAGAGAGCCAATTAATAATACTGATGTTTTAAATTGTACAGCTAAGAAACGTATATTTATTCCATATTTAAGACAGCCAATTAATAATACTGATGTTTTAAATTGTACAGCTAAGAAACGTATATTTATTCCATATTTTGAAGAGAGCCAATTAATAATACTGATGTTTTAAATAGTACAGCTAAGAAACGTATATTTATTCAATATTTTGAAGAGAACCAATTACTAATACTGATTTTCGTACCATGATTTTTGAAGGAGTACTTTATTTCTCAATGCAAATTTTCGACAAGTTCCTACAATTCCATTACATGTCATACGAGTGACATTAAGAAAAATCGAAGTACTAACAACTGTTTACTCGTATATCTATTGAGTCACACACACACATATCTCAGGTAGATATATAAAACCAGACGAAGATAATGTTATATCTGAGCTCGGTGAAGAAATAAGATGCACTTATAAAAGGAAACAAGAAAAGCTTCATTGTGCCCAATGGCATTCACATTTTGGGGCACAGCTGTAACAAAAAACTATAATAAGAACTACTGCAACTTCCGCGCAATACATCAGGATTCATTTTAATCTTTAGGACCTCGAATGAAAGGACAAACACACAGACGCGTTTACCTGTTTGTTGGGAAATGGAACTCAACTTTACCTTGACACTAATTCACTACAGCTCTCCTATAGAGCCTGTCCAATTTTACATCTGTGATTTCATTACTGAAAAAAAAAATGCTCACCACAGTGTCACAATTCCGCGAAACATTTTAAATCAATTCCACATGGAAAAAAAAAAAAAAAAACAAAAAAAAAAAAAAAAAAAAAACAAAAAACTGCGAGCGTATTATGGACCTGTCAAAAACGCATGTTCGAATTTTGAACGGAACTCGAAAGGATTATAATCACACCTTTCGCCCCTTTCAAAAACAACGTTATTACACCTGGGAACGTTACGGAAACTTTTCACACTTCTGGGTTTTCTTAACCGAGATTGAACTCGGTGCTCCACAACGTTTTTAAACGTTTATTTATTTGTTTCTTGTCATATGTTCAACATTTATTCATTTTTTTGTCATATGTTCGAAACGTTTGTTATTTTTTTGTCATGTGTTAAACGTTTATTAATTTTTTTGTCATATATTAAACGTTTATTATTTTTTTCATATGTTAAATGTTTATTAATTTTTTGTCATAAGTTCAACGTTTATTAATATTTTTTGTCATATGTAAAACGCTTATTAAATTTTTTTGTCATGTGTTCAACGTTTATTCATTTTTTTGTCATATGTTAAAAGTTTATTATTATTATTATTATTATTTTTTTTTTCATTATTTTGCCATATGTCCAATTTCAGAATCAATATGGGATCCTGAAATATTTTCCTTAGAATTTTGTATTTGGGGTGACGGTTCTGGTAATTCATTCTTCTTCTTTGTTTCCTCTTCATTTCCTACTTTCCTACTTGTAACGAGCCTACGAACTCCAACTCCAGCTTGATGTTTGTATTTCACCAATCAAGATTTCCTTCCAGTTTTTGCTTTGCTTAGATTTCTGTGAGAAACGTAAAATGGAGAAGAATTAGAGTCGACAAAAGCTCACGAGATGAACAGCGAACGACCGGAAACTCAACAACGAACAGACACACGAAGCGCTGGAGAGGGAGTTTTTAATTAAGAGTAAGACATCTGAGTCAGAAACAAGACAGGCGTTCTGAAATAGTGGAAGTTCTCAACATTATGCTTAACGCTGACTTAGACAGACAAAAGCCCCTTCCAAACAAAATAGAAGTTTCAAAGAAGACGATAGAATAAAAAAAAAGTTGTTTGTTTGTCTGGTGTTTTGACGTTGCATGGAACCACCAGTGGATATTCAGCAACGGGACCAACGGCTTTACGTGACTTCCGAACCACGCCGAGAGAGTGAACTTCTATCACCAGAAATACTTATCTCTCACACCTCAATGAGAGAGAGAGAAAAAAAGTTTTGCTTTGACCTCTGAAAAAATTATAATAAAACATACCTGCGTATAACGGTGCAATACTCTCTCTCTCTCTCTCTCTCTCTCTCTCTCTCTCTCTCTCTCTCTCTCTCTCTCTCTCTCTCTCTCTCTTAATATTAATAATTTTGATTAAATAAATCCAAAGGAATGAATAAGATTCAATCTATTTTCACAATCTTTTTTGTTTTTTTAATAACATCCTTCTAGTCTTTCTCTCTCCTTCAGTTAGAGGGGTGGAATTTTTTTGCATCGTCTCGGCATACTATAGAATCATCTCTCTCTCTCTCTCTCTCTCTCTCTCTCTCTCTCTCTCTCTCTCTCTCTCTCTCTCTCTCTCTCTCTCAAACGGTGAGAAAAGAGCGTCACCAAGGCACACTTGAAAGATCTCTTGCCGAGTGAGCTAAAATCGGGCGCTTTTAAATCACGAAAAGAATCACGGAAAGAGGAGGAGTTCTTCCAGAGCCATTTCCCTGAGATAATGGCGTTTTAAAAAAAAACTGGCTAGAGAGAAGAAGAAGAGAAGCGTAGTAAGATCTCTTCCACTTAAGTCTCCCCATCTTGAGGGCACTCAAAAAAAACATCAATTAACTCGAAAGTAACTGTGAGGAGGAGGAGGAGTTTTGGATGCAGTGAGAAGTCTCTTAAGAACTAACGGCAAGGAAGTAAATATATAAATAAATAAATAAATAAAATGAATACGTATGTTTTTAGATAAATAAACAAACGAAGTAAATAAATACATAAACTAAATACGTATGCTTGTAGGTAGATAAACAAACGAAGTAAATAAATAAATAAACACAAACTAAATATGTATGCTTGTAAGTAAATAAACAAACGAAGTAAATAAATAAATAAATACATAACATAATACGTATGCTTGTAGGTAAATAAACAAACGAAGTAAATAAATAAATAAATACATAATCTGAATTCGTATGCTTTTAGGTAAATAAACAAACGAATAAATAAATAGATATATAAACTGAATACGTATGCTTTTAGGTAAATAAACAAACGAATAAATAGATACATAAACTGAATACGGATGCT
>NC_061106.1:41520327-41527827 GCF_015104395.2 Macrobrachium nipponense
TACCAGTAAGAAAAAAATCCGTGTATCGGTAAAAATAAAAGACGGTTACCCATAAAAAAAAAAAAAAAAAAAAAAAAGCGCGCGCGCGCGCCCACACACACACACACACACACACACACATATCTATATATATATATATATATATAGTAATATTATATATATATATATATATATATATATAATATATATATATATATATATATATATATATATATATATATAAAGGGGGACTGTTTAGATGCAATAAAATGTCTGTGACAAATACTTGCAATACTCAAGAATCAACTATAAGTGAATTGAGTCATATGAAAAATAATACCAGTTGACCATCGTACAAAAGAGATATAATGCTTCATTTACGGTACAAGTTCAAGGTAACATAACTAAAATAAGGAGACGAAGAGGTAGAAATTGAAGTCAACAGAAATGACACAAAGAGAGGAATAATTTGCATCGTAAATTCGCGTTAACAAACACGCAACTCATAACGAAAATGGGATATTACTGTAATTAAAATAAATATATCTCACGATTCTCCACTAATACCCTCACCCTTCCGCCCGAACGGAATAATGACACGCGCAAATGAGAAACTAATTAGTCACCTGGAAGATGACGCGTGATAAATGGCTCGCCTTAATTACGTGAACAACTCAGTCAGGGATAAATAAAACCATTATTTATTCAATAAGAAAATGTCACCCAATGCAATAGCGACGACTCGTTCCATCCCACCGCACGCGAAGTGACGTGTGAATTGACCGGTGATATAGAAGCTACCAGAGATATATATTCCTTCCATGGGAGAGAGAGAGAGAGAGAGAGAGAGAGAGAGAGAGAGAGAGAGAGAGAGAGAGACTTCCCCCGTACAAGTTTTCGTTCTGAGGGCCACCCGATCAAATTTGGGAAACTGAATTCATATTATGAAGAGCGTGTGCCTTGACGTTGATCGACGTAAATGATGTGAGCAGATCACTATTATGGTAAATACGAGGCTACTGCAATTAGTCAAATTGTAAAAGAAAAGAAAAAAAAATTTAAACTAGACGGACGAATATTGAAAAACCAATAACCCAACAAGACTATAATTATTTACGGGTATATACATAAACATGCCCACACAAATATTACACTTAACATGACAACTACATGCGCAATATATAATTTTGTATATGTATATACTGTCTATAATAAATTACATAGATATATATATATATATATATCTATATATACACACTATATATATATATATATATATATATATATATATATATCCAGATCTGACGACAGGCTCTTTACATATCCATTTATCAACTACGGATTTATTAATGGTTATCGACATTTGGGGGACGCAACCAGCTCTTTTTATGTGATGAGCATTACAATACACATACACACTCACATATTTATTTATTTACTATCTATTTATTTATATACGAGTGTGTAGAGCTATAGCGAGCGTATATTATTTCCGAAAGGGAACAATAGTCTGCGTAAACTTCAAATAAAACAGAAAATTATAGATATCCACTGACGCCGTATGCAACGAACGTGTGTGGTGTATACCATTCAACCTGTTTCATGCCGTGGAATACATTAAAAGGAAAATGAAATTCCATTTCATATTCTAATAACATGAGCTCTCTCTCTCTCTCTCTCTCTCTCTCTCTCTCTCGTCTCTCTCTCATCTCTCTCTCTCGTCTCATCTCTCTCTATTTTTCTGGAAGATATCCTTTAAAGCTTAGTGTAGGACCGTGACCGAAGCTGAAGAGGATCTCTTTAGGATACGTTCAACATAAAACTTCCATGCCCAAATGGTTTTACGCGTTGAGGTTTTTATTCTTAAGGAGAGTTACGAGGATTAGGATGTCTCAAAGACTTATTTAGTCCATCCCAGGAGGCATCATGGGCTCACTTATCTCTAGGAGCAGGTTCTGAAATTCATTCACGTCGTTCCAGTGATTTTGTCTAATTTTATTAACTCTTCCACACTGCTGCTGTTTACAACTTCTGGTGGCAGTTTATTCCACGTGTTACAGAGAGAGAGAGAGAGAGAGAGAGAGAGAGAGAGAGAGAGAAACTTACCTATCAGAAAATTTTATACTGTGAGAACGCAAACAGTATTTAGCAAACAACTTCATAAAAATATATTTCTTAACTCTTGCCTCAAAGCAAAACTCATAAACAGGTTGCAATATAAGACATTCAATTCGTTAACGAACGATCGGCTCTCTCATAAATGTTATTCAATTTACACCAACTGAATGATGAACCTACCTACAATGGTTATTCAAGTGCACAGAGGCATTCCATTAACTCTGGCTGGCTATTCAGTTAAGACAACTGATGCCGTTTAGTGGAACAATGTATTTGTTGCTTAACTGAGTGGCGGATTACCACGGAATATACCGAGTGAGTTCAGTAGTATAATTAAATCAATTCTACCAAATTTGGTAGCGTTGCAGAAATGCTTCAGGAATGGGATGTTATATGTTCTGTGTTCTCTTTTTATTGTAACATTTTAGTCGTTTTTCAAATGAATGTTTTAGGGGCAGAGGCTACTTGGAAAAAAGCCAATACAGTAGGGCTCTTTTTTTAAAAAACTTTACTTTTGCAGCAGAGCTACTTGGAAAAAAGACAAGTACAGAGTACGCTCATTTTTTTAAAACTTTATTTTATCACTTATAAAATTCGTAAGGGATGTTATGTTCTGTTTTCTCTTTATTATAACATTTAACTCGTTTTCAAATTTGGAATGTAGGGCAGCAGAACTACTTGAAAAAAAGAACAGTACAGAGCACGCTCATTTTTTAAAATTTTACTTTATCCCTTATATAATTCGTAATTTACGAAAAGACAACCGAGTCCTCTTATATCTCACATATCTCGTTGTGTTTTTATTTTAATTTTCTTTTAAATCGCTTTTTTTTTGTCGATGCAATAACGCGTTTTAGTTAACGAAACATGGTCACGGTGAATAATATAATCTCGCAAGATGGATGCTATAAAGCGTTTTAGTTAACGAGACATGGTCACGTGAACGAGACATGTCGGTGAATATAATCTCGCAAGATGGATGCTATAAAGCGTTTTAGTTAACGAGACCAATGGTCACGGTGAATATAATCCGCAAGATGGATGCTATAAAGCGTTTTAGTTAACGAAACATGGTCACGGTGAATATAATCTCGCAAGATGGGCTCCCAATTTCCTTGACTTATTAAAATTAGGATACTGCTCGCGTCTGCAATATCTATTTCACAATAACACAAAAGCTAAGCGATCTGGACTATCGGCAACCATAAGGATTAAAAAAAAAAAAATTCAATTCCATCCCTTATAAATATTTCATCTCCTCCTGTCCATATTTCTACTGGCATTAAAAACTACGCTATAACTTCTGATACAGTATACGTATCGCTACACCGTAGGCCTAAAAAGACTTTGAATTACCTCCTGATGAAATACCCAAAGTTTCTATAGGCAAAGTTCAGGCTTCGTGTGCCTAAAGATGTAAATAAACGACGTCAATAGCATGCCCCGGGGACTCTGGCTACATGCTAACTTAAAATTGGGGCATAAACTGAAACGCTATACCCTAGAAGCCAGAGCTACCACCACTCATGCGGAGAGAGAGAGAGAGAGAGAGAGAGAGAGAGAGAGAGAGAGAGAGAGAGAGAGAGAGAGGGGGGGGGGGGTTACTATAACAATTAGAGGGTGTCCATAAAGTCCCAGTACCATTACAATAAATAAATACTTGTAATGGTACTGGGACTTTATGGACACCCTGTATGGAAAGTTGAGGGGGCATATGAACTGATGAATAAATACTTCAAATAAGAAATTAACACTCATGAATATGCCCTGAGTTCAAGAGCATTTCCTAAAGTCATGGTATGCTCCAAAATATGCTCTAAAATACACGAAATAAAAACGGCTTATTCGACTGGAGGTATATATAAAATCAGGTGAAAAGATGAATTAGTATTATTTTGATCGCAATATCAATTACACTGCTGATACCAAGACAAGGAATGGCCTTAGTAAATACCAAGTTAGAAGATGGAGCAATTCAGGAAGCAAAATTTATAGGATAACAAGTGTTCTAATATTACACGGATTTCCTAAATTTACATAGATTTTTAAAAAGAAAATAACTTTAATATTTACAGTAAAGTTATGAGACTTCGAGAACTGGATCTGAATGGGACAGTAACGACTACTTTAGAAAGACTTTTATACGAAAGAAGTAAATAAAAAATAAATAAAACCTTTTGAGACATAAAAAGGTCGAGAACTTTGATTGACCAAACCTGAATTAAGTATGGGAATTGGATTCAACAAACCCGAATTAAATATGGGAATTGGATTCACCAAACCTGAATTAAATATGGGAACTGGATTCACCAACCCGAATTAAATATGGGAATTGGATTCACCAAACCTGAATTAAATATTGGAACTGGATTCACCAAACCCGAATTAAATATGGGAACTGGATTCACCAAATCTGAATTAAATAAGGGAATTGTATTCACCAAAACTGAATTAAATAAGGGAATTGGATTCACCAAACCTGAATTAAATATGGGAATTGGATTCACCAAACCTGAATTAAATATGGGAATTGGATTCACCAAACCTGAATTAAATATGGGAATTGGATTCACCAAACCTGAATTAAATATGGGAATTGGATTCACCAAACCTGAATTAAATAAGGGAATTGGATTCACCAAACCTGAATTAAATAAGGGAATTGGATTCACCAAACCTGAATTAAATATGGGAATTGGATTCACCAAACCTGAATTAAATATGAGAACTGGATTCACCAAATCCGAATTAAATATGGGAATTGGATTCATCAAACCTGAATTAAAATATGGAAGTTGGATTCACAAAACCCTCGGAAATTAAATATGGGAGGAATTGGATTCACCCCCAAACCTGAATTAAATATGGGAATTGGATTCACCAAACCTGAATTAAATATGGGAAACTGGATTCACCAAATCCGAATTAAATATGGGAATTGGATTCACCAAACCTGAATTAAATATGGGAATTGGATTCACCAAACCCGAATTAAATATGGGAATTGGATTCACCAAACCTGAATTAAATATGGGAACTGGATTCACCAAACCTGAATTAAATATGGGAACTGGATTCACCAAACCTGAATTAAATATGGGAATTGGATTCACCAAACCTGAAGTAAATATGGGAACCGGATTCACCAAACCTGAATTAAATATGGGAACTGGATTCACTAAACCTGAATGAAATATGGGAACCGGATTCACCAAACCTGAATTAAATATGGGAATTGGATTCACCAAACCTGAATGAAATAATGGGAACCGGATTCCCCCAAACCAAACCTGATTAAATATGGGTTACTGGATTCACCATGAACCTGATCATATTGAAAAAATTGATTCACCAAACCCTCCATTAGATAAATGGGAATTGGATTCATCCCCCAAAACCTGAATTAAATATGGGAATGGATTCACCAAACCTGAATTAAATATGGTTAATTGTGAATTCACAACCTGAATAAATTATGAAACGAAATTCACCAACCTGAATTGGGAATTCCAACCAAACCCGCATTAAATTGGATTGGGAATTGGGAATTCACCAAACCTGGAATTAACAAATAAAATTTGGGAATTGGATTCCACCAAACTGAATTAAAATGGGAATTGGATTCCACCAAACCTGAATTAAATATGGGAAACCGGATTCAACCAACCTGGAATTAAATATGGGAAACCGGATTCACCAAAACCTGAATTAAATATTGGGAATTGGTTCACCAAACCTGAAATTAAATATTGGGAATTGGATTCACCAAACCTGAATTAAATATGGGAACTGGATTCACCAAACCTGAATTAAATATGGGAATTGGATTCACCAAACCTGAATTAAATATGGGAATTGGATTCACCAAACCCGCATTAAATAAGGGAATTGGATTCACCAAACCTGAATTAAATATGGGAATTGGATTCACCAAACCTGAATTAAATATGGGAATTAAATTCACCAAATCTGAATTAAATATGGGAATTGGATTCACCAAACCTGAATTAAATATGGGAATTGGATTCACCAAACCTGAATTAAATATGGGAATTGGATTCACCAAACCTGAATTAAATATGGGAATTGGATTCACCAAACGGCCACTAAATATTTGGGAATGGGATTTACCAAACCTAAATTAAATCGGGGGGGGGGGGATTGGATTCACAAACCTGAATTTAAATATGGGAACCAGATTCACCAGACCTGAATTAAATATGGGAATTAAATTCACCAAACCTGAATTAAATTTTGGAACTGGATTCACCAAACCTGAATTAAATATGGGAACCGGATTCACCAAACCTGAATTAAATATGGGAACAAGATTCACCAAACCTGTATTAAATATGGGACCTGGATTCACCAAACCTGAATTAAATATGGGAATTAAATTCACCAAACCTGAATTAAAATTGGGAACCGGATTCACCAAACCTGAATTAAGTATGGGAATTAAATTCACCAAACTTGAATTAAATATGGGACCTGGATTCACAAAACCTGAATTAAATATGGGAACTGGATTCACCAAACCTGAATTAAATATGGGAATTAAATTCACCAAACCTGAATTAAATATGGGAATTGGATTCACCAAACCCGCATTAAATATGGGAATTGGATTCACCAAACCTGAATTAAATATGGGAATTGGATTCACAAACCTGAATTAAATATGGGAACCAGATTCACCAAAGCCTGAACTAATTAAATGGGGAATGATGCACCAAACCCTGGGATTAAATTTATGATTGGATCACCAAACCTGACCAAATTAAAATTGTTTGAACCTTGAAATTCACCAAACTAAATTTTAAAAAAATGGGGGGGGGATTTGAACCCCAGATTCACCAAACCGTGAATTTAAATTGGGATTAAATTTCACCAAACCTGAATTAAAAGGGATTCACCAAACCTGAATTAAATATGGGAACCGGATTCACCAAACCTGAATTAAATATGGGAACCAGATTCACCAAACTTGAATTAAATATGGGAATTAAATTCACCAAACCTGAATTAAACATGGGAATTAAATTCACCAAACCTGAATTAAATATGGTAACTGGATTCACCAAACTTGAATTAAATATGGGAATTAAAATTCACCAAACCTGAATTAAATATGGGAATTAAATTCACCAAACCTGAATTAAATATGGGAATTGGATTCACAAAACCTAAATTAAATATGGGAACTGGATTCACCAAACCTGAATTAAATATGGGAATTAAAATTCACCAAACCTGAATTAAATATGGGAACTGGATTCACCAAACCTGAATTAAATATGGGAATTAAATTTACCAAACCTGAATTATATATGGGAACTGGATTCACCAAACCTGAATTAAATATGGGAACCAGATTCACCAAACCTGAATTAAATATGGGAA
>NC_061106.1:41532827-41537827 GCF_015104395.2 Macrobrachium nipponense
ATTAGTAGCCAATTCAGTTTTTCAAATATTGGAGTAACATGGTCATGTTTTCGGGCACCTCCAACGGCGACCTTTGCGGCAAAATTTTGTATGTCTTGACCCTTTCCAACTGGGTTTTATTGGTCGAACCCCAGACCCGCGAGCAGTAGTTCAGGACACTCAGTACCAACGACTGTACCACCATGACTCGACAGTCGGGCTTAAATCTATCACTCAATCTGTTAAGATATAACAGGATGCCAGTTACCTTTTTGCGTAGTTCGTCAATATGTGCATTAAAAGTCATGCTACAATCCATGAAAACTCCCAGGTTTTTAACTGTGTGTGACGGAACAAGTGTCACATTACTGAATTTTATGTTCGTGTTCTCCGGGATACGAGAGATATACTGTCTTGATCCAAAGAAAATGACCTGGGTCTTGCCTTCGTTAAGAGAGAGAGAGAGAGAGAGAGAGAGAGAGAGAGAGAGAGAGAGAGAGAGAGAGAGAAGGAACACGTACTACGATTTCATAAACTATGGCACATCTGGCACGAAAAAAAAATTGAAAATAATGTATAAAAAGCCATACTCCAACAGACTTCTGAGTTATGGCGAGGCATCAACTTATCTGTGAAAACATTTTTCATCCCTCACTTGTTCAGAGAGAGAGAGAGAGAGAGAGAGAGAGAGAGAGAGAGAAAGCGTATACACCACCGGCATCAATCATTTCACCCTCCTTGCTTCCTCGTAAACATCACTTTAAGGATTTTTGATCTTCCCTCTTCTCTTGAGGCCTCTAGTCTCCTCCTCTCCTCAGCACACATCGCACGGGAAAGATAAAAAAAAGACAGGCGATGAGCATGAAGGGAACACGTCTGATGTAGTCATATTAAGATTCTTCCCTATTCGAACCAATGTCCTTCAATCCCGTCTCGCTGGCTAACCATTTCCCCTCATAAACTTAACTCCAAATTTCAACTACTTTCCTTTCCGGACAAATTTCAATACTACCCGCCAGTTCATTTCCTAATCTGCTCTCTCTCTCTCTCTCTCTCTCTCTCTCTCTCTCTCTCTCTCTCTCTCTCTCATTCGTCAGCATACACTACGTATGTATGCCTGTGTATTTACTTAGTTTATGAGTGGATGAGGACAAACATAGAGGTTCTTGCTAAAGAAAAAAGAAAAGAAAAAAAATACGTGGTTTTAAACTTCATTCCAAATTTCAACCGCTTTCCTTTTCGGACAAATTTGAATACTACCCGTCAGTTCATTTTATTAATCTCTCTCTCTCTCTCTCTCTCTCTCTCTCTCTCTCTCTCTCTCTCTCTCTCTCTCTCTCATATCAGTATACACCACGTATATATGCCTGTGTATTTACCTAGTTCAAGACTGAATGGAGACAATGATCCAAGTTCTTGCTCTTGGAAAAAAAAAAAAAAATCCGTGGTTTTTATGGTCCTTTTACGGAAAAGTGTGACAAGCCAACCGCAAACCATTGACCTGAAATTCCGTACAGAGTCTGCTACGCGAGCTTGATTTGCAAGATGAAATGCAAACAGGCTCTTTTGAGTCTGAAACCCTCTGAATACGTATTCGGCGAAAGTCTTGGCGAGGAATAACGATAAGTATACACTGGTAGTGTTCGTTCAGAAACCGCCATCATGGATAATAGTTAAACATTTCCCGGGTTTCAAACGTGAGAAATCTTGCTTATTCATACTGCTGCTGCTACTACTACTACTACTACTACTACTACGAGAGAGAGAGAGAGAGAGAGAGAGAGAGAGAGAGAGAGAGAGAGAGAGCTTTCCCTTAGTTTAAAGGACTTAAGAGAGAGAATCAAAATTTTCCCTTTGCCTAAAGGGACTAGAGAGAGAGAGAGAGAGAGAGAGAGAGAGAGGAGAGAGAGAGAGAATCAACACGCCCCGAAGTAAACAAAATCGAGGGAAAACTTTTTTTTTTTTTTTTTTTTTTTAAACTAACGTACACGTCAATTTCTAAACGGTTATTCAAAGCCGTTACGACGAACCCCTACTCCTCTGATCACCTGACGCAGCATCCGAAGGAAGATGCCCGGGGCCTTTTGATTTCAACTGACCGAACTTCAAAGCAAGGGCGCCTGGCTGGCTCATCTCCCATAAAGTCAATTTCGATGGTCGAGTAGATCGGTTACGGAACCTCAATAGGAGACTCTACCAGGAATGGAAGGGAAAAAGTGTAATCGGTTGGAAAGGGAACTGGAATATATATAAAATTTAGGGAAGGGCCAATCGATGGGGGCCTATGAGGTCATTCAGCGCTGAAAGGGAATTTGTAAGTAATTGATAGAATTGTTGTAGATGGGTGGAAAGTAGATCTCTTAGATCTCAAACAAATTTCACGACGCAATACAAAACTTCTGAGCATCTCAAGCTATTACATGCCGATACAAATCACAATAAACACTGCTAAGATTTTCGTTTTTTTGTTTTTTGCTAGTGTTCATCTGAGTTTTTATTTTTATCTTATTTATTTATTTATTTATTGCTAGTGTTCATCTGAGTGTCTCACGCTCATGAAGAATTACAAATCTCACGAGTAATGAAAAATACTAGACATTTTGACTGGTGTTCCGCAGAAACGCTCATCTTTCGCTATTCTTCATTAACATGAAAATGACGTCTGAAGCTTTTAAACATTAAACTTATAATCTGACATTATAATCAAATCTTAAAGTCGAGGAAGAGCTGCTTCCCTTGCTCCGCAACTAATTAAAAGTTACCCAAGACGACAACTTCAAGTTAACGCAATCTCCGCTTCTGATGGAGCGTTATATCCCGGTTCCATAAAGGCAAGAAGGTCACAATGAACTTCACTGCATTGGGCACATTCGCTCTGAATAAAGATTTTTCAATGCAGATTCTATTGGCGGACTTAGTGCGCAGATTTTGATGATAAAAATTCCTTAGGCAGACTTCGTGCGCAGATTAAGATCATAAAAATCCCTTAGGCGGACTTCGTGCGCAGATTAAGATCATAAAAATCCCTTAGGCGAACTTGGCGCGCAGAATACGATCATAAAAATCCCTTAGGCGAACTTCGTGCGCAGATCAAGATCATAAAAATTCCTTAGGCGGACTTTGTGAGCAGATTAAGATCATAAAAACTCCTTAGGCGAACTTGGCGCGCAGAATAAGATCATAAAAATTCCTTAGGCTTAATTGATGCGCAGATTAAGATCTAAAAATGCAACACGAGGTGAAAACCGCTTCGCATAAGATTCATATGATTTTGCAGCATCCCTTAGTTCCCAGCATCAATTCCTCTTAATCAGCTTTCATCTCATCTAACTCCCGTTTGTCTTCGGTACACCTCACCGTCATTATCTATTAATTTATTATATTGACAGTGCTACTTTCTCCCACTTAGATACTCTTACTTTCTCAACTGCTTGTGATTGGTCTAAGCAGCGTCGATATTCTGCACTTCTGGGACATCAAATACTTTAATTAGTGGAGAGGAGGTTAAATTTCAAAGCCACTATAGAGGACGCAATACTGGGTCATCCATCAGCCATTAAAAGAATATAATAGTTTTCGCTTCAAAGTCTCGATGGCAGCCGAGCCTTTCCTATCCCGATAGTTGGACTTGACAATGATACTTAGCTCTCTCTCTCTCTCTCTCTCTCTCTCTCTCTCTCTCTCTCTCTCTCTCTCTCTCTCTCTCCGTATAACTGTCAGCCACGCCATATAATATGGACTTTGATATTCTCTTTCTCTCTCTCTCTCTCTCTCTCTCTCTCTCTCTCTCTCTCTCTCTCTCATACACACACACACACACACACACATACATATCTCAAATTCCAATCGCTTAATTGCATCGCCAATGATCGGCCGATGCCTCTTCCCTAAACTAAGAACGTTTCCAGGAATCTCGCCAATAACCGATGATATTCCTGGAAACTTGAAATGGAGTTCTCTTCCCCCCTTAACCCCCCCCCCCCCCCCCACAAGGACACTCCTTATTTCACCATCAAACAATAGAATAATCGATGGCTTTCCATGGAGCGGAGGCACTCTCCGGTTGAACAGATAATTAGCTGTCAATATGACGTGGGGTATCAGGTAGTCGGTTATAGTATCACAACCGGCTCAATTTGTATTGTAAAGACTAAGAAGAAACACCCTCTCTCTCTCTCTCTCTCTCTCTCTCTCTCTCCTCTCTCTCTCTCTCTCTGACAACTCGGTATCTGCGTATCTGTAGACGTCTTCCTTGCTCTCATATCTGGCCTAAAAAGAAACATATCTTTTTTACCAAGATACTGCAACTTTGCCAAAGCAGGAAAGTAAAATTAGAAATGAAATAACTACTTTCATAAGCAAAAATATGCCATTTTGGGGGTGGGTAATATAGCTCACTACGCATTGGAGAAATTAATTACGAGAAACTTTTAAACGATACTGAAAACTTCAGTTAATTAGTTTATTTCAATCAGATTTTCTGCTAATTTGACCCCCTTTTCCATTAATGTTACCACGAGAGAGAGAGAGAGAGAGAGAGAGAGAGAGAGAGAGAGAGAGAGAGAGAGAAAGCAATTCTCAACATTAAGGTAAGTTATTTCATTCATTATTCGAAAACGTATCGAAAACGTACATTTTTTAAATGATCTTTTCTTTTTCTGCCTTCTATTTAGGTCTTATTTTTCCCGACGCCACTTGGTAAGAATATTACCTACACGGCTTTACCAGTGTCCTGCCAGTCTTAAGACCTTCACTTTGATGCTCACGTTACTCTTGTTATTCTTATCGTCAAATTCGAATATTCATATGTTTATTCTTTCGAAATATGGAGACCGAAAAAAAAAACAATCAGGAGTAATCTACTTATATTTCTCTACTTCACAAGTAATTCTGTTCCATCGACCAGCATTTGCATATAAATTTCCCTCTCTTACTCGTCTACTTCTCCTCATTCACACTTGATATTTCTGACATTTGGTCTGATGACTTGCGAGAGACTGACATACGTCGAGTCTAATGGA
>NC_061106.1:41555327-41607827 GCF_015104395.2 Macrobrachium nipponense
TCGAACTGACGCCTTCGGAAAAAAACATTCCCAACAATGGCTACAGCTGCTGAAGTTTGGCCATTTCGTTTGAAGTTTTGACTTCTCTCCTCAGATTACGAACGCAACTTCACATTAGATTCGGATTTTTATCTCTCTCTCTCTCTCTCTCTCTCTCTCTCTCTCTCTCTCTCTCTCTCTCTCTCTCTCTCCTGATCTGACGCTCCTTTAACTAAGAATTCTCGAGAGGTTTAGGAATCCACATTGTGATTACTATCCAGTTATTATACAATATTAGATTCGTATATTAATCCCACCCTCTCTCTCTCTCTCTCTCTCTCTCTCTCTCTCTCTCTCTCTCTCTCTCTCTCCTGATCTGACGCTGCTTTAACTAAGAATTCTCGAGAGGTTTAGGAATCCACATTAGGATTACTATATAGTTACTATACAACATTAGATTCGTATATTTATCTCTCCTCTCTCTCTCTCTCTCTCTCTCTCCTGATCTGACGCTCCTTTAACTAAGCATTCTCGAGAGGTTTAGGAATCCACATTACGATTACTATCCGGTGACTATATACAGGTCACGCGTTTATAGCTTTCACTTTAAATTTAAGTCATAATATAACCTTGACTCTTCATTTTTCATCCCAATTTAAATGAATGAATTCTGTTCATATTAGTACGGCATTTCATTCTCACAACTAATATTCCTTATAGTAGTTCTCATGATAAAGAATTTCTTTAGCAAGGGAACTCCTCTTGGACTTCGATATACTAACTAAGCTCTTGGAGTTCTTCTCAGCTTCATCCCTAGTCGGGGTTGCTGTTTTTAATGAACCTCCTCCAACGGTTTCTATCTTGAACGGATCATTTTATATTTGGTATTTATAGATGTTCTACGGATAGATGCCCTTCCTGACTCCAACCCACCATGAATTAACTGTTAGGAGAGGGTACAAAGCAAGATGGAAGTAAGCGAATATAAACGGAGGTCCGATAAAAGGAATGACTAGGGTTGCAGGTAGGAGCCTAAGGAAGGGACGCTGCAAAGAACCTTAAGTAATGCCTACAGTTCACCGGTAGAAGGTGCAATGATGGCAATACTCCCAAACGGTTATAAAAAATAGAGGTAAGGAATAAACGACAAAACTAAATTTCTTTAACATAAATCTAATCAGCTTGATTACTTTAACTTTTCTAGCTTCCGTTTACTTATTTCTTACTTCACTTATTTTTTCTTAACTCCTTCTTTACCTAATTTTCTTTCTCTTCTTACTTCTCCATTTTCGGGTTCGAGTTTCGGACATTTCATTACAGTCACCCTGTTCATTAAGAAAATGGGATTTGCGTCTTGTCCCATAAGATTTAGCATAATGGAACAGGTAAGCAATCTCTCTCTCTCTCTCTCTCTCTCTCTCTCTCTCTCTCTCTCTCTCTTTACGTAGAATTTCCTCCTCTTTTCTCTCCAACACGAACCTTCAAACTCTATATTCTCTGTTTAAAGGAACAACTTTTGGAGTCTCTCTGGAACTCTTAATAATACTCTACAGTACTTTCATTTCAATTAATTAACTGAACAACGGAACAAACAAACAAACAAACACTCAAGAATTTGTCCAAGTAATGTTATCCGAAACTTTCTTAAGAAACTCTTACACGGAGAACGTATACAACAAACTTTCAAGTCTATTATAAAGTTGCCCTACTGAGTCTGATACAATTACAATCCTGCGAGGCATTATAATGTGAAGAATTCTAAAGTTTCGTTCCAAAGAATTCTAATTTAGTCTGTACACTACCACCTCTCTCTCTCTCTCTCTCTCTCTCTCTCTCTCTCTCTCTCTCTCTCTCTCTCTCTCTCTCTCTCTCTCTGAACTTATCTCTCATCACTAAGAATGAAGCCGAAAGTCCAACAGCTGGTTTAAATTACTGAAAAAAACTCCTGGTTTCTGATTCAAAACTTCTTCCCCCAAGTAATACTATATAAAAAAAAAAAAGATAAAACAAAATCGAACAATATTCCACAAAAGTATCTTCAATAGGCACCAAAAATGGCTCCGACTAGGGAGAGCAAAGAAATGAATTCAGTCACCCTTTGGGAACCGCTGGGACACCGAACCATAAATATATATGTACTGAGAATCAAAACACTAACTGCTCAGGTTTAAACAATATCCTGTAAACGCGATAAACTAGTAGATTCACGTCACCCGTGCATTTGATGTCTAGGCCAGTCCCTTATGACGCTCCTGATTGGCTGTTGATAAGCCAATCACAGGGCTGGAAACTCTCAATCTCTCGAAAGAGTTCACATGGGTAGGATCACGTTCCACCTCTCCCGAGGGCTACGTCTTTCGAAAGTATCCCCCAGGAACATACGTCCTGCCTATGTTAACTCTCGAGAGAGACTGAGAGCTTCCTGCCCTGTGATTGGCTTATCAACAGCCAATCAGGAGCGTCGTAAGGGACTGGCCTAGACATCAAATGCACGGTTGATGTGAATCTACTATAGCTAACGTGTCAATTAATCTACTATTCCAATTCATAAATGTGCCGCAGCTACAGCTAACGGAACTAGGTGAAGGGGGGGGGGGTGAGCTGACAGAAAAAAAAATTCAAGACAGGTACGTAGATTAGAGAGGAAAGATAACGCCTTACCCGAAGATAAGCCCATTCTGATCTCACCGTCCGTTTCCGAGAGCGCGTCGGCTATAGGGGCCGTCGTTAAGCCAGACTTTTTAGAACCGTTGCAACGTCAGGGATATATAAATAAGCGAATCGTGACCCATAATTTAATGGTAAAATGTTTTCTCATCATACAAATGAAGGATGATGACGGACGAACCTGGTAAATACTTCATTGAATTTTAAGGAACTGAAATATAAAATTTCGGCCCAAGGCCAAGCGCTGGGACTTGCCGAGGTCATTCAGCGGTGATAGTCGGTGGAGAGAGAGAGAGAGAGAGAGAGAGAGAGAGAGAGAGAGAACATAAATGGAGGTGTAGTAAAAGGAACGAAAATGGGTTGTAGTTAGGAACCGAGAGGACGTTGCAAAACTCAAGAAATGCTCAAGTAATCTATACAGTAATTACGCCCCTTCTACGTGGATCAGACAAGGTAATGAGATAGGATTAACAAAGCCTAGACGAAAGTTGACGACGTAAGATAGAAAATATAAAGAAATCGTTATCATTCAAGCTTGAACATTACCAGAAAGAAATAATGTAATGACAATGGGAGTATAGGAAGTCCACTTCCACCATCAGCCTGAAACAGTTACCGACAATGAGATGAAAGATAACGCCACTCCTTCCACAGAGAGAGAGAGAGAGAGAGAGAGAGAGAGAGAGAGAAGAGAGAGAGAGAGAGAAGGAAGGTAGCCAGCATCCTAATTTGGGAAGGGAAAAACATCTCCTCAACTTCAAATTCCATCTACGTCCATCAGTTCAGCAGTTCCCATCACCAACACCCATCGCAAATAGCGTCGCGCCAGTGACTGAAGGCATTTCAGTGACACCTCTGGACCCATAACCACAGGGACAAAGTTCTTTTTTATGGTCACCGGAGTTTTCAGCTATAAAGAGCGAACGACTGACGCTGGGGAGAGGCACCCCAACCCACCATGGTGACAGGCACCACGAGGAAACCAAAGACGAAAGAGGAAATGGCGGAAGATGAACAATAAAACACGAGAGAGAGAGAGAGAGAGAGAGAGAGAGAGACTTCTGTCAGTTGAGCTGAATATAGAATTTAGGCCAAAGGCCAAGCACTGGCACCTGTGAGGTCATTCAGCGCTGAAATGGAAATTGACAGTAAATGGCTTGAAAGATGTAACAGAAAAACCGCGAAGCAGTTGCACTATGAATCAAGTCTTAGGAGAGGGTGGACAGTAAGATGGGAGAAAGCGAATATGAAAGGAGGTACAGTAAAAGGCACGAAAGTTGTTGAAGCTAGGGGCCGAAGGCACGTTGCAAGGAAGCTTAAGTAATGCCTACAGTGCGCAGCGTGAGGTCCACTGACGGCATTAACGGGGGAGAGAGAGAGACTTTGAACTCTCACGACGAGCACACACACACACACACAACACACACACACAAGCACAAAAAATGGTCAGAATTGGTACGCATGGAAAAGTAGCGGAGGTCGAACTGAAAAAAACTACCAACCGTTGTGATAAAGACCATCTCTTCAGATGGGCAAACTTAAGAGGGTAAAACGAAATGACAGGAATATTGGTCGCCAACTGTATAGTATATGCCTTTCGTGAGCATTGCCAAAGTCCACAGATTATGAAAAGCTTCGCGTGACGTCGGTATGAGTAACGCCTCATTTGCATGCCTGGTCCAAGTTGCGAATATACGTGAAACGAAAACTATGTTGCCCTGTCAGGGGGCGATTTGAGCACGAGACCTGCATGTAAACGGGTATGTGTATACACCACACACACACACACACACACACAACACACACACACACACACACACACACACACACATATATATATTATATATTAGTATATATACGCATTAAGCTACGAAATGGTCCTTTAATCTAAATCCAACTCACCCTACCTCCAGAATTAATATTTCATTTTCTATGGATTTATCTTGTAAGGGAATTTTTTAGTTAAATCATAATACCCCCTTCTTCAGGTAACATTATATGAAAATGAAAAGTATTAAGTTCTGAGGCAGAGTGAATTGGATATTCAAAAGGACATTTGTAGCTTAATGCATATATATGAATCGCGGTGATGTGAAGCAATGGAGTACTTGAAAGGCCTTTCGATTTCGACTTCTCGTCCTTGACTAAGCAGACTGATATAAATGTCAGTCTTTGTAAACTTAGTACTTTCATATTTATACCAGTCTGCTTAGTCAAGGACAAGAAGTCGAAAGGCCTTGCATTGCAGCGTTACTCCATTGTTTCACTTTCCTTCGTGGCTTTTGTGTATATATATATATATATATATAATATATATATATATATATATATATATATATATATATATATATATGGCATGTTAAGTACTACATTTACGTTTGCATACAAAGAAAATTGTTGCAACACTAGTGTTCATTTCAGATCATATACCCATTTACTGCTGTATAATGACTGTGAACAATATTTAAGTTGCCTAATATGTCTCCACGGTTGTGTGTGAAAATGAAAACCTATAATTGTCAAACACAGTTCATTTCATAGCTAACTTGAAAGCTCAGTCAATAAGCCATGAGAGGTTTCCATTACGCTAATTTGTCCCTGACGCGTCTATTTTGCTTTCGTCGTTTTTTCGAATTCTTTAAATCTGTCTCACACGATATTTTTAGCATAAAAATTTGCGTTTTTTCCCTCACAAAATACCTTCCTATATTCGGTAAGATCTTCTTTACGTCTCAGTTCGCGAGTTGTTTTAACTATCAAATTCTTTTTATGGATCAGGCTGCCAAACTTTCTTCATTATCGAGAAGACGTCAAACCATAAAAAAGAAAGAAAAAAATGCAACGTCCAGTGATGCTCTTCTATCATTTCCTCTTTTCAGATCACACGATCAATGATAACAAGAAGGGCCGTGGGATAGGATGGAATAGAATGGAATGGATAAGAAATTCAGGCCACAGCGCTGGGACCATGAGGACATTCAGCGTTGCAAGGGAAACTGAGATAAAGAAATGTTCAAAGGTGCAACAGAAAGAAAGCCTCAAAGCAGTTGCACTATGAAACAATCGTTAGGAGAGGGTGGAAAGCAAGACGGAAGAGAGAGAATATGAACGGAAGTAGAGTAAAAGGAATGAAAGGGGTTGCAGCTAGGGACCAAAGGGACGCTGCAAAGAATCTCGAGTGATGCCAACAGTGCGCCACCTACGGGATAAATAAGGAGCTTACAAATATCTAATACAAAATTTTAAAAAGTCAGAATAACAACGCAGAGGGAAACGAAAATAAAATAAAAATATATCCAAATATCAAAGGAGGGGATGAACTTCATTAGGGCGGAGTTGAAACGCATTTGCAGGAAACAGCAGCGATATTATTGCGAAGAAAGGAATTGTTAAGACTTGCTTCATTTGCATACTATTGCGCAACATGCAGGAGGAGGAGCGTAAAAAGATGCTGAGGAGGAGGAGCAGGAAGAGGAAGAGGATATCCCACGGAGACAAAGCTTTGACAAAGGAGATATATATATAATATATATATATATATATATATTATATATATATATATATATATATATATATATATATATAAGCGTTTTCGCATCGAAACGAGTTTGAACACGTTAATGAAAGGTCTCGTGAAGAAATAATGATGCTTTTTTTATAATTTACTTATTTTTATTTAATAATTTATTTATTTATTTATTCCTATCCAAGAATTTATCTCTATTTTTTTAAAGTCTGTCCCTATTGCCTTCCGTTACTACTTTCAAATGAGGACCATATATCCTTTGTCAAATGAAGACCATATTCTTTGCAAGTTTGAAATCCAATTCAGTTGCCCGTGTGAGCTTGTTCATATAATAATAATAATATAATAATAATAATAATAATAATAATAATAATCATACTATAATGTCTGTCTGTCTGTCTGTCTGTCATTCAATCACGGCCAAACGGCTGGTCAGATGGGCATGAAACTTGGCAGGGTTATGGTGAAGACCCCTAAGATGGTTTGTAATGGTGTTTCATCCAACCTACCCCCCTCCTTTGTAGGGGGTGGGGGTGAGAAAGGATTCCCTGAAACGGAGCTGTTTCTGGCCGTGGAACGAGGCTGGTTATTCCCGTAGACTTGGTTACTTTACGATTTTTCATATATAATTTCTGTACAACTTCCCCGGAGAAAGTCGCGAATATTTCAGCTCGGACACAATAGAAGATGAAAATTATCATCAATATCAGCAAGATTTTTTGAATAACTTAAATCCATCGGGACTGGCCAGTGCACAAAATAACGTTGAGAAGTACTGTCCGGTAATGTTGCTTCGGAATTTCGAATTTCGATCCTGCCAATGGACATAATAAAAAGGAAACTGACAAGTTCCTACTTTCTACTCTTTTTTTGGAAGACACAGGATCATAAGAGCATTTATCAGTAGCCATCATAACGCACTGACAAACAAGTTGCGTCTTTGCAGTAACATAATGAAAAGAAAGATACTTTATTATTCGTATCACCGTGCAAATTAATTGACAAAGAAACAAACCAATCAAGATCCCTGCTCCGTTAAATGAAAGTCACCGACAAGAGAGAGAGAGAGAGAGAGAGAGAGATTGAGAGAGAGAGAGAGAGAGAGAGGAGAGAGAGAGAGAGAGAGAGCCATTTAAAGACATTAATGCACTGCAATTTTATCATTTTATCTTGTTATCGAAAAATGAGAGAGAGAAAGAGAGAGGAGATAATTTGTGATTTGAGAGCTAAGTAATCCGATAATCCCATCACCGTTTTCGTTACTTGACTTACATTGAGAGAGAGAGAGAGAAGAGAGAGAGAGAGAGAGAGAGAGAGAGAATCATTAAGAGGGTAAACAATGATGAATACGAACTTCTTTACGTTCATTGATCGTCCCTTCACTTACTTTAAGAGAGAGAGAGAGAGAGAGAGAGAGAGAGAGAGAGAGAGAGAGAGAGAGAGAGAGAGAGAATATCATTAAAAGAGGGGAAAACAACAATGAATAAGAATTTCTCTGCGTTCAGTGATCGTCCCTTGAATTACATTGAGAGAGAGAGAGAGAGCGAGAGAGAGAGAGAGAGAGAGAGAGAGAGAGAGAGAGAGAGAGAGAGAGAGACTATTCGTGTAATCGCCCTTATTTTAATATTGCTGAACAAATAGTACATATAAATATTTTCACTTCTGCACCTGTATTTTATCACCCATCGTAGATGGGTAAGTTTGCTAATTAAATAAATAATAAATAATAAATAATAATAATAATAAATAAATAATAATAATAAATAATTTAATCTAATAAATAATAATAATATATTTTAGAAGAAGACCATCTTTTAAACAAATTCTGTTGAATAAAATAGCAGAATCCAGTGAATTAATCTTATATATTATCTTTTCTATTTTTCTTATTACTCGCTTTTCTGGCTCGATAATTCGCAATAATTGTCCAATATTCATTGATATTAGGGATAATGCTGAAAGTGGTATTTTATTCAGAACAGGCTTTATTAATCAAAGACTGGTATTATCAGCATATTGGTATATGGGAAAGCGTTCCTCTGGTTCAGGCCAAGCTTGACCTGAAGCCATGCAGAGGAACGCTTTCCCATATACTAGTATTCTGATAATACCAGTCTTTGATGAATAAAGCCTGTTCTGAATAAAATACCACTTTCAGCATTATCCATAATATCAATGAATATTGGACAATTATTGCGAAGTATCGCTGAGCCAGAAAAGCGAGTAATAAGAAAAATAGAAAAGATAATATATAAGATTAATTCACTGAATTCTGCCATTTTATTCAACAGAATAATAATAATAATAATAATAATAATAATAATAATAATAATAATAATAATAATAATAATAATAATAATAATATCACAGTCTTTTCTGTTAACATACTAAGAACTTATTCGTACGAAAGAGACGCAATAACTCGTACGAAGAAACATTTGTGTATGACATAAGCATTAACTTAATCAAAATACTTGTCGTATCATAAGAGATACAATTGTAGTCTCTATTCTAGACTTTCCTCCTTTCAGTTTTGAGTTACAACGTCCTATATTAACTTTATCCCAAGACATCAAGACATTACGAATTCCACAGACAAACGCGAGGAGACCTATACATCAGTGTTACGGAATCAGACCAGCATATGGTTTTCTTGCACAACAGCCTGCTTTCGCGTTTCTTCTACGTAACATTATGAAGCTCCTCTGCACATTCATTGCTATGTATGTCATTCCAGCTACAAATGTCCCTAAACTCCAATTATTTTCTGCAAAATTCCAGATTAGTGTTTTTTTTTCTTATTGGACACCCATCCATGTGATGACCAGACACTCAGGGAACTGACGTCCAATTCAGCCATCAACTAAGGAGTTGGGAATCAACTTCCTTAACGTTACTGCATCATAACGGTCAGACCGGTTGAGTAAAAATTACACATACATAAAAAAAAAGAAGTTAAACACGTACTACAAAGAATAATATCAGCTGCCAAAAAAATATATAATCAATCTACCAAACGAGCTTAAAAAAAAAGAAAAAAGTTCGGAAGGCTTATAATAATCACATGCAACGTTTCATTGTAAGATTACGCGGGTCATACGCCAGCACAGGCTCTTGCTCTTAAAAACCACCCACAAACCAAAGATATTCTCATGTCGTAATATTTTGCGAACGGAACGGATTTCTTACGAAATAATGAAACACAATCTGCGCTCTTTGAAATTTGACCCGTTTTTGTTAGCCCTACCACATGCAATACTGGCGTTATTTGCTAAGTACGAAATAACAGGGAATGGCAAATAACGCTAGATAATCTTTTCACTGTGTTGTAGTGTTTCGCTGTGTTTACATAACCTGCGGTTAAGTGGTTAGGTTTCACTCGTCTGATGAGACGTAATTAACCCTCCCATTACTCGGTAATTCTGTTTGTGGCGTACCGTAAATCTTGCGTTAATTTTTTCCACTCAAGGAAAGGGAACAGAGACAGGAGTTTCTGAAGTAAGAATATTATTATTATTAGGGAAAAACTCTCTATCGCGAGAGTATATATAATGTTCTAAAGGGTCCACAATAATAGAAAGGGTTAAGAGTCCGTGTAAAAGATTTTGGACTGAAGATGAACCCAGGGAAGGGTTCGAAAGATTTTAGTAAAGTCTTAGAAATTATACACGGACTCTTAACCCTTTATATTATTGTGGACCCTTTAGAACATTATTATTATTATTATTATTATTATTATTATTATTTTATTATTATTATTATTATTATTATTACAGGTTTTACTGAAAACAATGGCTATTTAATCCGCGTTTATTTTGCATAGAATTTTCTCTTATTCTTCTTATTACTGACTTTTCTTCTGTACTCCAGTTGGCTATTAAAACGCCAAATTGGGGATTCACGTCAGAAACCTGGTATTTGCCAAATTGAATATATAATACAAAATGCAGTGCAAATCTGGTCTTAAGCCTAATCGATGAAAGATACTAAGTGACAGTCAGTAAATAAGAAGAATAGAGAAACTTCTATACAAAATAAACGCGGCTGAAGTAGCCATTATTTTGAATAAAACCTGTATCAATGAAGGTCTTCTTCCAGCATTATTATTATTATTATTATTATTATTATTATTATTATTATTATTATTATTATTATTATTATTATTATTATTATTATTATACTAAATACCCTTCGATCGACTGGAATGCAAACACTTTACAAGGAAGGGAACGAAAAAAATGTGAAGAGAAGTATGGTTTTATTGTAAAGAAAAGTAAATAACTATATGCAAATGCCCTATTCCCGGTCTAATTAAAATGCCCTAATCCAGGTCTAAGTCAAAAATGCCCTATTCCCGGTCTAATTAAAATGCCCTATTCCCGGTCTAAGTAAAAAATGCCCTATTCCCGGTCTAAGTAAAAAATGCCCTATTCCCGGTCTAAGTAAAAAATGTCCTATTCCCGGTCTAATTATAATGCCCTATTCCCGGTCAAAGTAAAAAAATGCCCTATTCCCGGTCTCAGTAAAATGCCCTATTCCCAGTCTCAGTAAAATGCCCTATTCCCAGTCTCAGTAAAATGCCCTATTCCCGGTCTCAGTAAAATGCCCTATTCCCGGTCTCAGTAAAATGCCCTATTCCCGGTCTATGTAAAATGCCCCCCATTCTCGGTCTCAGTAAAATGCCCTATTCCCGGTCTATGTAAAATGCCCTATTCTCGGTCTCAGTAAAATGCCCCATTCTCGGTCTCAGTAAAATGCCCCATTCCCGGTCTATGTAAAATGCCCTATTCTCGGTCTCAGTAAAATGCCCTATTTCCGGTCTCAGTAAAATGCCCTATTCCCGGTCTATGTAAAATGCCCTATTCTCGGTCTCAGTAAAATGCCCTATTCCCGGTCTCAGTAAAATGCCCTATTCTCGGTCTCAGTAAAATGCCCTATTCCCGGTCTCAGTAAAATGCCCTATTCTCGGTCTCAGTAAAATGCCCCATTTCTCGGTGCTCAAGTAAAAATGCCTTATTCTCTGGTCTGCAGTAAAATGCCCTTATTCCCCGGTCTATGTTAAAATATGCCCTTATTTCCCGGGTCTCAGTTAAAAATGCCCTATTCCCGGCGGCGGGTCTCAGTAAAATGCCCCTATTCCCACCGGTCTATGTAAAATGCCCCTATTTCCCAAGTCTATTGTTAAAATGCCCTATTCCCGGTCTCAGCAAGGCAAAAATGTGCCTATTCCCGGTCTCAGTAAAAATTGCCCTTATGTCCCGGTCTATGCAAAAATGCCCTATTCCC
Organism: Macrobrachium nipponense; assembly: GCF_015104395.2. Classification (NCBI taxonomy): domain Eukaryota; kingdom Metazoa; phylum Arthropoda; class Malacostraca; order Decapoda; family Palaemonidae; genus Macrobrachium; species Macrobrachium nipponense. The sequence goes on from NC_061106.1 coordinate 41,566,786, forward strand.
GGTTCTATGTAAAATGCCACCTATTTCACTTGGTCTCAGTAAAATGCCCTATCTCCCAATTCCCGGTCTCAGAATAAAATTGCCCTATTCCCCGGTCTCAGTAAAATGCCCCTATTTCCCCAGGTCTATGTTCAAAAGATGCCCAGCCTATTCCCGGGTCTATGTAAAATTGCCTATTCCCGTAGGTCTATGTTAAAAATGCCCCTTAATTCCCTGGTTTCCCTTTCAAGGTAAAATGCCCTATTCCCGCTCTCAGCTAAAATGCCCTATCTCGGTCCCTATTGTAAAATGCCCTATTTCCCGGTCCTTCAGTAAAAAAATTGCCTATTCCCAGTCTCAGAAAAATGCCCTATTCCCGGTCTCAGTGTAAAATGCCCTATTCGGTCGTCTCAGTAAAAATGCCCTATTTTCTCCCGGTCTAGTAAAATGCCCCATTCCTCGTCCTCAGTATGCCCTATTCTCGGTTCTCAGTAAAATGCCTATTCCCGGTCGCAGGTAAAATGCCCTATTCCCGGGGTCTCAGTAAAAAGCCTATTCCCTCGTCTAGTAAAATGCCTATTCCCCGGCGGTCTCAAGTAAAAATGCCCTATCGGTTCCTCCCAGTAAAATGCCCTATTCCCTCGTCCCTATTGGAAAATGCCCCTATTCCCTCGTAAAAATCAGGTAAATCCCCTATTCCGGCTATGTAAAATTGACCCCCCCCCCCCCGCCTATTTCCCGGTCTATGTAAAATGCCCTATTCCCGGTCTCAGTAAAATGCCATATTCTCGGTCTAAGAATAATGGAACACTCTCTCTTCTCACGTCAAACTTTTATTCCCAAGAAAAGAAGGAAGGGCATTCAAATCAAATGAAATCCGTCGTCCCCCGTCGCACGTTTCACGCCTTTATTTAAAAAAAAGGAGAGAGAGAGAGAGAGAGAGAGAGAGAGAGAGAGAGAGAGAGAGAGAGAGAGATATCTGGGTCATCTGTTGGGAGAGATGTCCCCGACGCCCTCGTCTGGCTTCAGGACGAAAGTTACGAAATGGGGAAAGTCGAGAGGGCGTCGAGAGGGGGGAGAGCGAGAGAGAGAGAGAGAGAGAGAGAGAGAGAGAGAGAGAGAGAGAAAGGGGGGGGCACTTTGCAAGAGGATAAAGGTGATGACGATTGGATCGAGAGGGGAGTCAGTCAGTCAGTCAGTCGAGGGGGAAAAGTTATCTGGCGTCGCTCGAAGGGAGAGAAAGAGATATGCCCAGAAGGTTATGGTAATGGTGCTTGTGCTGAATTGAATTAAATTTGAATTTCCGTAGGTTTTATGGTTCCACATTTTCTTTTATCTCTTTTTCTCTTTTTATTTTAAGAGTATGCACTCCTAAGTTAAATAAACACCAAGATTTACGACACAAATAGTTAGGCAGAACATGGAATTTAGGCAATATAACAGGGACCTATGAGGTCATTCAGCTCTGAAACGGAAATTGCCAGGAAGAGGTTTGAAAGGTGTAACAGGAGGAAATCATCACTGTTGCCCTATGAATCAACTGTTAGGAGAAAGGGTGGAGAGTAAGATGGAAGGAAGAGAATGTGAAAGGAGGTACAGTAAAAGGAATGAAAGCAGTTGCAGCTAAGGGCCGAAGGGATGCGCTGCAGAAAACCTTGAGTAATGCCTACGGTGCACGGTATGAGGTGGACTGACGGATAAGCATATACTGGAGAATAGCAGATGGAGAGGGGGGGGGGGGAGATTCAGGGGATAAAGGTATAAGGGAAGAGGAATATCAAGGAAACTTACCAAGAGAATTAGAGGGAAAAAAGGGGGAAAATAACTTGAGAACCAGCAAGGGTTATTACCGCTTTGAAAGGGACTTGAATACAAGATGGCAGGAATTTGAATGGTCTATCTGTACCGGGAGAAAAAAATCTAACCAATGGTTGAATTTGAACCTGAACAACGGTTTAAGCAGAGAGAGAGAGAGAGAGAGAGAGAGAGAGAGAGAGAGAGAGAGAGAGAGAGAGAATAAGGATTAAAAAATTTGGCATAGTGCAATAACTTTTAAAAAAAACTGCGAATACTACATGTATGTAATGAGTTCGGTACAGAGATCTTTATTATATATATAAACTGTTACGATTAATCGACAAAGGTGAATATGTCTTAGCATATATATCCACGTTTTCACCCTTGCCATTGTGTGAAAGAAGGGTGACTGAAAGAGACGGGGGATGGAAAACATGAATAAACCAAAAAATCCGATCACGACGTCAACCATCGATAGTTTCAGGAACATCACGATGGTGGTAAACACTCGAGGAAAACAAGCCATGAAAAAGGAAATGTCAACATCTCTCTAACGGCTTCTTCGTCCATCGTAAAGGTTAGGCTATAATTTCTCTCGGTTTCCTTAGCCAGTCCCACACAGAAGCTGAGATGAAAAAAACAAGTTAAAAAAAATGCGCTGATTTTTTTCTTCGTCGCGATCGAATTTTCCCGTACAGAGTACAATGATGTATGAAACTCTCAGCCGCCGCCCAAGAAACTCTCAGGAGCGGCCCACGACACTCTCAGCGCGGCTTATGAAACTTTCATCCACGGCTCCAGTTGCGGACTGTGTTGTTGGCACCTATGGTGGTTCCACACGCAAGATTAAGGCTAACTTCAACCTTGGATAAGATAAAAACTATTGAGGCTAGAGGGCTGCAATTTGATATGTTCGATGATCGGAGGGTGGGTGATCACCATACCAATTTGCAACCCTCTGGCCTCAGTCGTTTTAAAGATCTGAGCGCGGACAGAAAAACCGCCATCTCAATAGCTTTCTTTAACAGAAAACTAAAACGACTACCATTTTTACCGGTTTCCTCCAGCGTCAAGGGAACGATTAACAGGTGTGTCATTGTTCATTAACACCTACATCATGTTCGATCTCGGCTGACCGAGTTTCGTTGTTGCCAGATAGCGCGACAATCATTCATTAACCCGGTCACTGAGTCCTGCTTCGTAAACGGGCGAGAGAAATGAGAGTTTATTCTGGAATGGACGTGAGGCTTTCAACTGTAAACGTTTTAATCCCGGATAACCAAAGAAACTGCACTAATGGATTTTTTATGGCCACGGGCAATTGCAGAAGGTAATATGCAACGAACAGAGGATGAAATGTAAAACAGGAGATCTGCTTCCCCCCCCTGGGATTAAGTTTATACGGTATGTTCTCCTGCTCTGCATTTGCTTTAAAGAAGAACATGACACTAGAGAACTGAAATTCTGAAAGGGATACCTGGTTATAAAAATAAATAAAGAAATAAATTCTGAAAGGGATACCTGGTTATAAAAATAAATAAAGAAATAAATTCTGAAAGGTATACCTCGTCATAAAAATAAATAGAAAAATAAATTCTGAAAGGGATACCTGGTTATAAAAATAAATAGAAAAATAAATTCTGAAAGGGATACCTGGTTATAGAAATAAATAAAAATTAAATTCTGAAAGGGATACTGGTTATATAAATAAATAAAAAATAAATTCTGAAAGGGATAAAAATTAAATTCTGAAAGGGATACCTGGTTATAAAGATAAATAAATAAATAAATTCTGAAATGGATACCTGGTTATAAAAATAAATAAAAAAAAATAAATAAAGGAGCAATTTATATTCGTCTGTGAGTTCATAATCTTCATAGAACTCACGATAAAAGCTCAACACTGGCGACAACATAACACTGATTTACGGAACCATTAAACTATAATATAATCACAGTAAACACACAATAAATAAATAAACAAAAATGAAAAAAGAATGTAAATATTTAATTAACTTTTGGGGCATTACTGTGAATACAGTTTAATGATTCCGTAAACCAGTATTTAAGTATATAATTACAATGGAATGAAAAGTTGAAAAAAAAAAGTTAAGCTATTTATTTATCCAGCAAAAATCCACGTCTTAAAATTACCAGTCGGAATAAATAAATAAAAAAACAGAAGGTTCAAGCTGTTGAACTGAGCTGTCTGTGCAGTTGATGTGCAGTTCATGTGACGCAGGAACTGCAGAAAAAAAAAAAACGAAGTAAAAATGTGGATACGTGGGAGAGGTAAAAAGATTAGCGAAGGCAAAGGGCGGATCACAGTGTTCTGAGAGAAAGTGATAAATAAATGGCGTGAAAAGGGTGGTGGAAAGGTAGGTGTGTAGAAGGTATAGGTGAGTAACGCAGTGCGTAGAAGGCAGAGGTGAGTGGCGCAGTGCGTAGAAGTAGAGTAAGTGGCGCAATGTGTTGAAGGCAGAGGTGAGTGGCGCAGTGCGCTGAAGTAGAGGTGAGTGGCGCAATGAGTTGAAGGTAGAGGTGAGTGGCGCAGTGCGCTGAGGTTTCAACACCACATGAGCCATCAGTGTAAGTGAATGAACCAGCTGAAGTTAAATGCTATTAATAAAAATGTATGAAAGTCGTAATGATTGTTATCTCGGCTTCTCTCTAGAGCAACACTTTGTCAAGGCAAGCAGCTCAATTTGAGAAAAATACAAACGTAATTATAAATGTTTGCGTGCTAACATATATATACATTACAAAACATCATGTTTCACACCTATTACCTATAACGAAAGAAAGCACTTGCATGATTCTCGTGAGTCACACCTATTATCTATAACGGAAGTAAACACCTGCATGAATCTAGTGATTCACACCTTTTATCTATAACGAAAGCAAACTCTTGCATGAATCAATCTAAATGAATAATTATATATAATTTGAACCAAAAGGCGATGACGAAGATTTTAAAACATACACCAATCCAAGGCTAACTCTCCACCAATCTTTCTGCCGTACCTAAAAAATGGTCCATTCAAGGAACAAACGTTAGAAAAAACTGAGAAGTCTCCGCTATTACCGCAAAGGGCCGCCTGAGGCTGACCGCAAAACGATGCAACAACGAGCAACCTGAGAAACACCACTCTGGTTCGAACGAATTTCTCATCTCCGCTCAAGGTTTAGCACCGAAAAGTCCCTTGACAGGAGCGAGTTTGTTTGTTAGTTTGTATGGTATTTTTTTTTTACGTTGCATGGAACCAGTGGTTATTCAGCAACGGGACCAACGGCTTTCCGTGACTCCCGAACCACGTCGTGAGCGCACTTATACCACCAGAAATACATGTATCTGACCCCCTCACTGGAATGCCCGAGAATCGGACTCGAGGCCACCGAGGTGGCAGGCCAAGACCATACCGATCACGCCACTGAGGCGCTGGGATGGAGCGCGTGTTTTAAGCCACAGACCCTAACCATGGGCCCTCCACGCAAAACAACACACCTACAAGAAATCCGCGTCGTATAGAAGACAGTGAGCGCTTGATTTTATTTGATACGAACTACTTATAGGATCTTCATACAGACAATACTTTTAGAAAATGTATAATTCATGTAGGAAATAATGGGTACAATTTCATTTGGTGTGAAAATGTTAGAATTCAGAGTAAAATTAGGGAACAGGAACGAACGCCTGTATCGAAATATATCCTAGAAACTGATGGTGGCACCACAACAATGGAGGTTTAATATGTTATACATTGCGTCTTCAAGGACAGTCACGTGGTCGGCAGTCGACAGCGAATCAGATTATCCACTTTCCACGTCAGACGCGCGATTGTGCTATGAAACCCATTGAATATATATATATATATATATATATATATATATATATATATATATATATATATATATATATATATATATATATAATATCCAGATGCCGGCGGTCATGCTAACTGGATTTTGATGTGAGAGAGAGAGAGAGAGAGAGAGAGAGAGAGAGAGAGAGAGAGAGAGAGAGAGAGAGAGAGAGAGGAGAGAATTATGTTATGAGCACGAATATTTTATATTATCTAAACAATTACAAAAGAAACGGGCAAGTGTGTCTACATCTCACTACTTCTAGTTTTTTGGTCAATTATGAATGATCAGTAAGTCTTAACAGTAATTCCTCTAACTACACTTCATCTACTTCCCAAGATCACTGTGATAAAAAACAAATTGCATTTCTTAGGCGTAGTTATGAATGACTAAGGATGACGCCACGCTACGTCCCTAGGGTCGGGAATTGCCCGTCTCGACCCATTCTATTATTTTGACGTGACGGGCGCGCTTGCTAGAAGTCGTTCAAGAACCGAATTCGATCGTAGGTTTTACGTTCTTAAACTAGACAAAGTCGCAGAAAAAAAAAAAAAAAAAAAATTGGACGTTCTGACGCCAGCGGAAATAGGTCGTAAATGGTTCCCAAAACAAACGGAGCAAAGAAAGGACTCCCTTTTTTTTTTTCTTTGTCTCGTGTCATCAATCTTCGTCGACAACCTATTCTTTCAGGTCCTTTGTCCATCGTTCTCGAAATTCCTCCGAAAGGCGGCAGACGCTGCTGACCTCCCCCCCCCTCCCCCCGAAGTGGGGTCTCCCGGCTTCATCCGAAGAGACAGACGGGCTTAAAGCTGCCGCCTCTTCCGAGTCCGCGACGCCCTTCGAGAGGAGGACGTTCCGGCGGCATCTCCGAGGTTTCCTTCATCCACTTTCATCCTTAATCCTATTCCGGCATCAACCGCCACCGTTAATCCTATCCCTCCAGCATCGGCTCAGGGACATACCTTCATTTCAAAGTGATCTTCTTCTTCATGAATAAATTATTTCAATAAATTATTTCATACATTCGCAGATTATGCAGAAGCACTGCATCGGAACCGATTGGAATTGGGGTGTGACCTATGAGGTCATTTAGCGGTGGAATGGACACTTTGAGAGTAATGGAGGGTTGAAAGGTGTAACAGGAGGTAAAGATATACATTACAAGGAATGAAAGAGGTCGTAGCTATAAGGGGCCGAAGGGACGCTGCAAAGAACCTCAAAGTAATGCCTACGGTGCACTGCGTGAGGCCCACCGATGGCACTGCACCCCTACGGAGAACCACTGCATCAGAAAAGACGGATAATACTTCAGGCAAGGTACAGAGCATAATTAAACAGAGCATAATGAAACTAATAAAACTTCCCTGAAAATAACTTACAAAGTTTTTATTGCACGTATATGCGCAACTATCAACAACAAACACACATACATTGCATTCCTTCGCTTGTGTTTGTAATCTAGGCATTGCAGAAAACATGAGCCAATACATCTCGAGTCAATAAAAGCCAGGACAAATACCGCATATAAACAGAACGTGGCGGCAAATAACCCAGCGTTATCGACGCGCTTTCGACCGACGATAAACATTAACGAACACTTATCTGCATGCCCAGATCAATGAGACTAACTGGTAGTTTACCGTTCTGCTGTAAATACCCGACTCCACAAAGGGATTCCTAGAGAGTTGGGTATTTATAGTTCGTCACAGACTCGTTTGCATATCAAATATTTGGCCTTTATATTAATCTCTCTCTCTCTCTCTCTCTCTCTCTCTCTCTCTCTCTCTCTCTCTCTCTCTCTCTCTCTTTTACAAAATACCTCTTTTCATGTACGTTATCTATCACGCAAAACAAAATACCTCTTTTCATGTAAATAATCTATCACGCAAAACAACATGCGTATTATGAATAAGAAATGTTTCAATTAATAATAATAATCCCTAACGACACAAAAAGTTTTTTTTTTAAACGACTTTATCGAATAAAAACAAACTAAGCCCACACATAAATACGTGCGTATGTATGTATATGCCTTCGATTCTATTTTGCGCGCGTGAAATTCCAGAATGAATACGCAAGATCTTCCCGCCAATAAGCTGAGAGCAAGAGCGCTATATCAACTTACTTCCTTTCGTATAACGCCTATAAGAAGGGCTGATCGAAGTCTGCTTAAAGTGGTTCAGTCCTTGAGCGTCATATCTGTAACTTCATAAAAGCAGACTTGCGAGGCTCTATTATCCAAAAGGATTGAAAATTTCGAAAAAAAAAAAAAAAAACTGAGAAAACTCAATTCAATATTGAGTAACAGAGACATTTTTGAAAATTTCGAAAAAAAGTAAAAAAAATTTACGCTCTGAGAAAAATAAAAATTATCCATTATATCAAAAAAAGGAACAAAAATTAAGCTCAGAAACCTCAATTCAAAATTAAAGTAACCGACACATCTGCGCTACAAGTCTCTTGTGACAGGCACACACAAACACAAGCTGTAGACACGTGAAGTTGAAATACAGAAGAAGACCACAGTGATAACAATAAAAGGCAAACTAACGGTGATAATGATACCATCGCCAACGGGACTATTGCTATTACCATCTGTTGAAACTGTTTGTAGTCCGATACGAAATATTTGTTTGATTTGTTTCAGAAAAAACAAACTATACGAAATATTTGTTTGCTTTGTGATTAAAGAAAAAAATAAGAAAAAAATAAAAAATAGAAAAATAAAAAAAATACGACTGTCACGGATATCGCGTGCCGAATTAAAAATGAAAATATATCCGCTAATTGATTTACATCCCGGGAAAAACAAGATGAATTATTTATCGGCCATCCCTCTGTATCTAATTCCGCTATTTTGCAGCTGCCGAACACAATACGTCCTTTTGAATTGATATTGTTTTTGCGTTTCCCCATTGTTGTGTAAGTTATTTTTTTCTTCTTCTTTTATCAGAATCTCTTCTGTCGACTGGTATGTTCTGTATTTCATTGACGTCATTCAAGAAACGTTTTTTTCTTTTTCCAAACGTTTCATCACACGTCAGGCTTTAATGGAAGAATTTTAGCGAGTTTCATCGTCACGCGCTACCACCAATAACGTCAATAATACACACGTGTACACACACACACACACACGTAATATATATATATAATATATATATATATATATATATATATATATATATATATATATATATATATATATTTATATGTATAATTATTCAGAAGAGGAACCCTCTTCCAACGATACAGTGTTCATTTGACCAAATTATATCATAACTCGTCTTTGGCTGAGAGAATTAACGTCAACACCGACGTTAACAGTTGCTGCTTTTCCAAGACGTCTGGAGAAATGAGGCCAAAATAGATGATTAATCTAAATGAAGAAGAAAGTATTACAATAATAAAACTAGAACACTTAAGAAGCTGGAATCCCACAACAAAAGAACGCGAAATTAGACCAAAAATGAAATTCCTTTCCCCTCAGGCCACTGTTTGGAAGAAACAATTCCCCAGGCAATGTTTTCACTCAAAGTGGAATTCCTTTCTTGGCAAGACTTCCGTAAAAAAAAAAAAAAAAAAAAAAAAAAAATAAAAAAAAAAAAAAAAAGCGAAGGATCTCACATTTAATTTACTTCCCGTGATTAATTAGCGAGGAAGGATTCCTTTTAGGATTTCTTTCGTCTGTGTCCTTGACTCCTTCGGGAGGACCCCCTAGTTAATCACCCCCTCAATCCCGCCCCCCCCCTCCCAAATCGTGAAAATGTTAAAAGTAAACATTTACAAAAGTGGTGAAAAATTATACATTCGTGAAACTCGGGAAGATACTTCGGTCTGGCTGAAAGTTAAGAATAGAAAACTATTACATAAAATAATAATAATAATAATAATAATAATAATAATAATAATAATAATAATAATAATAATAATAATAATAATAATAATAAAAAGCTAAGAAAACTGGAGAAATTGCACGAAGGTTGGAAGTTGAGGTCAATTCAAGGTTGAAGAGCAGATCAAATTGTAAATGCAAATAAATAGTGAAGATCGATAAATTTTTAGAAAATATAAGAGAAACTGACTCAGTTGTCCTTGAGTGATAATAATATGATAATAAATCTGTGCAAAATGCAAGTTCCTATTTCCTGCAGTCTCTGAAAATGATAAACTTCATCTTCGCAGTAAATCATCTCGTATCACATCAGTCTGTGTGTTTAATACTATAAATATAAACAGTACTTCCACAGAACAGAGAGAGAGAGAGAGAGAGAGAGAGAGAGAGAGAGAGAGAGAGAGAGAGAGAGAGAGAGAGAGATCACATTAGTCTGTGTGCTTAAGTATTATAAATATAAACAGTACATCCACAGAACAGAGAGAGAGAGAGAGAGAGAGAGAGAGAGAGAGAGAGAGAGAGAGAGAGAGAGAGAGAGAGAGAGAGTAGCATTATCTCCTGCACATGTAAAAAGAAAGATTATTTATAATTTTTCTAAATTTAAACCTAGCAGTTAAGATGACATCCGTTTAATATAAACGGATATTACTTTATAAGGGGGGACATTGCTATACAAGGGAACAGTGATGCCACCTCGTGCAATAAACCAGGGTGTGCACAGTAGAATGCTAACCAGGGCAGGAGGCTTTCAAGGACGTCCCTGATTAAATCAGACGGCGAACATGAGACGATCACCACACAGAAAGAGTCTCTCATTTTATAAAAGGTGCATGACTCGACGCGAGAGTAAAGAACAATCTCTTTCAAACTCCGGAGGAGAACTTTATTCATTTATTTAGTGTAAAAAGATTCCTGTAGAGTTGTTGTTTTAGTTTTTTTATGGTTGACACTGCTGTTCGTCAGTATTTTACCACAAGACTTAAAGCATCTGACCATCTGGGGGAAATTAAAATATACCCATCTTTAGTGTTGAAATACCTCTTTCAAACTTCATGAGGAGAACTTTATTCATATATTTAGGGTAAAAAGATTCCTGTAGAGTTGTTTTTTCTTAGTTTTTCTTTATGGATAACACTGCTGTTCTTCAGTATTTTACCACAAGACTTAAAAAAACCTAACCATCCGGGGGATATTTAAATAAACCTATCTTTTAGTGTTGATAAAATACACATTACTCCAAAATATTTGGACAGTAAAGACTCAACCAGAAAGGGAATGGCCTCGAATAACGCTGGAACGAGAGGAACCAAGTACTACATCATTAGCAAATAAAAAAAAAATAATAATAAGCCTCGTTGGAACATGAGACGAACAAAGAAACGCGCAGCACAAAACCTCACCCATAAAAAGAAAAAGAAAAAAAAAAAATCACGACTAGTGTCAATTTGAACAAAGTGGAGGACGCGAAGTCAAACACGAATTTTTTTTTTTTCGATTTTTTTTCCGATTTTTTCCCTCGTCTTTTTCGGAAGATTTCCCGAGGAAATCAGGAGAAAGGGACTATCAGAACTCCCGACTTTTTCGGAAAATGTGACTTATGACTTTTCCTTTATTGACAGAAGAGAAATATAAATATAAGAGCACCTTTCTTGGGGGGGAAGTTACGTTGGGAAAGCTCTCTGCCTTTTAACACTTCGCTTCATGAAAGACCCAGGAGAGAGAGAGAGAGAGAGAGAGAGAGAGAGAGAGAGAGAGAGAGAGAGAGAGAGAGAGAGAGAGAGAAAGGCTGTTCAAAGCCTCCTTCTTAACTCATAAGAGGAGGACCACTTTCCTTGAAGATCTCCACAACACAATGAAATTTCCCGAACCTTAACTGGATTCCTCATCTTAAAAGTGATCCAGCAGAGTCCATAATGAATCAAGGAAGGAAGGAAGGAAGGAAGGAAGGAGAAGGAAGGAAAAACTTCCTTCTCAGCCTTCGTGAGGGGGAAACTATTATGACTACGTCTTTACTAAGCCTTCCACTTTCCCATATCCCTGGGGATGTTGTTAGAGGCTTGGAGGAGAGGATTAGCTGTAAGACTCTTAACCACTGATCATGAATAAGGCCGCCACCTACGGAACTATAGATCGAAGCCAAAGTTCGCCTTTTCTGAACTCCTTCCATGCCGTCTGGGGAGATCAAATAATAATAATAATAATAATAATAATAATAATAATAATAATATAATAATAATAATAATAATAATAATAATAATAATAATAATAATAATAATAATAACTAATAATAATAATAATAATATGTTTTGTTAAAGAGAATTAACTTCATATTACGGTCTTTCAATTCTTTCTTATTATTTTCTTCTTCTCATAGAGCTGGTATTTGCTAATAGCTGGCCGATGTTCATATTCTGGTTAAGGAAATGTCCTCTCAAAATATTAATTTATTGATATCATATTAATCTATTGATATCATATGAGAAGAAAATAATAACTGAAAAGACCATATCTCTAAAATCAATTCCACTGACGCTGGCATCCTCTTTAACAAAACATGTTTAGGAGAGGGTCTCCTACCTTCAAATAATAATAATAATAATAATAATAATAATAATAATAATACAATTCATCTGGAATTCTACGACATCAAATTCTGCCAACGGGTGATTAGAAACTAATTTCTCGATCTAATGTGGGTTCGGATCCCACAATAAGCTGTAGGTCCCGTTGCTAGGCAACCAGTTGGTTCCTAGCCACGTAAAAATATCTAATCCTTCGGGCTAGCCCTACGGCGGGAGCTGTTCATCAGCTCAGTGGTCTAGTTAAACTAAGATGTAATTAACTTCACTTACGGCATCAAATATTGATGTAAATACTGATAAACATTCAGTTGGGAATAACTGAAGAATGGAAGCTAAAAAATATAAAAAAAATAACTCCCTTAGGAAAGATCAAACAGAAAAGGCATGAAAACTATAACAGGTATCTTGCAAATAGACAAGGTAATCCCACAGGCCTAACCGTAAGGGGTAGAAAAAAAACACTATAAAGAGAGAGAGAGAGAGAGAGAGAGAGAGAGAGAGAGAGGAGCACAAACACTGGAGAAACAAATATCATGAGAGTACAAACAGTTTCCGAGCGTCATTCTCCCTCTTCAGTGTGGGTTTTTTTGGTTGCAATTTGTGCCTATTTTCGTTTCAAAAGTTTCATGCTGATCTTTTATCATAAAATTTTTTTTTCAACAATACCACAGCTTCCTTTTGAGAACAAGTTTCAGAATTAACACACACACACACACACACACACACACACACACACACACATATATATATATATATATATATATATATATATATATATATATATATATATATATATATATATATATATATATATCTATATATATATATATATATATATATATGGGTTGCGTACGTATACACCAGTACAGAAATAATTACGGATTATAATGATCACATCACGAGATAATTATAATTATAACATATAACAAAACGCTGCGAACAGCGAAGAAAATTTATGGAGTGAAAACGATTTAGAATAATAATGAAGAATAATTTATACGACGAGAAGTTCCTCCCTTCATCAGAACCTCATTCATACCAGGATTTCGGCAGAATATCTTTCTCGCCCAGATAATCACGTTGGCAGATGCCACTTTTCCCAATGTGAAAGGAATACTCAATGAGGTTGGATAAAGCATTCAGGTGCCCCTGAGCATTGGCACTAACCTTAAAATTGTAAAGAAAATGATAAAATACATATGGTTTATATTACCGTAATTATTAACTTATAACGCTTTCGATACTATAAGGCTTAACTCCAGTAACGAAGGCGTTTATATTTCGTCTGAAATGCTCAATTTATTTTCCAAAGATTATCTTGCGATATTCGAACACAAAATTTTGTCTCGTATGCAGGAGAAGCAGACATTTTTAAACGACTTCGCGTTTCCATTCACGTACGAAAATACGTGTTTGTCACGACAAGAAGATTTTTTTAATGATTCAAGATGTACAACTATACCTAATCCTAAACACACCACCAATATCAAAAGAATAATACAATCTTTTGCACTACAGTATATTTTGTTTCAGTTCTGGCTCGCACACCTCAGGAGTAATTTTAATACTGAATTCTGAATATTCATTAGCGCTGATACAACGATCCGTTATTTGTTTGTTTGTATGGTGTTATTACGTTGCATGGAACCACCAGTGGTTATTCAGCAACGGGACCAACGGCTTTACGTGACTTCCGAACCACGTCGAGAGTGAACTTCTATCACCAGAAATACACATCTCTCACTCCTCTATGGAATGGCAGAGAATCGAACTCGCGACCACCGAGGTGGGATGCCAACACCATACCAACTACGTCACTGAGGCGCTACGATCCGTTATATCCCAGTATAAAGATGATTTAGCCTAATGAAAGATAAAAACAGAAAACAAAAATGGGAAGGCTAAACATAAGGAGGATTTGTACGCACAAAAACAGATTGTTTTTGAAGTCTTGCGAAGTAATAATGTATGGTTCGGTACACACTACACTACTTATAGTATGTGTGGAGTGAGATGTGGATGGTAATAAAAACATATCCCATAAATAAAGTATTAAGTCACATCCCAGAAATAAACAAGTACAAACTGCGCCCAAGTTTCATCGATGCAATCGAGTTTTCTCTACAGCGTATAATGCTGTACGAGACTCTCAGCCGCGGCCCACGAAACAATCAACTACAGCCAAGCGGTGTACTGTGTTGCTAGCATCATGGCTAACTTTAATCTTGAATAAAATAAAAACTACTTGGGCTAGAGGGCTGCAATTTGGTATGTTTGACGATTGGAGGGTGGATGATCAAAATATCAATTTGCAACCCTCTAGCCTCAGTAGGTTTTAAGATTGAGACCGGACAGAAAAACAGCGGACGGTCAGACAAAAAAAAAACGTACTACTCACATACCGATCCTGTTAAGCGGCATCGGATCACTCATGCTTACCTGAAAGTAAAGGAAAAATAACATTAGAATTTTCCAAAGACCATCGTGGTATATGACGTGATTTAACCTCGACAGACTGACCTTCGAAAACTCATGTCAGCGATAATCATCAGCCGCAACAAAAAAGTATAAAAAGGTTAAAAATAAACACCTCTATTTGTCTAAAGGTAGTTGTAGCACTACACAGAAAATGCCATACATAAATAACTTGAAAGCAATGGGTTATACAATAACAAATACTGTAAGCAACATTGATACACAATACCTTTAATTACAATGGCGTGATTGATCGAAATATTTCTTCAACTACAGCATAAACTATAAAGAGATATAAAATTTCCCAGCTAAATCAGGCAACAATGCTTTCATTGCTTTTATTTCCAAGCTAAGATTTTTTCATTTCGAAGCTAAGATCTTTTATTGTCAAGTTGTTTTTTTTTTTTTTCATTTCCAGGCTAAGATTTTTTTTTTTAATTTCCAGGTTAAGATTTTTTTTTCATTTCCAGGCTAAGATTTTTTTTTTCACTTCCAGGCTAAGATTTTTTTTTTTTTTTTTTTTTTTTTTATTTCCAGGCTAGGCTTATTTCCAGCATAAATTCCGGAGGGCCACTTTTAGCGTCGCACCGAAAGGGCCATTCTCTGCTTTCACGGTCCAAGCGGACATCTAGACACATTTAACGACGTACTTATTTTCCCCCTAATTAAACTTCCTGCGGTATTCTCACGTATATTACGAAAGCCGTTTCTACCGATACAACCCATTTCGACATTTTGGCGAAGTTGACGTCATAGGAATAAATATGGATACCATTTCTAAAAAAAAAATTAAGAATTGCCGCTTTTAATTTTACCTACTGTCTACCCACGTTCAAATTAGCAATTATCAAGAGCACTAATGGCATTCTTAATTAGCCTTTGAAAAGTAACTAAGGAACTTTTACCGTTAATTACAATAATTTAAAAATAATTTATCCTTGGACAAGGCTGTAATATCCGTGACATCCATATGGCAACGCGTCCTTGAAACTAAAACAGGAATAAAGCTCTAAAAGTGAACATCAAAGATTTGATAACAAGGATCACACAAAATCTACCAAAGGAAGCCCAATAAGGCATATTGACAAACAATGACAGGTATCACAGAAATTCTGCATGATGTAACAAAAGAAATAGTCATTAGGGGAATTTTAAAAAATAGGTTAAAAGGATTTAAAAAAAAGCGACAGATCCTTCGTTATCAAGTTCTAACAGATGAATTTTGTGATATCAATCAGATACAGACACCAGACTCAAACAACATGAACTTAAATGGAAACCATTTACAACACGCCTATACTGAAGAAAAAAAAAAACAGTAAAAATGTTTTATTTAGACTCAAACAATTCATCACAAACATTTAAATAAAACAACATTAACAAGTAAAACATCCACAACACGCCTATACTGAAAGAACAGAGTAAAAATATTTCGTTTAGATAAATGCTCACTACAAATGGTATTGATTTCCTTTACTTTGAGGTCTGTAACTGTTAATTGATGACATGATCGACATCTCATCAAATAATCTTCTCTCTCTCTCTCTCTCTCTCTCTCTCTCTCTCTCTCTCTCTCTCTCTCTCTACACACACACTCACACACACACAAATACACACACACACACACACACAGAAAACCACTGAATACCCAACGTTCTAACGCAGATCAACTCGGAGATAAGCATGGAAAGGACATGGCAGATGCTGATGATAGGCCGTGGATTTACAGGGTGCCAAATAAAAAACAGCGATGTTTTAAACTGACATTATGTACTTCACACCCTGTTGCCTGACTCAGAGCCAATACACCTCTCTTCAAAGACCAGATCGCAACGTAGTGGATATTACCAAGTGGGGTTTACTGTTACGTCAATTTCATTTGCAGGGGAGAGAGAGAGAGAGAGAGAGAGAAAGGTCACAGATAAACCATCCTTAAAAACTCTGATGATGGAAGCTCGGGACAGTATCCCGCTGGAAGCCATATCCAAGCAAGCTCTAAGACTTGATTCCAAGGGCGACTGGAAGTTGGCTGGAAGACCGTCTACGTCGTAGTGCAGCTGCCCACGGAAAGCCTTTTTGAACAACATCTCTAACATTTATGTTCTGTGTTTTTGTTCTGTGTTAGAAATGCTTCTTTTAACAGTTTTCCGTTTCCAACAATTAAATAAACTGCACCAAATTTCCATGTTTCTTTGTGGAGCGCCCTGTAGAAATAACGCACAGAGAGCAGAGTGGATGGCAAAATTTGAGAAAGATAAAGGTTAAATGAATGGAACTGAATATGGATTTTAGGCCATAGGTCAAGCATTGGGACCTATGAGACCATTCAGCGCTGAAATGGAAACTGACAGGAAAAGGAGTGATAGGTGTAACAGGAGGAAAACCTCAAAGCAGTTACAATATGAAGCAATTGTTAGGAGAGGGTGGAAAGCACGATGGAAGAAAAGAGAATATCATAGGAGGTACAGTAAAAGGAATGAAAGTAGTTGCAGCTAGGAGCCGAAGGCACGCTGCAAAGAACCATAAGTAATGCCTACAGTGCATCGCATGAGGTGCCCTGATGGCACTACCCCCCCTACGGGTGATAAAGGTTAAAGGGCAAGTGTACAAGAGAGTAGCGAGCCAGCACTGACATACGGAGCTGAAACATGGCCGATAAAAAGTGCACATGAGATAAAATTGGAGATGAAAATGCTTAGATGGATGTGTGGAGTAACAAAAAAAATGGATGGGGTCAAAAATGAGAAGAAAAAAAAGGGGGAACTACTAAAGTTAAAACTATCAAAGGTTAAGGAAACAAGACTGCAATGGTATGTATAGGGAGGAGAGAGTGATGCAGATGGAGGAGGTGAGAGAGAGAGAGAGAGAGAGAGAGAGAGAGAGAGAGAGAGAGAGAGAGAGAGAGAAGGTTGGATAGAAGTAGTTAAAGAAGATCTGAGAGACAAACAAACAATTGGCAGAGGACGATGTGTTTGACAGAGCTAGGTGGAGGAGAAAAGCTGTCAGAAACATCGACCCAACATAGAAGTAGGAAAAGGTGCATAGAAATATATATATATATATATATATATATATATATATATATATATATATATATATGTGTGTGTGTGTGTGTGTGTGTGTGTGTTCTCGACTCGACTATGCTCATGTCACTGTTGTGTGGGCAGATATCTCATCATATCATCATCATCATCATCATACAAGCCTTGAATGCGGATGGGATAAAAAAGAATGAAATATGCAGTATGTATGTATGAATATATGTATAAACAAATAAAAAATAAATACACACACAAATATATATATATATATATATATATATATATATATATATGTATAATATATATAATATATATATATATATATATATATATATATATATATATATATATATTCACGTATGTCTACATGTAGTACATCTGAAGACATATAAAACCAATGACACCGAACAATGCATTCACTCGCTAAGGAAGCTTCCAGAGAACACCAGCATCCACACAGAATAAAAACTGAACACCGGACGAGCAAAGAGGAGCCAAATTCTATCAGAAGTCACCATGAAAACGAACCACATTCGATCAGCAGTCACCGACGGGAGCCAAGCTAGCTGATGCTCTTATCAAGAGAAGAGAGTTCACCTCTGCACACGTCACAGTGTCATCGCCTGACAATCAATGTCGAACGCTGTTATGTGACCTTCCTTTATCTCGGGTCAATTCTCTCTCTCTCTCTCTCTCTCTCTGGCGCAGCAGCAGTAGAAGAGGTCTCAGCTCAGAGGCTAACTGATCAGTGTTCGAGACAAGATAAGGACGAAGAGAGACGTTATGGAACTTTAGCAGTGGATTAGTTACCTAGCTATTAGTCAAACGTTGTGGGTCGCAGCTGGAGGAGAGAGAGAGAGAGAGAGAGAGAGAGAGAGAGAGAGAGAGAGAGAGAGAGAGGCGCCAACGTAAGTGTGTTCTCTTTTCCGAAGAGGTACTACTCATCCCAGAGGGATGAAAGCTTTTATTAGAGAGAGAGAGAGAGAGAGAGAGAGAGAGAGAGATCACGAACAATACCTTCGAGATTAAATAGAGTCATCTGAATTCGAGCAGTGCAGTTTCTGTATATTTTAGCGTTTCCTGCATAGTTCCCAGAGCACCATTACCCATCCTTGACAATGGCATCATCTCACAAAGTCAAGGAATGCTTCGAATAGAACAGAATCAGTGAACCGAAATAGTGATTCTTCCTCATTTATAATGATCCCTCACTTCTCTCCAAACAGCAATAAGGGCCCAGTTCCAGAAAAAAATAATTGATAAAAAGAGCCAAGCGTACAATAACGTTTATAAAAGCCACTGAAAGAGTAGGCAGCCTCTTGCAAGACTTCAAACGATGTATATAGGCAATGGTTTGCAACAAATACTAAACCCACAAGTCACTGAAGGTACAATACCCAGCTGAGGTAAAGTATTCACAAAGACCAAGGGAGGAAAAAAAAGCCTTTCATGTGACTAATCCCAACTATCATGCTAATAAGGCAATAAATATGACATAGAAAAACTAATAGTGGAAACAAACCAAGTCGTGTAATTAACCCCATCTATCATGTTAATAAGGCCATAAAAATGGAATAAATATTAATAGTTGGAATAAAAATGACAAACTAATAGTAGTTTCACGATCCAAATTACTTTTGTTAAGAATATTCTATCAAGCAGGGATAGAATCACTGGGGTTATTTCTGCCACAAAAAGATAAATGTCGTGTCAGTGTTGCAGTTATCCTTACACAGAGGGATACCATATGACCTAAATAAACAGAAGACAGAGGTTAAATAAACAAAAGACAGAATTTTCATAAACAGAAGACAGAGATTAAATATAAAGAAGACAGACGTTAAATAAACAGAAGACAGATTAAATATACAGAAGAAATGAGTTAAATAAACAGAAGACAGAAGTTAAATAAACAAAAGACAGAGGTTAAATAAATAGAAGCCAGAAGTTAAATAAACAGAAGACAGAAGGAAAATCAGGAAATAGAGAAGGTGACTCTGCAGAGAAGCATTTTTCAAATAATTGAATTATCAACATTTTTAGTTAATAATGTTCCAGAGGCTTTGAAAAAAACTAAAAATTAATTCTTTCCAGGCTAGGCGATCCAAGGCACACCAAAGGTTTGGACAATGCAATGGAAATGACTACATGAATATGGACACTGAAAACGTACCTTTTTCTTTCTTGGGGCTCACATACAAATGGTAATGGGTCCTGTGCCAATGAATATAAAAGATTACGTAGGAAGGATGGGAAATAATTCAGCATTAGGAATAAAACCTGAAAATATTTCGCGTGATGGGGCAGTATCTATAAAAATGATAAACATTCATTGCAGAAAACTTTATTCTTCATCATGTCACAGTCATGGACCGAGAAAATATAGTGAAAACTTGCACCCAAGACTTCAGTTAATTGAACCGAATACAGAATTTAGGCCAAAGGCCAAACACTGGGACCTATGAGGTCATTCAGCGCTGAAACGGAAATTGGAAGTAACAAGGTTTGAAAGGTGTAACAGGTAGGAAAACCTCAATGCAGTGTTGGTAGAGGGTGGAGGAAAGTAAGATGACGATGAGAGAGAATATGAAAGTAGGTACAGTAAAAGGAAAAGTCACAAAATAATGGTTTCTATCCAACTCTCTCGATAACCATCATACGAAAATACGAAGCAAAACCTCAACGCAATTGCACTATGAATCAAGTGTTAAGAGAGGGTGGAGGAAAGTAAGATGATGATGAAAGAGAATATGAAAGGAGGTACAGTAAAATAATGGTTTCTTTCCAACTCTCTCGACAACCATCATACGAAAATACGAAACGCCGAAGATGAATGTCTTTGATCAAAGGGAGAAACGCACTTCGAGATCCTACAGAGATCCTGTACACCAATTATGTAAATATCTCGAGATCCCGAAGTTCTGCCGACTATGCAAGGAAGAGGAGGAGGAGGAGGATGATTGGGAAGTAACGAGCAGAATGGAGTAATGGCTGCTGAAATAGATATATGAGGAGAGACAGAGAGAAAACAAAACTTGTTAACGTCAGTCAATGTCACCCATCGGGAAGAAAAACCGAAGGCAGGCCATAACCCCCCCTCCCCCCCAACCCCAAGGAAGACAAGAACTGACATTATGCCTTTAGAGTCATGTGTTGCAGTAATACCTCCACGTCAGTTTTTAATATTATGAATTTAAAAAAAGAATAAAATACAAATTATGAGTATCTACACACACAAACAATATAGCGAGGAAGCCGCATATTTTTATGTGCATATAAATACACACAATTCGTTGGTAACCTATATACAAAGTTGCAAAAATGAAAATGGCATAAATTGTATGTCTATGGAGCCTTTCTTTTCTAAGGAAAATGCTTCTGCTTTTTTTTTTTTCAGCTGATTATATATATATATATATATATATATATATATATATATATATATATATATAAATATATATATATATATATATATATATATAATATATATATATATATATATATATATATCATATATATACTATTGTTTACGCATATAATACGTAATCAAGTGAATGATTGTTATATGAACTTGAAGTTCAATTCTGATGATATACAACTACCAAAATAATAATAATAATAATAATAATAATAATAATAATAATAATGAAAAATAAATAAATAAATTTATTTTTTCTAATTGTTTCCAGTAAACATAAAACCAGTAGACCTACGCTATTTAGTTTCACGCTCTAATATATATATATACTATATATATATATATATATATATATATATATATATATTAGATATATATATATATATATAATATATAATATATAATACGTACTCAAGTGAATGAATTGTTATATATGAACTAGTTAAATTCTGATGATAATACACACAAAAAATGATAATAATAAAATAAAAAATTTAAAAAAACCTCTCCAGTAAACGTAAAAACTGTAGACCTACGCTATTTAATTTCACGCTCCGGACACTACTTATATATATAAACTCTGTCGCAACAGGGTGCAAAGGTTATGGATACGAATAATTAAGCGTCAATATGGAAATTGGGGACATGCATCCTTCTGTGAGAGGATTACGATGAGAGAGAGAGAGAGAGAGAGAGAGAGAGAGAGAGAGAGAGAGAGAGAGAGAGAGAGAGAGAATATGACGTCTGATGCTTTCATGCTTAATTTTTTGCCTTCGTGCTTATGTCCACAGACACAATGGCCCCACATCCAATTATTTTGAAATCTTCATTGCATGAATATTATTTATTCATCATGAAAAAGCTTTTAAATCCTTTCCTTTTACCTAAGAAATCAAATGTAAACAAACACTTATACAAACGAAAAAAAACAAACTAACACATATACAAACTGAAAAGAAAATTAAATGATACGCAAACTAACACACAAGTGAGTTAGACCAAATATATTTCTGAATACTTGATGGGCTGACGTTCTATTTTTTCGTGGGCGGAACAAAGGTTTAAAATTAAGTAGGGCAACCCCCCCCCCCATAAATTTAACTAAATTAAAGTTCCTTTGATCGACTACAAACGGCCGTTTTCCCTACTTGGATGAGCTACAGATCAAACTCTGGCCTCCGATGTAGTCTACATTAATTCCTTTCCAGAAAATGAGAGACGTCATTCCGTTTCTCAGCCAAGAGTTCATTACTGAGCTGGATAACGTCATGAGCTACGAGAACACAAATTCATTCAGTCAACACTGAGCTAAGCAGCGCTACAAAAAATTAAGTATATCTTAGTTTAACTAGACCACTGAGCTGATGAACAGCTCTCCTAGGGCTGGCCCGAAGGATTAGCTAGCAACGGGACCTACAGCTTATTGTGGGATCCGAACCGCATTATATCGAGAAATGAATTTCTAATCGCAAGAAAAGAATTCCTTCGCTTCCTTGTCGACAGAGCGGGGAATCGAACGCGGGACTACCGAATTGGTAGACGAGCACGTAACCCACTCGTCCAACGAGGAACTATAGTGGGTTCACATTAACCGTGCATCTGATGTCTAGGCTCGTCCCTTACGACGCTCCTGATTGGCTGTTGATAAGCCACTCGCGGGGCTGGAAATTCTGTCTCCCGAGAGAGTTCACAGAGGCAGGATGTATGTTCCACCCCTGTCTTTCAAAAGTATCCCTCAGGAGAGGTGGACATACATCCTGGATGTATGTTCCACCTCTGCCTTTCAAAATGTATCCATCACCAGAGGTGGAACATACATCCTGCCTATGTGAACTCCTGAGAGAGACAGAGTTTGCAGTTCTGTGATTGGCTTATCAATAGCCAATCAGGAGCGTCGTAAGGGACTGCCTTGGACATCAGATGCACGGTTGATGTGAATCTACTATAGCAGCGATACAACAATGAAGGTTCTTCGAATAAACAAAATCGGGCGAGGAAACCTCCAACCTTCAATTCGACCTCGGTGACACTTGCCTCTCAGAGCAATGAGTCGTAGCAGATCCGGTCACAAATTCATCCAATGTGATGAGTGGGAACTCGATCCGGAGACTCCTTGAGAGAACGAGGCCTCCTCCTCCGAGGACTCTTGAGAGCCCATTATGATGCATGGCGCATTTCCATAGCCGGAAAGTGGGTAGGTGGAATTTAGTTACACGTTTACAATGGAAATACTGATTTTCGCCTTAAAACAGCTTCACGTCCTGTCAATTATTTATATGTGAATCAGCACTGCCATCCTTTGAGACACACACATGATATATATATATACATATATAGAGAGAGAGAGAGAGAGAGAGAGAAGAGAGAGAGAGAGAGAGAGAGTTAGGATGTCTCAAAGACTTGTTAGTCCATCCTAAGAGGATATCCTGTGCTCACTTATCTCTAGAAGCAGGTTTTAAACTGTTCATCACAGTGTCCTTCTAATAATTTTGTCTAGCTTTCTTTTAAACTCCACCACACTGTTGCTGTTTACAACTTCTGAGAGAGAGAGAGAGAGAGAGAGAGAGAGAGAGAGAGAGAGAGAGAGTTACTACAAGGATTAGGATGTCTCAAAGACTTGTTACAGTCCATATGAGGAGACATCGTGTGCTCACTTATCTCCAAGAGATTTTGTCTAGCTTTCTTTTAAACTCTTCCACACTGTTGTGCTGTTTTACAACTTCAGACCTTACAGACCTTACATCTTGTTCGGGTTGCCCCAGGTCCCTCAGTGTGAGGCACCTCTAATGTCTACCAGAGAGTTGCTAGTACATCTTCCGGTATATTTTGCATCTTCCAATCTTGGATGGTCTGGGATGCAGTTTAGATATTTGTCGAGCTTATAAAACACATCTACGCTCACTCCTGATATATTCCTCAGATGAGCTGGCAACGCATTGAATAGACGCTGCATTATCGATGCTGCGTGCGTAGTGGATTAATGTCCTGTGTGCTTTTCCTATTTTTTTCTGGTATAGTTTTTGGGCACTATTAATCTACCTCTGCTTGCTCTTTCTGATATTTTTAGTTCCATGATATTTTCTGCTATTCCTTCTATCTGTTTCCATGCCTGAATTATCATGTAGCGTTCTCTTCTCCTTTCTAGACTATATAATTTAAGAATTGTAGTCTTTCCCAGTAGTCTAGGTCCTTAACTTCTTCTATTCTAGCTGTAAAGGACCTTTGTACACTCTCTATTTGTGGCAATATCCTTTTGATAGTGTGGGTACCATATCATATTGCAATATTCAAGTGGACTACGAACATAGTTTTATAAAGCATAATCATGTGTTCAGCTTTTCTTGTTTGAAGTGCCGTAACAACATTCCCATTTTTGCTTTACATTTTGCCAACAGAGTTGCTATTTGATCATTGCATAACATGTTCCTATTCATCATCACACCAAGGTCTTTAACTGCTTCCTTATTTGTGATGGTCTCATTATTAGGTCCCTTATATGCATATAGCTTTCTTTCTCTGTCTCCATAATTTATTGATTCAAATTTATCAGAGTTAAATACCATCCTATTTACCTCTGCCCAATCATATACTTTGTTAAGGTCTCTTTGTAGAGCGTTCCTATCTTCATCACAAGTAATTTCTCTACTTATTCTTGTGTCATCTGCGAAACTACTCACTACCGCGAATCCTAACATTATTGTCTATGTCTTCAATCATAATAACAAACAGTATTGCAGCTAACACCGTACCTTGCGGCACACCGGATATTACCTTGGCTTCATCCGATTTTTCTCGTCGTTTGCAATAACTATCTGTTTTCTGTTGTGTAAAAATTCTTTTAACCATCTTCCTACTTTATCCACGATATTGTGTTTTCTAATTTTCTTCGCTAATATATATGGTCTACTTTATCACAAAAGCTTTTGCAAAGTCTAAATAAACCACATCTGTTTCATTTCCGCTTTTCATATTTTTGAATATGTTTTCACGGTGGACTAACAGTTGGGTTTGTGTACTTTTTCCGGGTACGAAAACCATGTTGTCCTTTATTAAACAAATTATTTTTTTATTAAATGTTTCATAATATTTTTCTTCATTACACCCTTTCATACACTTTCATATATGTGATGTTAGACTCACAGGCCTATAATTACTTGCCTCTAGTCTTGATCCACTTTTTGAAAGTAGGGGTAATATATGCTAATTTGTGCTCATCATATATCTTGCCTGTATCTACACTTTGTCTTAATAAATATTGCAAGTGGCTTTGCGATAGAATGAACTACTTTCTTTAACAAAATAGCAGGAATTCCATCAGGCCCTGCAGCAGCTCCATTTTTAATTTCACATTAATAGCCTGCACAATATCAGCTTCATTAATATCTATGTCAGCTAAATATTCACTATTTTCATCCCTTACTTCTATATCATCTTCATTATCTATTCTAGGGGTGAATTCTCTCTTATATCGTTCTGCCAGTATGTTGCAAATTTCCTTTTTTCATTCGTTAATCCTCCCTTCAATTCTTCAGAGGGCCATATTCTATTCTTCTTTTATTCATCTTTTCGCATATGAGTATAATAGTTTGGGGGTTTTGCTTGATATTTAATAGGGTTTTTTTTCTTCCAAGTCCCGTTTTTCATTTTCTTTTGATTGTATAATCTTTTGTTCTGCATTTTCTATCTTACTTTTTAGTTCTATAACTTTCCATGCATTTTTTTCTTTTGTTTCAAGACCTTTTTCCACATTTCTGATTTTCTGGAACAAGATCCTTCTGTCTCTTGGTATGCATGAATGATGTTTACTTTTCTTCTTCCGGTATATATTTTTCCACTATTATCTCCAATATTTTATATAATATCTCCGTATTTACCCTTATGTCATCACTTACGAAAATGTTATCCCAATCTTTGTTTAATTCTTCATTAATTTCTGACCATTTTATATTTTTACTGTAGAAGTGGTTTGTATTTTCCATATCCTTCCCACTTTTTTCATTTCTTGCTTATCTCTATTTTTCACTTGCTTTGGAATGAACTGTTAATTCTATGACATTATGGTCTGAAATACTCGCATTATAAACTATTATTTCTTTAACATAATTCATCTCGTTCACAAATACTAGGTCTAAAGTATTTTCCTTTCTTGTTGGCAGGTGATTTATTTGTTGAATGTTGTATTCTAGTAGCATATCAATAAAGCTTTTCAAAATTGCCTCTTATCTTCTGCACTACTATTACTCTCTTTTTTATATGTATAAGTTTACAACCACAATCTCCTATTCGTTCTTTCCATTCTACGAAAGGAAAGTTGAAGTCACCAGATAGGAGAATAGTCCAGTCCTTGTGATTTCTACATATATCATCCATTTTTTTCAACAATAATTAAGTCAAACTCTTTAGTATTAGGAGGTCTATATATTACTATGTTCATCAATTTTTCAGATTCAAATTCTACCGCTATTAGTTCACATTCTGAGTTACTATGATTTCTCATATATTTTTCCCCTTGTTTTTTGTCTTTCCCATATATTGCGGTTCCCCCTTGATTCCTATTTTTTCTATCTGATCTATAAGTTTGGAACCCTTTTGATTTGATCATCATTCCCATCTCTTGGGAATACCAGGTTTCACTTATATTCATTATATCTATTTTCTTTTCATTTTGGGTTAGTTCTTCTAAGTACTCTATTTTTCTTTTTGAGTTACTCGTAACTAAACCCTGCGCATTCATCACTATGATGGTTTGCGTGTTTTCTCCTTCATTTAATACTGATAGTAATAAGGATTTTCCCATGTCTCTTTCCTGTTTCTGGTATGTTGTTCTTTTTTTCATTTCCAGAAATTCTGACATTAAAAAATCCAACTTTTCCATATATTTGATCTTCCTTCATCATAATTATTAATTTTGTGTCTGAATCTGCAATTTTCTCCGTTTCTGCAATATCCTCTTGCATAATAAATACAGTTATTATCTCTTGAGTAGAATTTCGGAGCTGATGCTTTGAAATTTTTGCTGACACCTCTGCATATCTCATTGGTGGTTTACTTTTCTCTTTTACCTGATATTCTTGATTTCTTCTCTTTATTTGTTTTTTCTTTCTTATTTTGGATTTTATTACTTGGTTGGTTATTTATTTGATTATGATTCCATGGCTACAGGGGTGCATATATTTGCATTTTTTGTCGAACTTACATCCTTTTCCTTCTTTTAGGTTTTTACATATTTTTTTTTGGATGCAGATCTCTGCAATCATCCCCATATCCATCTAAGTATGCACATTTACCATATACTTTCATAGTTTTGACATATCTTAGGATGTTTTGTAGTAACATCTTTCTCCAAATCTGCAATTCCCTCTTTTCAAAAGGTTGCAGATTTTGTCTTTCTTGTCTATTTTTCCTCTTTCCCGTCATGTATAGATCTGGGTAGAGGCCTCTTCGGGATTTGCTTTCTGTTTGTCATATCGTAATTATTTCTTCGTAGGTATGCTGCTTTATTGCCTCATATGTAGTATCAATGAGTATCTCTGCATCCATACTTTTATCTTTTGTCTTTGTTTTCCTTATTTTTTTTGTTTTCTGTCATTTTCATTTTTTGTTTACTTCTCTTCCGTTTTCCTCTTTTTTCTTTTTTTCTTTTTCTTCTTCTTCTCCTCTTCCTCTTTTCTTCTTCATCCCTCAAAAACTATTTGTACATTCAATCTTGATGTAATAACATTTGTCTATCCATGATAGAACATGTTGAACCAAAAAAATTCTTGTATCTTTTCTCAAATCTTGTATTACCTCAGCACACTGTGGATGGGTTCGGAATGTGGCATGCAGCACATTTTCTGATTAGGTTTTGTGGATTGACTAGCTATACCAAACCTCCACACAGTTTGCATGCTTTGGCATTCTTTTTCCTAATGCATCAATTAGTATATTCACAAGATTCAAACTTATTCATTTTCTTTGTCGGAATATGTTGGTTTTTATGTATATTTTCTTTTATGAGTCTCTTGACCACTTGGATTTTATTTGGAACTTCTTCAATTATTTTCAAGATGTTTTCATTAGATTTGTTCCAGTTTGAAGGATTATATCCTTCTAATATATCTATGAATGCTTTTGTTATCTTTTTGGTTAGACTGTTGCTGATTTCATAGATGAAAAATGCCAGTTCCCTTTCCTGCTACCTCATCGTATTGCGAATCTGCTAAAACACGCCAAATTACGCCACCTTTTCCCGCAGTTTGGAACTTACTGCCATCTTGTTCTGATTTATAGTATTACACTTGATAAACTAACTTAGAAGACGCTTTATCCTATCTATTTTCACACTAATCTTATCACCGATAGTTCACGAACACTTCTAGATATTTCTCAAATTCTAGTCGTATGTTAAACTTGTGATATCTGTTGATTATTGTGACTTCACGCGGGTACGTCTCACCAAGCAAGATGGCTACTACGAGAGAGAGAGAGAGAGAGAGAGAGAGAGAGAGAAGAGAGAGAGAGAGAGAGAGAGAGAGAAAAGGGGGAACTGTACAAGAAAATACAGATAATCAATAATGCCTCATCTCTTTGGCTAAGTTAGATAATGATCGCAGTGTAGTATAACTGCACGCTAATATAATTCTCTTTAAAGGGAGGAAATATAAGGAACACCACTCTCTACTCCTCATCGTCTACAAATATAATGATAAGTGAATCTTCATCATAATTTTTAATGTGGCTGATTTTTATCTTTATATATATATATATATATATATATATATATATATATATATATATATATATATATATTAATCATTAGATAACCCTCGTGTGATTTCCTCTTCTGCTAAGAATCTTCAGATTTAATCTTTTGTTCCAAACCTATATCTATGGCTATCTCTATGTGAGACGCCTTCCGCCTCAATAGGTCAATAGATCAATATATTCCTAAATAGATAGAATGTTATCTCACTTAACTATTCAATTTGTTGATTTTATCTTTATGTAATATTTTTAGATTCTTATAAGAATCTTCAGATTTAATCTTTTGTTCCAAAACTATGCCTTCCCCCTTAATAGGCCAATAAATCAATACAATCCTAAATAGCGTGTTATTTACCTATCTACTCATAGCCATCATTCGATCCATTCACAGAACTTGTGGCATAAACCGACGTATAATGACGACTTTTAAGCAGTGAGTCAATATCCAACTCAAGTCTTACAGTTGGTGAAATGATTTTGCTATTTATATATATCGCCACTTTTCTAACGATTCACTCAGCACACTTGTACCCAGGCATAGCAACCGCACGGGGCTCTTGACAGTGGCGTATGTAGTGGTTCAGCTTGACCTAAATATGGTAATTGGGCTGGTTCGCCCAAATCATTACACTCCTAAGAAGAAACCTCACCTCTTCCGCGGTCGACGCGTACTTTCTCTTTCCTGTCTCCCTCTCTCTGTCTCTCTCTCGGTCGGTTGGTCGAGAGAGAGAGAGAGAGAGAGAGAGAGAGAGGAGAGAGGAAAAGTGGTTGATATAAGTAATTGCAACGGGTCCCAGCCTCGTCCTACGTAGAGAGAGAGAGAGAGAGAGAGAGAGAGAGAGGAACAATGGTAGATATGAGTCTTTGCAACGGCTCCCAGAATCGTCCCAGGATGGGCACTCCGTCTTGCGTAAACGATTCTGTTAAGGGAATCACCATAAACAACATCGAGGGTTAACAAACACTCCTCGACCAAAAATACGACCCCTAAGGAGGTCTACTTTTACACTCAATCCCTAGAGGAGGTTCCTCCCCAACCAATCGTCTCCCTTTTCAGATTCCTCACAGATCACTCGAACGTAGAGGATCTGAGGAAGGATCATTGCCATTACACAACTCAGACGAGATTTCCTAGATCGCAAATGTTGCCATGTTGTAAATTATCTCGCTCGGAGTTGAGAGAATACAGCAAATCTATTAAGGAATTTTTACATCCACTCTCATAATGGGACCTCTTGAATTACTAGACGGCTCCAAGAAAGAAACTGAAATTAAGAGAATACAGTAAATCTATTAAGATGTTTTACATCCAATCTGATAACGGGACCACTATATTAGACTGCTCTACGAATAGAAACTGAAATTAAGATAATACAGTAAATCTATTAGGAAGTTTTACATCCTGATAAAGGGACCTCTGAATTAGACTGCTTCAAGAATAGAAGCTGAAATTAAGCAAAGGTTAAAAAAAATATGATAAACTGGAACCACGCTGCGTGTCGCAATTGGCATCGATCGAGACTTTCTCTCTGACCCAGAGCGAAAGGATTGTATGGTCGGGGAAATCTAAAACCGGCAGTTCGGCGAGGCTACTCCGAACCAGGACCTACTTAGGGTCCTGCTCCAAACACACACAAACGACCTCTATATAGCAAGGAACAATGCAACGTCCGGTTGCATTGTTGAATCCACAGTTTGCTTATCATTCATTGTACTCTCATGCAAAATATATTATGTTGAATCTAAGTTGGTTCATGAATTACTTTCATTTATGTCTCTCAACATAGTTCTCATACATATTATAACTCGGCATACACAAGATCTATACAAAAGAATCCACAGTATGCTTATCATTCATTGTACTCTCATGCAAAATATATTATGCTGAGTCTACGTTGGTTCATGAATTTCTTTCATTAATGTTTCTCAACATAATACTACTACATATTATAACTCGGCATACACAAGATCTATACAAAAGCAATGCGGTTCCAAGCCATTCATTACACTCAACAATATGAAACACTACGTGCTTCAATATGAATGAAAACGTAGCTGCTGTCAAAGGTTCTTCGATACAGCTGAATATGAATAGATTTTATGAATAGATTTTCAAAAGGCTTTCATGTAACGATGTATGTGCTAGGTCATAAACAGCTGTTTCTGGTGGGTTTCTGAAAGCTGACGACAGCGTAGGAGGAAACTCACATAATAGCAGACATACGATGTTAGGTGATATATATTAAAGTATTAGCGTTCAGAGTAACAGATGTACATCAAGAAATAACACTCATGGAAAGACCGACAAATATTGAAAAAAAGAAAGAAAAAGAAATAGTAATAAACATCAACACATTCTTCCTGGCGTAACAACTGTTAGTCTACGGAATCGACTCCTCGTTTAGACTTGCCGTCGTCCATCCCGGGGTCCAGCCTCTCTCATCACTAGCCCCTATAAAAGTTCGCAGCATAATGGTACCTTTAGTACAGCTTCGGGCCCTTGTATAGGCTTCCTTGTGCCGGGACTTGAAGCCTGAACCCTATTTTACATGACCGTCATGCAATAATCACAGTTAAATGAAATGAAAATAAAAAAAAAATAATAATGTCGTCTCATGAGCCTCTTACTCCCGAAAACGAAAGCAGCCAAGGTCTGGCGATTACGTCACAAACCCTCACTTATAAAAGCACGTTATGTGAAGCGAAGGTCACGTCTGACATCAAACCTAAAAACGAGTGCATCGTACAGCACGCCACCGGAAGTATGATGATCAACCGCGAATAATTGTTATTAGGTCATCGCCAAAGATTCAGTCAGTCGCGGACTGACACTGATAATTATAGATAATTACTAATTATCTGAATCACGCCTCACAGTACTCTGGTAAAATTTCTTTGTTTTTATTTATTCATTTTTTTGCCTGGATATTGTTGCTTTAACTTCTTTGTTAAGAATTAGCGCAAGGAAACAAACAAAGAGTAAGCATTCAAAAAAGATCATATATATATATATATTATATATATATATATATATATATATATATATATGTATATATATATATATATTATACATATATATAGCAAGATTTCATGAGGTTCCATGATATAATCTCAGTGAACAGGCCATAATTTATTATAAAACGTTTCGTACACAAAACACGGTGCATCATCAGTCTGTAAAGAAATAAAAAAACAATTACATTATATTAATACATAAAAGGAATTCATCAAAGATTAAAATTGATATTTAAAAAACCGTAAAAAAAGCGTTATTATTTTTCTAAAAAAGTCAGTAAAATAAACAAGAGAGAGACTACTAAAATAATATATAATGCTTTTTTACAGTTTTTTAAATGTCAATTTGAATCTTTGATGAATTTCCTTTTGTATGTAAGTTAAAATATAAATGGTAACTTTTTTGTTTTTTCTTATTTATTCCACCAGACTGGATGATGCACCGTGTTTTGGTGCTACCAGCAAACCGTTTTTATAATAAAATTATGGCCTCCTTACTGAGATTGTATCATGGAACCTCCTGAAATCTTTAAAAATATATATATATATATATATATATATATATATATATATATATCTATATATATATATATATATATATAATATATAAATATATATATATAAACTATATATATATATATATATATAATTCAAATATATTATAAATATATATATAAATTATATAAAATAAAAATATATATATATATATATATTATATATAATATAATATATAATTATATATATTAATATATATTATAATTAATATGTATACATATACACACACACATTACACGTCAATATCTAGAACCTCAAGTAAAAGGAATTTAACAGTCCGGTATACTTATTACAGGCGATAAATACGATCATATGTGAATGAAACGTACCTCTGCGATAGTGATAAGAAACAGGTCCTTTTTAATCTTATAAAAAGCATAACCCTTGATCAACGTATAATACAGCTGCCTTTCATCAAGACGAAAAGTTGAATGAAAAAAAAAAAATTTAAATTGAAAAATCTAGACTTCAAATCTCGCCCACTCAGATCTTAAACGCTCATCACCTCAAAAATCTTTTTTAAGATATCCAAGTGGCTTTTGTCAATTGGAAGAAAAGGGCCCCTCACTGCTCGTACACTCGCTTCCAGTGCAATCACGACCCCAAGACGTACTCTTCCCCCCCCTCCCCCCCATTTTTTGTTAACCCCCATTTTTATTTTTTTTTTTAAGTCACAGACCGAAGACTGGTGCCTCAAGGCCCCGTGACAACGGCGGAGGACTGGAGCTTTCCATCAGCGCAAATGCAAACAGACCAAAAGGGGTTCGTAATCCTTTCCAAGCAATCTCAGAGATCCAGACAGATCGCACCTTATCCAGACGATTAATCGCCCGAGACCCCCCCCCCCCCCCCACCACCACCACCACCACCACCAAAACCCCCTTTTGATAGTCTCCGCTGGAATACTGAAGGTGCCCAGATGTGCTTTTCAGAAATGGACAGTATCAGTCTTTTCTACAGAGAACTTTTACCCTTTTCCATTTTCTTCACAAATTTTATTCTTTTCCATTTTCTTCACAAATTTTATCCTTTTCCATTTTCAGAGAATTTTTAACCTTTTCCATTTTCTTAACAAATTTTATCCTTTTCCATTTTCTTCACAAATTTTATTCTTTTCCATTTTCTTCACAAATTTTATCCTTTTCCATTTTCTTCATAAATGTCCTCACACGAACTGCGATTCCATACAAGGGTAACCTCATATATATAATGAAATTAACATTAGATTATTATTTTCAACCGAATACTGTAATGTCAAACTGACAGACCGTCGTTTTAAAAGTTTAGTTTATTTTTTTAAAAATATAACCAAAAAAACAGGTATCAATAATATACACAAGAGAGAGAGAGAGAGAGAGAGAGAGAGTAGGAGATTGGATTGGAGAGAGAGAGAGAGAGAGAGAGTTATCCTCTAATTCAGGGAGTTACAAGGATTAGGATGTCTCAAAGACTTATTACATGAGAGAGAGAGAGAGAGAGAGAGAGCACTCAGGGAGTTACAAAGATTAGGATGTCTCAAAGACTTATTACATATGAGAGAGAGAGAGAGAGAGAGAGAGTTACAAAGATTAGGATCTCTCAAAGACTTATTACATTAAAGAGAGAGAGAGAGAGAGAGAGAGAGAGAGAGAGAGAGAGAGAGAGAGAGAGCACTCAGGGAGTTACAAAGATTAGGATGTCTTAAAGACTTATTACATGAAGAGAGAGAGAGAGAGAGAGAGGAGAGAGAGAGAGAGAGAGAGGTAACCAAGACGGTTCCATTCTGTTTCCACTCTGTAATTGAATCTGAGGAGAGACAGGAAGCCACGGGAGACTGAATGAAGACGAAAGCCAATCTACACATTGGTATTCCCAGAGTGCCCAGCT
This sequence comes from Macrobrachium nipponense, assembly GCF_015104395.2. NCBI lineage: Eukaryota > Metazoa > Arthropoda > Malacostraca > Decapoda > Palaemonidae > Macrobrachium > Macrobrachium nipponense. The sequence continues at coordinate 41,601,016 of NC_061106.1, forward strand.
GAAAGTTTATTTCGAGACCCACACAGAATATACAGTGGCATTGCATGTACACAGGATGTACCAGATACAATAAATGTTGCTGTTTTTCAACTCTAAAAGACTCTTAAGCTACAAGTCACGAAGGTTTAGTCAGTTTGTCTTCTGGAGGAATTCAAAGCACGAGGTTACTTACATTACTTACTGTCACCTTAGGGTAAAGTAACACTTATAAATGCGTAATGATTGTTTGAACATAGGTATAGACGTCATTGAAGTCCTGATTTCTCTCCTCTGTGTGCGCTGGTTCGAATCCACGAGAGGACGAAATTATTATCAGCTACAAAATTCCCCTTAGGTTAACATATATGAAAATATATTCATTCCGAGGTAGAGCGAATTGGATATTAAAGGACATTTATTAGCTTAAAGTTTAGATAATGTAAAGATACCCTATGAAAACACTCGCTTCACAGACTTTTATCAACAACAGCTATTCACAACAATTCCTGCCATTGTTGCCAGTGAGATGTCTGATTTTCAAATTGGTATATATTATATATATTAATATATATATATATATATATATATATATATATACTCTATATATTATATATTATATAATTATATTATATAGATATATATATATATATTATTATCCATATCTAATATCTATATATATATATTATATATTATATCCATACATACACCAATTTGAAAATCAAACATCTACTTGAAAAAGAAACCCCACAACTTTTTATCTCCTTTTGATCAAAACAATTATGAACGCATTTCATAAATTAACAATGCGCTCAGCCTTGCAACTGAATTCTACTATCACTCATTTTTATCATTCGTCCATTCATCCCCGACGAACACTGAAGGAGGATGTACCACAAATGACTAAGAGAACCCCCAGTTACCTTCTCGGATTTCCCTGAAATTAATAATCTATTAATTTAATAGACAACAAAGGTCGAAATCTCCAAAATTCGGCCAAACCTGTACGATATCCTCCAACACAGCACCGCCTATAATAAGATAAAACATTCTCCAAAAATGCTAATAAATTCGGAAAAATCTCAATTTAATAATTCAGGTATTTTTTAAATGAAATCCAGACAACATTTTGCGTAATCCAGCTAACAATTAAGACAAACAAACTAACCGAAGATATGAAATAGCACACCAACTCATAGCACAGTTATCTTCAATTCAGCGGTTGAAAAATGCAAACCTTCGTTTGTTCCTTTCTTACCTTCGTTCTCTTCCAAATCCAACTTAAGAAAAACATTTATAAAAAAAAAAAACATTAGCTACTAAAGTTTCGAACGTTTCCCCATGAAGTCCGGTGGGCAACCGCCCCCTTTTCTCGAGTAATTTACGATAAAATTTTCGTTAGATTAGAAATTTAGATTGTTCATCTTGAGTCTCACGTCAAAAGACAGACGCAACATTAAACGTCACAAGACAGACGCAACGTCAAACGTCACGAGACAGACACAACATCAAATGTTAAAATACAGACGCAACATCAAACCTCAGAAGACAGACGCAACATCAAACGTCACAAGACAGACGCAACATCGAACGTCACAAGACAGACACAACGTCTGCTTCAACAGAGTCTCCAGATGTTTTAAAAACGTACAAAGAGATCATTCTAATAAATAAATCTGCCGTTCGATCGAAATACTTAGCAACGTTTTAAGTAACCTTAAAGCAAAAGCAATGTTCAATTTAAAGGATAATCATGTAATGTATTTTTTTTTTGCCCCAGTTTGATGTCTAGAGATTCCAGCAAGGCTCTTCCTTGCATGCCTTCTATAATGACATACCATCATTCTTTCAAAGTAATCATAACTGTAGTAATTACAACTGGAAAAAATGATCGAATAAACAGGCAAAATGCTTTTTTATTCTAATTATATTTTTCCTTAAGTTCGAAAGTACGGTACCCCTACTATCGGTTGAATCAAATTCTTCTGTACATTTTTTCCGACCCTGCTACTCAGCAAAGAAATGATGTTACATACAAAGCAAGGACGTACTCAAACACTCTCACTCTTTCTCCAAGAACTTCAGATTAAATTATCACCGTCCAGGAACAATTAATGACCTGCCACAACAATATTACTGTTGAAGTATTTACAAAGTTTGCCCTTCCACGAGTCTGACATAATAATGAAAGTCCACCAGTAGCTGGGCTATGTGAAGAATGCTTCGGCTTCGTCCACAGAATTCTAATTCAGAGAGCCTGGCATACGCTATGGTACTCCCACCTCTCTCTCTCTCTCTCTCTCTCTCTCTCTCTCTCTCTCTCTCTCTCTCTCTCTCTCTCTCTCTCTCTCTCTCTCTACTGGTGCAGGATGATTCAACAACTGAAAACGTTTCATGAAAGGCACAAATTTCGTTTGTTTATCAGCATTATACGTTTTTTTTATTCAGCATTACACCTTCAACTCGACTGCCCCTGTTGAAAGCAACTAATCCTATCTCCCCCTTTCGATGAGATAAAATACCTTTAAACACACTGCTCCTTTATTCAGCCACTTTTAAAAAAATAAAGACAAACACTGCTCTACCAATGGCAATAGAGAAAATAAAAAAGGATGGGGGGGGGGGGGGGTGTGTTAAGCAAACAACGGTCCGTTCAACACTGCTAAAAAATTATGCCTTGATTTCAGTGCGAGTCTCTCTCTCTCTCTCTCTCTCTCTCTCTCTCTCTCTCTCTCTCTCTCTCTCAGTCTAGGCATCTCAGTCCCAGGAGCCTAAAAACTCAAGAGAAAGGAAGGAAATGAACCCTTTCATCGTCTATGAAATAAAAAACCATAAAAGTAACAAAAAAATTAATAAGTAGACAAACTGACAGAAAGAGATAAGAAGCCAGGAGGAAGCTCGAATGTGGAAAAACGTTCGAATGGGGAAAAAACTTTCGAATGGGGAAAAACGTTAAAATGTGGAAAAATGTTCGAATGTGGAAAAATGTTCGAATGTGGAAAAACGTTCGAACATGGAAAAACGTTCGAATATGGAAAAACGTTCAAATGTGGAAAAACGTTCGAATGTGGAAAAAAAACGTTTTATGTAAAAAAAAACGTTAAAAAGTTTCGAAAATGTTGGAAAAAAGTTAAAAAAATTGGAAAAAATACGAATGAGGAAAACGTTAATAAGTGGAATCTACTAACAATACGTCGACAAAAAATGCTCCATCATCACCCAAGACATTTTATTGGTTTTGGTTCAAGACACGAAATGTCAAAATATGACATTTTTTCGAATCAGGCGTTAGGGACCCAAGGTCTTGAAGAGATAAGATTGAAAAGGGGAAGGGTGGGGGGAGCAAAAGCAACGAACGTATCTCGAAGATAAGGATAAGATTATTCTGATTACACACTCCACCTCCAATACAATCGGCTTTTCTTCACAGCTCGCCCGAGTTTTATGGGGTATTTGAGCCAAAGAAACTTCAAAGAAAGGACACGAGAGAGAGAGAGAGAGAGAGAGAGAGAGAGAGAGAGAGAGAGAGAGAGAGAGAGGCCTTATTTTCAACATTCTCAGAAATGACAAAATTACGCTGTTAAAATTAAGTTTAATTTTCAATGAACCATGGAGAGAGAGAGAGAGAGAGAGAGAGAGAGAGAGAGAGAGAGAGAGAGAGAGAGAGGCCTTATTTTCAACATTCTCAGAAATGATTGAATTACGCTGTTAAAATTAAGTATATAATTTTCAATTAACCATGGGGGGGGGGGGGGGGGGGGGGGGGGGGGGAAGAAGAGAGAGAAGAGAAAGAGAGAGGACTTATATCAACATTTCAGAAATGATTGAATTACGCTGTTAAAATTAAGAATATAATTTTCAATTAACCATGAGAGAGAGAGAGAGAGAGAGAAGAGAGTAACAGAGGCCTATTTTAAAACATTCTCAGAAATGACAAAATTACCGCTGTAAAATTGAAGTTTAACTTTCAATGAACCATGGAGAGAGAGAAGAGAAGAGAGAGGAGAGAGGGCCTTATTTTTCAACATCTCAGAAAGATGATGAATACGCTGTTAAAATTAAGTATATAATTTCAAGGGGGGGGGGGGAATCCCATACACAGAAAAACCTACACACGGTACGAAAGGGATAACATTTGTGAGGACGCATTCAGACCTCTTATTTACGCCTCTGACTAGTGACCTCCTTTCAAATATATTGCATAGTGGACCCAGTTTTCCGTATAAGCTGCATTGCTCCGCGTTCGATTGTCTGTTTGTCTGTATGGCGTTTTTACGTTGCATGGAACCACCAGTGGTTATTCAGCAACGGGACCAAAGGCTTTACGTGACTTCCGAACCACGTCGAGAGCGAACATCTATCACCAGAAATACACATCTCTGACCCCTCAATGTACTGCCCGAGAATCGAACTCGCGGCCACCGAGGTCGCAGGCCAAGACTATACCGATCACGCCACTGAAGCGCAGCACTGCTCCACGTCTGATTCTCTGAGACTTGAGACTTTCTTCGTAACTTTACATCTAGTACTCGCTTCATAGAATTGGGTCCAATTGCAAACAGGGATACAAAGCCTGAAGTATTTTTACGGGATATATATCGTTAAACAAGTGAGATACTTAGGTACCCAAAAGAGCTGGTCTGCTAAGAGGAGGAAATGCTTTTCGGTAACGTTCGCTCAGTGGTGCAGTGCCAGATTTTGTTGCATAACTATACTCTGTTTTTTTCCCATCTGTCCATCCGCCTGTGGTGTTTTCGCATGGTAACATTGCGTCTCGTGCTTTAAATAGTTACGCTATGTGTAAGTTTTACGTAAATAAACGGATATCTGGGTGTACATTTGCAACTGAAAAGTGTTTTAATAATTTACTGTATGCGAATTACACCGTTAATATTCGAAATAAGATATTATTTAAAGCCCGGGACGCAGTGTTACCATGCGCAAACACCGCAGGCGGATGGACAGATGGAAAAAAAAAAAACAGAGTATAGTGACCTCCTTTCAAATGTATTGCATAGTGGACCCAGTTTTCCGTATAAGCTGCATTGCTCCGCGTTTGATTGTCTGTTTGTCTGTATAGTGTTTTTACGCTGCATGGAATTAGTGGTTATTCAGCAACGGGACCAACGGCTTTACGTGACTTCCGAACCACGTCGAGAGTGAACTTCTATCACCAGAAATACACATCTCTGACCCCTCAATGTAATGCCCGAGAATCGAACTCGCGGCCACTGAAGCGCAGCATTGCTCCACGTCTGATTCTCCGAGACTTGAGACTTTCTTCTTAACTTTACATCTAATACTTGCTTCATAGAATTGGGTCCATTTGCAAACAGGGAAACAAAGCCTGAAGTATTTTTACTGGATATATACCTATCGTTAAACAAGTGAGATACTTAGGTACTGAAAAGAGCTGGTCGGCTAGGAGGAGGAGGAAATGCTTTTCGGTAACGTTCGCTTAGCAAGGCAGTGCCAGATTCTTGTTGCATAACTATACTCTGATTTTTTCCATCTGTCCATCCGCCTGTGGTGTTTTTGTATGGTAACACTGCGTCCCGGTCTTCAAATAGTTACGCTAAGTGTAATTTTTAGGTAAATAAAAGGATATCTGGGTGTACATTTGCAACTGAAAAGTGTTTTAATAATTTACTGTATGCGAATTACACCGTTAATATTCGAAATAGGATATTGTTATTATTGTTGAATGTAAGTTGAATGTAACTATCTAAAGCCCGGGACGCAGTGTTACCATACGCAAACACCACAGGCGGATGGACAGATGGAAAAAACAGAGTATAAATGACTTTTACACGTGGACTGATATAGTCATACCCCAAAATTAAATCAGACCGAAATTGCAAATAGATATTCAAAAAGCATTCACGACTTACAAACTCATTTTCAAGATGCTAAAGAAAAACTTAAAATTCTTTTACACTGTGTCTTCGAGGACTACGTCATTCTATCCAGAGAACAATGACACGCGAATTACTCAAGTTTTAATATATACAATCTCGCAATAATTCAGGGAAAAGTATTGCATACTTATTCAAGAACTGGGTTCGACCTGGGGTCTAGTTTTTTTTTTTATTCATTTATTTTTTTTTTTAGAAATTTCGTCTATTCGAGAAAAGAAAGTGGCTCAAACGACGAAATACAGATTGCATTTTTTATTTCTATACAACAACAAACATAAGTAATGTAATGCCAGCTTCAGTGTAAGCAAACAAGCGAAAAGAAAAGAGATAAATGTTGCAAAGGAAAAGCAAACGAGGTGATGATTGATGAGGCTACTTACTGCCGCTCGATTTCACAATCTGGAATCATTACCCGCTAAAATATAAGCGCGCCTCGCGGCCAGAGACATTAGATCCGCCAAACCTTGTAGAGGCCACGTAGTCCAGGCAGTTCCCAGAATGTTTAGTCTAATGACGTCAAATCTGGCACAGACCATTCACTCCAAGGAAAACTAAGAGAGATACAAAGAACACCGTAAATCAGGAGCAGAATACACTTCGATTAGCATTTTGAACAGCCTACTGTTCAAAAGAAGAGGAGACACAATGACCAAAAGCATAACCAATATCATATTATGAAGACCTTTGCATTCTCGTACCATTGCGCAAGCCAGTTAAGCCAGTCATCATAACAAAGAGCCCTCAATTCGATCAGAGTCTACTGTTCAAAAGAAGAAGAGATGCCTAAAGGAAGACACAAGACCAAAAAAAAGCACGACTATATCCACATCTTTTGAGACATTTCGCATCTCGTACCAATATACGCAAGCCAGGGCTACACCTTTTAAGTCAGTTATCTTAACAAAGAGTCCTCAATGC